>NC_058080.1:498287265-498591809 GCF_014858855.1 Bufo gargarizans | reverse complement strand
AACATATGAGTTTCAGAATGGCCTGCTGACGTTTACCCCGGGCTGTGCTGAAGTTGGTGGTGAAGGTGTGTGGCTGACTGGATGAGCAGGTGGAAGAAGAGGAGGAGGAAGCCGAGAAGGAGGAGGTGGCAACAGGAGGCAAAGAATGTTGCCCTGCGATCCTTGGCGGCGGAAGGACGTGCGCCAAACAGCTCTCCGCCTGGGGCCCAGCTGCCACTACATTTACCCAGTGTGCAGTTAGGGAGATATAGCGTCCCTGGCCGTGCTTACTGGTCCACGTATCTGTGGTTAGGTGGACCTTGCTACAGATGGCGTTGCGCAGTGCACACTTGATTTTATCGGATACTTGGTTGTGCAGGGAAGGCACGGCTCTCTTGGAGAAGTAGTGCCGGCTGGGAACAACATACTGTGGGACAGCAAGCGACATGAGCTGTTTGAAGCTGTCTGTGTCCACCAGCCTAAATGACAGCATTTCATAGGCCAGTAGTTTAGAAATGCTGGCATTCAGGGCCAGGGATCGAGGGTGGCTAGGTGGGAATTTACGCTTTCTATCAAATGTTTGTGAGATGGAGAGCTGAACGCTGGCGTGTGACATGGTTGAGACGCTTGGTGACGGAGGTGGTGGTGGTGGTGTTGGTGGTACATCCCCTGTTTGCTGGGCGGCAGGTGCCAACGTTCCTCCAGAGGCGGAGGAAGAGGCCGAGGCGGCAGCAGCAGAATAGGCCGAGGCGGCAGCAGCAGAAGAGGTAGCAGGGGGAGCCTGAGTGACTTCCTTGGTTTTAAGGTGTTTACTCCACTGCAGTTCATGCTTTGCATGCAGGTGCCTGGTCATGCAGGTTGTGCTCAGGTTCAGAACGTTAATGCCTCGCTTCAGGCTCTGATGGCACAGCGTGCAAACCACTCGGGTCTTGTCGTCAGCACATTGTTTGAAGAAGTGCCATGCCAGGGAACTCCTTGAAGCTGCCTTTGGGGTGCTCGGTCCCAGATGGCGGCGGTCAGTAGCAGGCGGAGTCTCTTGGCGGCGGGTGTTCTGCTTTTGCCCACTGCTCCCTCTTTTGCTACGCTGTTGGCTCGGTCTCACCACTGCCTCTTCCTCCGAACTGTGAAAGTCAGTGGCACGACCTTCATTCCATGTGGGGTCTAGGACCTCATCGTCCCCTGCATCGTCTTCCACCCAGTCTTGATCCCTGACCTCCTGTTCAGTCTGCACACTGCAGAAAGACGCAGCAGTTGGCACCTGTGTTTCGTCATCATCAGAGACATGCTGAGGTGGTATTCCCATGTCCTCATCATCAGGAAACATAAGTGGTTGTGCGTCAGTGCATTCTATGTCTTTCACCGCTGGGGAAGGGCTAGGTGGATGCCCTTGGGAAACCCTGCCAGCGGAGTCTTCAAACAGCATAAGAGACTGCTGCATAACTTGAGGCTGAGACAGTTTCCCTGGTATGCATGGGGGTGATGTGACAGACTGATGGGGTTGGTTTTCAGGCGCCATCTGTGCGCTTTCTGCAGAAGACTGGGTGGGAGATAATGTGAACGTGCTGGATCCACTGTCGGCCACCCAATTGACTAATGCCTGTACCTGCTCAGGCCTTACCATCCTTAGAACGGCATTGGGCCCCACCATATATCGCTGTAAATTCTGGCGGCTACTGGGACCTGAGGTAGTTGGTACACTAGGACGTGTGGATGTGGCAGAACGGCCACGTCCTCTCCCAGCACCAGAGGGTCCACTAACACCACCACGACCATGTCCACGTCCGCGTCCCTTACTAGATGTTTTTCTCATTGTTATGGTTCACCACAACAACAAATATATTATTTGGCCCAATGTATTGTATTCAAATTCAGCGGGATATAAATTTGAGGCCTAGTATTTAGGCGCTGGGTGACCGGTATGGATTTAGTGACAGAATTAGACTTGGAAATGCACAGAAGCGTGTGTGTGTGAAGTTATTCTGAATGACCCAATGTGCACCTTGAATATTATATACCCTTTTAGGGATAGATTTCAAATAGCTCTGATATAGCAGAAACCACTAAATTATGAAATTGCTAAATTGGGAATTGTATTTCAACCCAGAACAAAAAATGTGCTTTGACGGACACTAAATAACTTTCCCAGCCACAACAGGACAGAGTTAACGAGAGATTTAGCAGGATATAAATTTGAGGCCTAGTATTTAGGCGCTGGGTGACAGGTATGGGTTTAGTGACAGAATTAGACTTAGAAATACACAGTAGCGGGTGTGTGTGAAGTTATTCTGAATGACCCAATGTGCACCTTGAATATTATATACCCTTTTAGGGATAGATTTCAAATAGCTCTGATATAGCAGAAACCACTAAATTATGAAATTGCTAAATTGGGAATTGTATTTCAACCCAGAACAAAAAATGTGCTTTGACGGACACTAAATAACTTTCCCAGCCACAACAGGACAGCGTTAACGAGAGATTTAGCAGGATATAAATTTGAGGCCTAGTATTTAGGCGCTGGGTGACAGGTATGGGTTTAGTGACAGAATTAGACTTGGAAATACACAGTAGCGGGTGTGTGTGAAGTTATTCTGAATGACCCAATGTGCACCTTGAATATTATATACCCTTTTAGGGATAGATTTCAAATAGCTCTGATATAGCAGAAACCACTAAATTATGAAATTGCTAAATTGGGAATTGTATTTCAACCCAGAACAAGAAATGTGCTTGAACGGACACTAAATAACTCGCCCAGCTACAGCACTAAGGACAGATTTAGCTGGATATAAATTTGAGGCCTAGTATTTAGGCGCTGGGTGACAGGTATGGGTTTAGTGACAGAATTAGACTTGGAAATGCACAGTAGCGGGTGTGTGAAGTTATTCTGAATGTCCCTATGTGCACCTTCAATATGATCTACCCTTTTAGGGATAGATTTCAAATAGCTCTGATATAGCAGAAACCACTAAATTATGAAATTGCTAAATTGGGAATTGTATTTCAACCCAGAACAAGAAATGTGCTTGAACGGACACTAAATAACTCGCCCAGCTACAGCACTAAGGACAGATTTAGCTGGATATAAATTTGAGGCCTAGTATTTAGGCGCTGGGTGACAGGTATGGGTTTAGTGACAGAATTAGACTTGGAAATGCACAGTAGCGGGTGTGTGAAGTTATTCTGAATGTCCCTATGTGCACCTTCAATATGATCTACCCTTTTAGGGATAGATTTCAAATAGCTCTGATATAGCAGAAACCACTAAATTATGAAATTGCTAAATTGGGAATTGTATTTCAACCCAGAACAAGAAATGTGCTTGAACGGACACTAAATAACTCGCCCAGCTACAGCACTAAGGACAGATTTAGCTGGATATAAATTTGAGGCCTAGTATTTAGGCGCTGGGTGACAGGTATGGGTTTAGTGACAGAATTAGACTTGGAAATGCACAGTAGCGGGTGTGTGAAGTTATTCTGAATGACCCTATGTGCACCTTGAATATTATATACCCTTTTAGGGATAGATTTCAAATAGCTCTGATACAGCAGAAACCACTAAATTTTTAAATTGCTAAATTGGGAATTGTATTTCAACCCAGAACAAAAATGTGCTTTGACGGACACTAAATAACTTTCCCAGCCACAACAGGACAGCGGTAACGAGAGATTTAGCGGGATATAAATTTGAGGCCTAGTATTTAGGCGCTGGGTGACCGGTATGGATTTAGTGACAGAATTAGACTGGGATATGGCCAAAAAATAACCACACTATTGCTGGTTAAATGCACTTGGTGATGGGCGCAGCTTGCCCCTGATGTAGTATATGGCCAAAAAATGAACAGACTATTGCTGGTTAAATGCACTTGGTGTCACAGCTTGACCAACCACACTACTGAGGGTTAAATGCACTTGGTGACGGGCGCAGCTTGCCCCTGATGTAGTATATGGCCAAAAAATGAACAGACTATTGCTGGTTAAATGCACTTGGTGACGGGCGCAGCTTGCCCCTGATTTAGTATATGGCCAAAAAATGAACAGACTATTGCTGGTTAAATGCACTTGGTGTGATAGCTTGACCAACCACACTACTGAGGGTTAAATGCACTTGGTGACGGGCGCAGCTTGCCCCTGATGTAGTATATGGCCAAAAAATAAACAGACTATTGCTGGTTAAATGCACTTGGTGTGACAGCTTCACCCTGATGTAGGCTTTAGCCAAAAAACAAACGCACCATTGAGGGTTAAATGCACTTGGTGACAGGCGCAGCTTGCCCCTGATGTAGTATATGGCCAAAAAATAAACAGACTATTGCTGGTTAAATGCACTTGGTGTGACAGCTTCACCCTGATGTAGGCTTTAGCCAAAAAACAACCACACCATTGAGGGTTAAATGCACTTGGTCGCAGCTTGTGCTGGCGCACCACAAGACACAAAATGGCCGCCGATCACCCCAGAAAAATGTGACTGACAAACGGTCTGGGCAGCCTAAAAACAGTGAGCAATTGAGGATCAGCAGCTCAATGATCCACAGCTGCAGATCGATCAGTTAATCAAGTCCTTTGGAGGAGTTAATCTGCCTAATCTCGCCCTACTGTCGCAGCCGCAACCTCTCCCTACGCTAATCAGAGCAGAGTGACGGGCGGCGCTATGTGACTCCAGCTTAAATAGAGGCTGGGTCACATGGTGCTCTGGCCAATCACAGCCATGCCAATAGTAGGCATGGCTGTGATGGCCTCTTGGGGCAAGTAGTATGACGCTTGTTGATTGGCTGCTTTGCAGCCTTTCAAAAAGCGCCAAGAAAGCGTCACAAAAGCGCGAAGAAAGCGACGAACACCGAACCCGAACCCGGACTTTTACGAAAATGTCCGGGTTCGGGTCCGTGTCACGGACACCCCAAAATTCGGTACGAACCCGAACTATACAGTTCGAGTTCGCTCATCCCTACTTAGGAGTATCTTTTTATTTGCATAACCTATTAGCTACTAAGCTCTCCAATAAGAAACCTTACATTTTCAATATTTATTTTCAAATTTGTGATTTACAGATCCCCCCCAGGCTCCATCCATTATTCTGAATCCTAAGTTACCTGTTTATATAAAAGGGGAAAATGTGAACATCACTTGTTCTTTTCCTGAGCAGTCTACAGTCATCTCCATCCAGTACATCAAAGACAACCAGGAGATTCACAGATCTAAGACACCCAAGACCATGTCCACATATGTATTATCTAATTTATCTCTGGAGAATACAGGTCAATATAAGTGTCAGTACTGGGTTAAAACTTCTGGGAGACAAATTTCTTCCAATGCAAGTGTTCCTATATCTATCATTGTGGAGGGTATGTATATCTCTGCAGCAATTTATTATAGTAGTTAGTGGCATAATAGCTTGAGCTTCTTGGTATGTCATGCATCTGCATTTAAGGGGGTTGTCTTATCTTGGCCTAAGTGCGGTCTGGGGGTGGACATCCAAATGGCTGGTTCTGTGATTCCCAAAGCAGTGAATGGGAGATACACAAACAGTGTAACATTGCAAACTACTGGCATTGTTTCTAGTAGCTCATTGGAATGATAGTTACTGATAGTTACTGAAAAGGGGGAGCTGCTTGGCCATCTCCATTACATTTTTCTCCACTGACCGGCGCTTACTGCAGTTATTTCCATCTCGCCCTTGAAAGGATTAATATTATTTTTATTTATTATTAAAGGATAAGATGGGACAACCCTTTTAAGAGCATTTAGAAGATTTATTAATACTGGTGTTTCACACTGACCTGAAGTGAGCTGGGGCACAATGTGCCACATTTATTGAGGCACTCTACATACTGGCCAGATAATAAAATCTATGCCTGCTATGCAGGGCCGGTGCAAGGATTTTTGCCGCCCTAGGCAAAGATCCATTTTGCCGCCCCCTTATGTCACTCACTAGCTGATAGACACACACACACACTGACAGACAGACACGCACTCAGACACTCACTGAATTACTTACACAGAAACTGTCACGGAAGGTGTACAGGAAACAAGACAACACAAAATGAATATACGACTCACTGGATCCAAAACTAAGGAACAAAAAGGGAGACCCCTGCATTAGACCTGGCACTCTCCCTGACTGCTCAGCCTATGCGAAAATCCCAATGGTATATGATCGCATATCCTCGTACCTCAACTGTATAACACCTGAACACCCTATAATAGTGAGGGGACACGACCACCGGCTCCCTACACTAGATACGGAGGGAGTCAGGGTCACCTGGGATCCAGCAAACAGAAAAACACAAATGAATGCCCAACACTTATCTTGTAGAAGACTGGAAAGTAGGATCAGCATGCACACACACTCCAGGAAGTAATATAAACCGCACACTGATGCACTATGGGGAGGAATTTAAAGGGATGCAATCAGTACAACTACATGACAGCTGAGAGAGGCTAACGAGATGAGGAACTGAAAGCAAAACAAAGGAAGCTCAAGGAGGAGGTTCTGAAAGGCATCTGTCAGAGCTTCACAGATGTCTGGTAGTGACAGTACCCCTCCTTCTACGAGTGGACTCCGGACACTCAGAGCCCACCTTCTCAGGATGGGACCTATGGAAAGCCCTGATGAGACGAGTGGCCTTAATGTCCATCACTGAGACCCACATCCTCTCCTCAGGACCATAACCCTCCCAATGAACGAGGTACTGGAGAGAACCGCGGACAACACGAGAATCCACAATTCTAGAGAACTGAAATTCAAGATTAGCATCAACCATAATCGGAGGAGGAGGCAATGACGAGGGTACAATGGGTTGGACATAAGGTTTTAAGAAGGACTTATGAAAAACATTATGGATCTTCAAAGTCTGAGGAAGATCAAGACGGTAGGCAACAGGATTGATGACAGACAAGATTTTGTAAGGCCCAATAAACTTAGGACCCAACTTCCAGGAGGGAACCTTCAATTTGATATTCTTAGTAGACAACCATACCAGATCACCAACATTCAGGTCCGGACCAGGCACACGTCTCTTATCTGCCACACGCTTATATCTCTCACTCATGCTCTTTAGATTATCCTGAATCTTTTGCCAAATAGATGACAAAGACGAGGAGAATCTGTCCTCATCAGGTAAACCAGAAGACCCCTCTCCAGAGAATGTCCCAAACTGCGGATGAAACCCATATGCACCAAAAAATGGTGACTTATCAGAGGACTCCTGACGACGGTTATTTAAAGCAAACTCAGCAAGGGACAAAAAAGAACACCAATCCTCCTGATTCTCCGCCACAAAACAGCGCAGATATGTCTCCAGAATCTGATTGACCATTCGACTGCGGGTGGAAAGCAGAAGAGAATGACAACCGAACCCCCAAGCGAGAACAGAAAGCCTTCCAGAATCTGGAAACAAACTGCGTGCCCCTATCAGAGACAATGTCCGAAGGAATACCATGCAATTTGACAATGTGATCAATAAATGCCTGCGCCAGCATCTTAGCATTGGGCAAGCCAGGAAAAGGGATGAAATGCACCATTTTGCTAAAACGGTCCACCACCACCAGAATCACAGTCTTCCCCGAGGAACGAGGCAGGTCCGTTATGAAGTCCATGGACAGATGTGTCCAAGGACGGGAAGGAATGGGTAAGGGAAGGAGAGGACCTGATGGCCGTGAATGAGGGACTTTGGCACGAGCGCAAGTCTCGCAGGCTGCCACAAAACCCTCAACCGACTTACGAAGCGCCGGCCACCAGAATCTCCGAGCGATGAGATCCACTGTGGCTCTTGCTACCGGGTGCCCAGCAAGGACCGTATCGTGGTGTTCCTTAAAAATCTTTTGTCTTAAAGCGAGAGGCACAAACAACCTCCCAGGAGGACAAAGATCAGGAGCCTCTGACTGGGCTACCTGCACCTCTGCCTCCAATTCAAGAAAAAGAGCAGAGACAACCACACCTTCAGCCAAAATGGGACCCGGGTCTTCAAAATTCCCACCTCCCGGAAAACAACGTGACAGGGCATCTGCCTTCACATTCTTAACCCCAGGGCGGAACGTGACAACAAAATTAAACCTTGAAAAGAACAAAGACCATCTGGCCTGTCTCGGGTTCAGACGCTTGGCTGACTCCAAGTAGGCCAGATTTTTATGGTCAGTAAACACGGTAATAGGGTGTCTGGCTCCCTCTAGCCAATGGCGCCATTCCTCAAAAGCCAACTTGATGGCCAACAACTCCCTATCTCCCACATCGTAATTTCTCTCTGCGGAAGAGAGTTTCTTCGAGAAAAAGGCACACGGTCGCCATTTGGCAGGAGAGGAACCCTGAGACAAGACCGCACCCACACCCACCTCAGAAGCATCAACCTCAACTATGAAGGGTAGAGAAATATCAGGTTGTACCAAGATGGGAGCGGAAGCAAAACTCTCCTTGATATTAGAAAAGGCCTTACGCGTCTCTACCGACCAGGAAGAAAAATCTACCCCCTTTCTGGTCATATCAGTGAGTGGTTTAACAACAGAGGAATAATTCAAAATAAACTTCCTGTATTAATTGGCAAAGCCCAGAAAACGCATCAGCGCCTTCTGATTCTCAGGAAGCTCCCACTCAAGCACAGCGTGGACCTTCTCGGGGTCCATGCGAAAACCAGAAGCGGAGAGAAGAAACCCCAGAAATTGAATTTCTGGAACCGCAAACACACATTTTTCCAGTTTCGCGTATAATTTATTCTCCCGCAGGATGAGCAAGACCTGACGTAAGTGTTCCTTATGAGTTTTGAAATCAGGAGAAAAAAGTCAAAATATCATCCAAATACACTAATACAAATTTCCCCATTAAATGATAAAAAATGCTGTTCACGAAATGCTGAAAAACGGCTGGAGCATTCATAAAACCAAAAGGCATAACCAAATTCTCAAAATGGCCCTCAGGGGTATTGAAGGCCGTCTTCCATTCGTCTCCTTCTCTGACCCTGACCAGGTTGTATGCCCCTCTTAGATCTAATTTGGAAAAGACTTTAGCCCCAACCATCTGGTTAAACAGGTCCGGGATCAGAGGAAGCGGATAAGGGTCACGAATTGTGATACTGTTCAGCTCCCTGAAATCCAGACAAGGTCTTAAAGAACCATCTTTTTTCTTAACAAAGAAAAAACCAGCGGCAACAGGTGACTTCGAGGGTCGTATGTGTCCTTTTCTCAGACTCTCAGAGATATAAGCACGCATAGCGACCCTTTCAGGTTGGGAGAGATTGTATAAACGAGATTTAGGCAGCTTGGCGCCTGGGATGAGATTAATAGGGCAATCGTACTCCCTGAACTCCACTCTCAGAGAAGACATCCGAAAATTCAGAAAGAAAAGATGGTACATTCTTAGTAGAAACCTCAGAAACAGATGTCATGAGGCAATTCTCTCTGCAAAAGTCACTCCAACCATTTATTTTCCTCGCTTGCCAATCAATGGTGGGATTATGTTTAGTGACCCAGGGTAGCCCCAACACCAGAGGAGTAGGCAATCCGCTAAGGACGAAACATGACACATCCTCAACATGAGCATCACTCACAATTAAACGGATATTGTGAACTATGCCCTTTAATGATTTCTGAGAAAGTGGAGCTGAATCAATAGCAAAAACAGGAATATCCTTTCCCAAAGTGCATACCTGGAAACCATGAGTTATCGCAAATTGATTATCAATGAGATTGACAACTGCTCCACTATCTAAAAAAATCTCACAAATTATGTTCTTGCTCTCTAGCGCCACCCTGGCAGGCAGGACAAAACAGGAACTACAAGCAAACGGAAAACCTTCAATTTCCGCCTCAACCCTGCCAATGTTAACAGATGGAACATTTTTAAAGGATTTTTTCCTTCTTGTTTCTTTATTACTCCCAAAAAACTGCCTGAATCTCCTAGAGGGACAAACATTTGCCAAATTATTTATAGCTCCACAACAAAAACAAACCTTCCCATGCGGGCTGAATCTTCTATTGTCAGAGGCAATCACCCCCAGCTGCATGGGCTCCTGCTCAGAAGGGGTTGACAGCGACTGAGACCCCTGCGCACAGAATGAGACCGCTGCACTGTCCTGGGATTGAGTATGACAGGAAGGAGTGATCTCTCCTCTCTCTCTAAGACGCCTGTCAATACGAACGGCCTGAGACATGGCAGAGTCCAAGGAGGTAGGCCTCTCATGAAAGGCAAATGCATCTTTCAATCCCTCTGAAAGACCATGGCAAAATTGACTTCGGAGTGCAGCATCATTCCAACCAGTATCAGCTGCCCATCTCCGATATTCTGAGCAGTATATCTCTGCGGATTGTTTACCCTGGCATAACAGACGTAGTCTAGACTCAGCCAAAGCAATACGATACGGATCATCATATATCTGACCCAGGGCTAAAAAGAATTCATCCACTGAACGGAGGGGCCGTGCCCCCACCAGCAGCGAAAAGGCCCACGACTGAGCATTACCCCTGAGCAGCGATATAATGATCCCCACTCTCCGTTCCTCATTACCAGAGGAATGGGGAAGAAGGCGAAAATGGAGTTTGCAAGCCTCTCTAAACCGCACAAAATTCTCACTACCCCCGGAGAACGTATCCGGGAGCGAGATCTTAGGCTCAGAACAAACTCCATGAACGCAAGCTGAACCGGTCACTTGAAACTGAGAAAGAGTCTTACGGAGATCTGCTACCTCCAATGAAAGACCCTGAAAGCGTTCAGTCAAAAGTGAAACCGGATCCATGCTTGAGACGGTGTCACGGACGGTGTACAGGAAACAAGGCAAAACAACATGCATAAATGAGTCGCTGGATCCAAAAGCTAAGGAACAAAAGGGAGACCCCTGCAGAAGACCTGGCACTTTCCCTGGCTGCTCAGCCTATGCAAAGATCCGAATGGTGGAGGTCTGCATATCCACGTACCTTGACTATATAACCCCTGAGCACCCTACAATAGTGAGGGGACACGACCACCAGCTCCCTACACAAGATACGGAGGGAGTCAGGGTCACCTGGGATCCAGCAAACAGAAAATAACAGATAAATGTTCCACACTTAACTTTGTAGAAGAGAGGAGAACCAGATGAGCATGCACACACACTCCAGGAAGAAGTATAAGCCGCCCAGAAAAGCATTCTGGTTAGGAATTTAAAGGGAAGCAATTAGTCCAACACATGACAGCTGAGAGAGGCTAACGAGATGAGTAACTGAATACCACAACAAAGAAACTCAAGGGGGAGGTTCTGAAAGGCCTCTGTCAGAGCTTCTCAGCTGTCTGGTTGTGACAGTACCCCTCCCTCTGCGAGTGGACTCCGGACACTCAGAACCCACCTTCTCAGGATGGGACCTATGGAAAGCCCTGATGAGACGAGAGGCCTTAATATCCGTCACTGGGACCCACATCCTCTCCTCAGGACCATACCCCTCCCAATGAACAAGGTACTGAAGAGAACCGCGGACAAGACGAGAATCCACAATCCTAGAGACCTGAAATTCAAGATTCCCATCAACCATAAATCGGAGGAGGAGGCAAAGGCGAGGGTACAATGGGTTGAACATAAGGTTTCAATAAGGACTTATGAAAAACATTATGGATCTTCCAAGTCTGAGGAAGATCAAGACGGTATGCAACAGGATTGATGACAGACAGGATTTTGTAAGGCCCAATAAACCTAGGACCCAACTTCCAGGAGGGAACCTTCAATTTGATATTCTTGGTAGACAACCACACCAGATCACCAACATTCAGGTCCGGACCAAGCACACGTCTCTTATCTGCCACACGCTTATATCTCTCACTCATGCTCTTTAGATTATCTTGAATCTTTTGCCAAATAGATGACAAAGACGAGGAGAATCTGTCCTCATCAGGTAAACCAGAAGACCCCTCTCCCGAGAAAGTCCCAAACTGCGGATGAAACCCATATGCACCAAAAAATGGTTACTTATCAGAGGACTCCTGACGACGGTTATTTAAAGCAAACTCAGCAAGGGACAAAAAAGAACACCAATCCTCTTGATTCTCCGCCACAAAACAGCGCAGATATGTCTCCAGATTCTGATTGACGCGCTCTGTCTGGCCATTCGACTGCGGGTGGAAAGCAGAAGAGAATGACAACCGAACCCCCAAGCGAGAACAGAAAGCCTTCCAGAATCTGGAAACAAACTGCGTGCCCCTATCAGAGACTATGTCTGAAGGAATACCGTGCAATTTGACAATGTGATCAATAAATGCCTGCGCCAGCGTCTTAGCATTGGGCAAACCAGGAAAAGGGATGAAATGCACCATTTTGCTAAAACGGTCCACCACCACCAGAATCACAGTCTTCCCCGAGGAACGAGGCAGGTCCGTTATGAAGTCCATGGACAGATGTGTCCAAGGACGGGAAGGAATGGGTAAGGGAAGGAGAGGACCTGATGGCCGTGAATGAGGGACTTTGGCACGAGCGCAAGTCTCGCAGGCTGCCACAAAACCCTCAACCGACTTACGAAGCGCAGGCCACCAGAATCTCCGAGCGATGAGATCCAGTGTGGCTCTTACCCCCGGGTGCCCAGCAAGGACCGTATCGTGGTGTTCTTTAAAAATCTTGTGTCTTAAAGCGAGAGGCACAAACAACCTCCCAGGAGGACAAAGATCAGGAGCCTCTGACTGGGCTGCCTGCACCTCTGCCTCCAATTCAGGAAAAAGAGCCGAGACCACCACACTTTCAGCCAAAATGGGACCCGGGTCTTCAAAATTCCCGCCTCCCGGAAAACAACGTGACAGGGCATCTGCCTTCACATTCTTAACTCCAGGGCGAAACGTGACAACAAAATTAAACCTAGAAAAGAACAAAGACCATCTGGCCTGTCTCGGGTTCTGACGCTTGGCTGACTCCAAGTAAGCCAGATTTTTATGGTCAGTAAACACGGTAATAGGGTGTCTGGCTCCCTCTAGCCAATGGCGCCATTCCTCAAAAGCCAACTTGATGGCCAACAATTCCCTATCTCCCACATCGTAATTTCTCTCTGCGGAGGAGAGTTTTCTTGAGAAAAAGGCACACGGTCACCAATTGGCAGGAGAGGAACCCTGAGACAAGACCGCACCCACACCCACCTCAGAAGCATCAACCTCAACTATGAAGGGTAAAGAAACATCAGGTTGCACCAAGATGGGAGCGGAAGCAAAACTGTCCTTGATATCAGAAAAAGCCTTACGCGCCTCTACTGACCAAGAAGAAAAATCTACCCCCTTTCTGGTCATATCAGTGAGTGGTTTAACAATAGAGGAATAATTCAAAATAAACTTCCTGTAATAATTGGCAAAGCCCAAAAAACGCATCAGCGCCTTCTGATTCTCAGGAAGCTCCCACTCAAGCACAGCGCGGACCTTCTCGGGGTCCATGCGAAAACCAGAAGCGGAGAGAAGAAACCCCAGAAATTGAATTTCTGGAACCGCAAACACACATTTTTCCAGTTTCGCATATAATTTATTCTCCCGCAGGATGAGCAAGACCTGACGTAAATGTTCCTTATGAGTTTTGAAATCGGGAGAAAAAAATCAAAATGTCATCCAAATACACCAATACAAATTTTCCCATCAAATGATAAAAAATGCTGTTCACGAAATGCTGAAAAACGGCTGGGGCATTCATCAAACCAAAAGGCATAACCAAATTTTCAAAATGGCCCTCAGGGGTATTGAAGGCCGTCTTCCATTCGTCCCCTTCTCTGACCCTGACCAGGTTGCATGCCCCTCTTAGATCTAATTTGGAAAAGACTTTAGCCCCAACAACCTGGTTAAACAGGTCCGGGATCAGAGGAAGCGGATAAGGGTCACGAATTGTGATACTGTTCAGCTCCCTGAAATCCAGACAAGGTCTTAAAGAACCATCTTTTTTCTTAACAAAGAAAAAACCAGCGGCAACAGGTGACTTCGAGGGTCGTATGTGTCCTTTTCTCAGACTCTCAGAGATATAAGCACGCATAGCGATCCTCTCAGGTTGGGAAAGATTGTATAAACGAGATTTAGGCAGCTTGGCGTCTGGGATGAGATTAATAGGGCAATCGTACTCCCTGTGCGGGGGCAAATCCTGAACTCCACTCTCAGAGAAGACATCCGAAAATTCAGAGAGAAAAGATGGTACAGTCTTAGTAGCAACCTCAGAAACAGATGTCATGAGGCAATTCTCTCTGCAAAAGTCACTCCAACCATTTATTTGCCTCGCTTGCCAATCAATGGTGGGGTTATGCTTAGTGAGCCAGGGCAGCCCCAACACCAGAGGAGTAGGCAAACCGCTAAGGACGAAACATGACATCCTCAACATGAGCATCACTCACAATTAAACGGATATTGTGAACTATGCCCTTTAATGATTTCTGAGAAAGTGGAGCGGAATCGATAGCAAAAACAGGAATATCCTTTCCCAAAGTGCACACCTGGAAACCATGAGTTATCGCAAATTGATTATCAATGAGATTAACCGCTGCTCCACTATCCACAAAAATCTCACAAAAAATGTTCTTGCTCTCTAGCGCCACCCTAGCCGGCAGGACAAAACGGGAACTGCAAGCAAACAGAAAACCTTCAATTTCCGCCTCAACCCTGCCAATAGTAACAGACGGAACATTTTTAAAAGATTTTTTCCTCTTTGTTTCTTTATTATTCCCAGAGAACTGCCTGAATCTCCTAGAGGGACAAATATTTGCCAAATGATTAATACCTCCACAACAAAAACAAACCCTCCCATGCGGGCTGAATCTTCTATTGTCAGAAGCAATCAACCCCAGCTGCATGGGCTCCTGCTCAGAAAAGGCTGACAGCGACTGAGACCCCTGCGCACAGAATGGGACCGCTGCACAGTCCTGGGACCGAGTATGACAGGAAGGAGAGATCTCTCCTCTCTCTCTAAGACGCCTGTCAATACGAACGGCCTGAGACATAGCAGAGTCCAAAGAAATAGGCCTTTCATGAAAGGCAAATGCATCTTTCAATCCCTCTGAAAGACCATGGCAAAATTGACTTCGGAGTGCAGCATCATTCCAACCAGTATCAGCTGCCCATCTCCGAAATTCTGAGCAGTATATTTCTGCGGATTGTTTACCCTGGCATAATAGACGTAGTCTAGACTCAGCCAGAGCAATACTGTCCGGATCATCATATATCTGACCCAGGGCTAAAAAGAATTCATCCACTGAACGGAGGGGCCGTGCCCCCTCCGGCAGCGAAAAGGCCCAGGACTGAATGTCACCCCTGAGCAGCGATATAATGATCCCCACCCTCCGTTCCTCATCACCAGAGGAATGGGGAAGAAGGCGAAAATGGAGTTTGCAAGCCTCTCTAAAACGCACAAAATTCTCACTACCCCCGGAAAACGTATCCGGGAGTGAGATCTTAGGCTCAGAACAAACTCCATGAACGCCAGCTGAACCGGTCACTTGAAGCTGAGAAAAAGTCCTGCGGAGATCAGCTACCTCCAATGAAAGACCCTGAAGGCGTTCAGCCAAAAGTGAAACCGGATCCATGCTTGAGGCGGTTATGGCGGCTTATAATGTCACGGACGGTGTACAGGAAACAAGGCAAAATAACATGCATAAATGAGTCGCTGGATCCAAAAGCTAAGGAACAAAAGGGAGACCCCTGCAGAAGACCTGGCACTTTCCCTGGCTGCTCAGCCTATGCAAAGATCCGAATGGTGGAGGTCTGCATATCCTTGACTATATAACCCCGGAGCACCCTACAATAGTGAGGGGACACGACCACCAGCTCCCTACACAAGATACGGAGGGAGTCAGGGTCACCTGGGATCCAGCAAACAGAAAATAACAGATAAATGTTCCACACTTAACTTTGTAGAAGAGAGGAGAACCAGATGAGCATGCACACACACTCCAGGAAGAAGTATAAGCCGCCCAGAAAAGCATTCTGGTTAGGAATTTAAAGGGAAGCAATTAGTCCAACACATGACAGCTGAGAGAGGCTAACGAGATGAGTAACTGAATACCACAACAAAGAAACTCAAGGGGGAGGTTCTGAAAGGCCTCTGTCAGAGCTTCTCAGCTGTCTGGTTGTGATAGATGGTTTTGGCGGTTTATAATGTCACGGAAGGTGTACAGGAAACAAGACAACACAAAATGAATATACGACTCACTGGATCCAAAACTAAGGAACAAAAAGGGAGACCCCTGCATTAGACCTGGCACTCTCCCTGACTGCTCAGCCTATGCGAAAATCCCAATGGTAGATGATCGCATATCCTCGTACCTCGACTGTATAACACCTGAACACCCTATAATAGTGAGGGGACACGACCACCGGCTCCCTACACTAGATACGGAGGGAGTCAGGGTCACCTGGGATCCAGCAAACAGAAAAACACAAATGAATGCACAACACTTATCTTGTAGAAGACTAGGAAGTAGGATCAGCATGCACACACACTCCAGGAAGTAGTATAAACCGCACACTGATGCACTATGGGGAGGAATTTAAAGGGATGCAATCAGTACAACTACATGACAGCTGAGAGAGGCTAACGAGATGAGGAACTGAAAGCAAAACAAAGGAAGCTCAAGGAGGAGGTTCTGAAAGGCATCTGTCAGAGCTTCTCAGATGTCTGGTAGTGACAGAAACTCACTGACAGACAGACATACACTCACAGACAGACAGACATACACTCACAGACAGACAGACAGACATACACTCACAGACAGACAGACATACACTCACTGACAGACAGACACACACTCAGACACTCACTGAATGACGTACACAGAAACTCACTGACAGACATACTCACTGACAGACACACATACACTCACTGACAGACACACATACACTCACTGACAGACAGACAGACACACACTCACTCACTGACAGACACTCACTGACAGACATATACCTACCCACTGAAACACACACACAAAAACTCACTGACAGACACTCACTCACTGGCAGACAAACACCCACATATACTCACTGACAAACATACGCATACTCAGTGACAAACACACTGACACTTACTGACCGACAGACATCCACACTCACTGACATACACTCACTCACTGACATACACACACAGACACTCAATAACAGACACACATACATTTACTGACAGAAAGACAGATATACATACACTCACTCACTCACTGACATAAATACACAGGCAGACACTCACTCAGTCAAACACTTAAACACTCACCTCCCTGGGGTCCAGTGTAGTGCAGATCCTCAGTCCTCCAGCGCGCCATTTAGTATGCCGGGGCCGGAATGACGTCATATTCCGGCATCACAGAGGGCGCACTAGAACAGCCTCCCTTGCCGCCCCGCCTCCTCTCCTCCGGTAATTTACAGGCAGAGCAGGCACCTGCCATCAGGGTAAGCAGATGCCTGCTCTGCCATATTTAAGAAGGACCTCCACCTCCTGGCCCCCCTGTAACGGCGCTGGGGGCGGCTCAAGAGCCGCTCGCCCAGGGCTGCAGCCCCAGTCAAGGGGAGCCCACCAGGTTACCCCCAGCAGGCTGGCGTCCTAGGCGAACGCCTAGTTCGCCTATATTGTTCCGCCGGCTATGGGCAGGTGTAGCTTTGTGATGCATTTTGTTTCATTTCTGCCCATTTTGCTTGTAACTTTTCTAAAGGGCAAGAGGAGAGACAAGTTACAAATTATTGCACAAATATGAAATGTGCCAGAATCACCAATTTATTTTTATTTTTTTTATCAAAAAAACCTATGCTTCAGAAAGTCCTCAGTGCTTGCCTTTTTTGTTGTAAGATGTATGGTTGTTAAGGAGAACAATTGTTATAGCTTTAAGACTGAAACACTAGTAATGAAGAAAAAACATATAAGATTTCATTATTAACCCGTAGAGGACCCGCGGCGTACATGTATGGCGCTGATGGACATCACTTGAGGACCAGCGCCGTACATGTAGAGCGGGCTGATTAAGCAGGTGCAGGAGCTGCGCCTGCCCGATCAGGGTCAAGGCAGTCACTGACAGCCGGGCCACTTCTGCATACGCCGGCATCGATTAAGACACCAATGGCAGCGTATTAACCCCTTGTATGCCGCAGTCAAAGCTGACCACGGCATGCAGAGGGTTTACAGAGGGTACGGGTGCCCTCTGCACCTCTATCGGGTCCCCACTCTGGAGTGGCGGGGACCCAATGGCAGAGAAGCCTGTGAGGTCTAGGCTGACATGCAATGTATTACAATACAGGTTGTATTCAGGATTCACGTGGCCGGTGCCTGTGCATTGCAGACCGCTATTTGTGGTCCACAGCACGGGCACGGACAGCTTACGTTCGTGTGAAGGTACCGTTTTTATGAACACGTGTCTTGTATCCCATGTATCTGCTACAGACACACCGCTGCCTCCAAACATTACTCTGGTACCGTTATTCTCTGTATATACTACTAAGGAATCTGTGCATCTGGAATGTGCACCTCCTGATGGCACGGCAGTGAAAGGAATCCAGATTTACAAAGAAGGAAACGAGATCCATGAAGGGGTGGCACTGAAGAGTAGATATGAGATTTCTGCCTCAAACAAAGATGCTCCAGGAAGATATTATTGCAAATATTGGGTAGAAATGAATGGACGGAGTATCAGCTCGTCACCTAGTGAGCATGTCACCATCAATGTCACAAGTAGGTCCTTTTTATTCTTGTACTATTTGTTTGTGAGAACTTTATGTCGGTAAGCTTTTTCTACTGTATACTGATATGTTTAGGTACTGTAAGTCAGTATTATTTAAGCACTACATTGCAACATTATTTTGGCACCGTACAATGGTATTATTAGGGCAGTGAATGTCAGTATTACTTGTGGATGATGATGAACTGCAATACCAGACACAGCCCATAGACAAACTTGGCAGTGTATTGGAACCAATAGCAGAGCCTTTTTTTTCCTAGTCCTGGAAACCCCTTTAAAAACTCACACATAAGGACCAAAATAAAATATAAAACACCCAGCACAATTTCTAACCGGCCACAACTCTACGTGTCTGCATTAACTGCCCAAATACCTTGTCCTGTCCCAAAAGAGCACACACGTACAAAAACAGATGAGAAAGAACATCAACTATAATGAATATAGAGTAGTCAACAGAAGAACAGAGAGAATGCAGAACGGAGGTGGAATGCCTGAGGTGGGATATCACAAGATAAGTCCTGCATCTTACTATGTACAGATTTATCATCAGGGATCAGGCTGGATGGTAAATCTGGTGCAGGGATAGACACTTTTCTCTGACTCTATACCAGCTAATATTGGGTAGAAATGAACGGACGGAGCATCAGCTCTTCATCTAGTGAGCATGTCACTGTCAATGTCACAAGTAGGTCCTTTTTCTTTTTTGAATTATTAGTTTTTGCAATATATTCATTTTTATTTTTTAAACAAATAATATTATTTGTGAAAAAAAAATCATTTTAGATGAACCACTACCATCCTTGTCTCTGGGGGAAGAACAATGAAGTATATCAAGGAGTAGAGTTGAGCGAACACCTGGATGTTCGGGTTCGAGAAGTTCGGCCGAACTTCCCGAAAATGTTCGGGTTCGGGATCCGAACCCGATCCGAACTTCGTCCCGAACCCGAACCCCATTGAAGTCAATGAGGACCCGAACTTTTCGGCACTAAAAAGGCTGTAAAACAGCCCAGGAAAGGGCTAGAGGGCTGCAAAAGGCAGCAACATGTAGGTAAATTCCCTGCAAACAAATGTGGATAGGGAAATGAATTAAAATAAAAATTTAATAAATAAAAATTAACCAAAATCAATTGGAGAGAGGTCCCATAGCAGAGTATCTGGCTTCCCGTCACCCACCACTGGAACAGTCCATTCTCAGATATTTAGGCCCCGGAACCCAGGCAGAGGAGAGAGGTCCCGTAACAGAGAATCTGGCTTCATGTCAGCAGAGAATTAGTCTGCATGTCATAGCAGAGAATCAGGCTTCACGTCACCCAACATTGGAACAGTCCATTGGCATATATTTAGGCCCAGCACCCAGGCAGAGGAGAGAGGTCCCGTAACAGACAATCTGGCTTCATGTCAGCAGAGAATCAGGCTTCACGTCACCCACCACTGTAAGAGTCCATTTTCATAAATTTAGGCCAAGCACCCAGGCAGAGGAGAGAGGTCCCGTAACAGACAATCTGGCTTCATGTCAGCAGAGAATCAGTCTGCATGTCATAGCAGAGAATGAGGCTTCACGTCAGCCACCACTGCAACAGTCCATTGGCATATATTTAGGCCCAGCACACAGGCAGAGGAGAGAGGTCCCGTAACAGACAATCTGGCTTCATGTCAGCAGAGAATTAGTCTGCATGTCATAGCAGAGAATGAGGCTTCACGTCAGCCACCACTGCAACAGTCCATTGGCATATATTTAGGCCCAGCACACAGGCAGAGGAGAGAGGTCCCGTAACAGACAATCTGGCTTCATGTCAGTAGAGAATCAGTCTGCATGTCATAGCAGAGAATCAGGCTTCACGTCACCCACCACTGCAACAGTCTATTTTCATAAGTTTAGGCCAAGCACCCAGGCAGAGGAGAGAGGTCCCGTAACAGACAATTTGGCTTCATGTCAGCAGAGAATTAGTCTGCATGTCATAGCAGAGAATGAGGCTTCACGTCACCCACCACTGCAACAGTCCATTGGCATATATTTAGGCCCAGCACCCAGGCAGAGGAGAGAGGTCCCGTAACAGACAATCTGGCTTCATGTCAGCAGAGAATCAGTCTGCATGTCATAGCAGAGAATGAGGCTTCACGTCAGCCACCACTGCAACAGTCCATTGGCATATATTTAGGCCCAGCACACAGGCAGAGGAGAGAGGTCCCGTAACAGACAATCTGGCTTCATGTCAGCAGAGAATTAGTCTGCATGTCATAGCAGAGAATGAGGCTTCACGTCAGCCACCACTGACACAGTCCATTGGCATATATTTAGGCCCAGCACACAGGCAGAGGAGAGAGGTCCCGTAACAGACAATCTGGCTTCATGTCAGTAGAGAATCAGTCTGCATGTCATAGCAGAGAATGAGGCTTCACGTCAGCCACCACTGCAACAGTCCATTGTCATAAATTTAGGCCCAGCACCCAGGCAGAGGAGAGAGGTCCCGTAACAGACAATCTGGCTTTATGTCAGCAGAGAATTAGTCTGCATGTCATAGCAGAGAATGAGGCTTCACGTCACCCACCACTGTAAGAGTCCATTTTCATAAGTTTAGGCCCAGCACCCAGGCAGAGGAGAGAGGTCCCGTAACAGACAATCTGGCTTCATGTCAGCAGAGAATCAGTCTGCATGTCATAGCAGAGAATCAGGCTTCACGTCACCCACCACTGCAACAGTCCATTGTCATAAATTTAGGCCCAGCACCCAGGCAGAGGAGAGAGGTCCCGTAACAGACAATCTGGCTTCATGTCAGCAGAGAATTAGTCTGCATGTCATAGCAGAGAATGAGGCTTCACGTCACCCACCACTGCAACAGTCCATTGGCATATATTTAGGCCCAGCACCCAGGCAGAGGAGAGAGGTCCCGTAACAGACAATCTGACTTCATGTCAGCAGAGAATTAGTCTGCATGTCATAGCAGAGAATGAGGCTTCACGTCAGCCACCACTGCAACAGTCCATTTTCATAAATTTAGGCCCAGCACCCAGGCAGAGGAGAGAGGTCCCGTAACAGAGGATCTGGCTTCATGTCGGCAGAGAATCATTCTGCATGTCATAGCAGAGAATCAGGCTTCACGTCACCCAACATTGGAACAGTCCATTGGCATATATTTAGGCCCCGGCACCCAGACAGAGGAGAGGTTCATTCAACTTTGGGTAGCCTCGCAATATAATGGTAAAATGAAAATAAAAATAGGATTGAATGAGGAAGTGCCCTGGAGTCCAATAATATATGGTTAAGGGGAGGTAGTTAATGTCTAATCTGGACAAGGGACGGACAGATCCTGTGGGATCCATGCCTGGTTCATTTTTATGAACGTCAGCTTGTCCACATTGGCTGTAGACAGGCGGCTGCGTTTGTCTGTAATGACGCCCCCTGCCGTGCTGAATACACGTTCAGACAAAACGCTGGCCGCCGGGCAGGCCAGCACCTCCAAGGCATAAAAGGCTAGCTCTGGCCACGTGGACAATTTAGAGACCCAGAAGTTGAATGGGGCCGAACCATCAGTCAGTACGTGGAGGGGTGTGCACATGTACTGTTCCACCATGTTAGTGAAATGTTGCCTCCTGCTAACACGTTGCGTATCAGGTGGTGGTGCAGTTAGCTGTGGCGTGTTGACAAAAGTTTTCCACATCTCTGCCATGCTAACCCTGCCCTCAAAGGAGCTGGCATTGACACAGCTGCCTTGGCGACCTCTTGCTCCTCCTCTGCCTTGGCCTTGGGCTTCCACTTGTTCCCCTGTGACATTTGGGAATGCTCTCAGTAGCGCGTCTACCAACGTGCGCTTGTACTCGCGCATCTTCCTATCACGCTCCAGTGCAGGAAGTAAGGTGGGCACATTGTCTTTGTAGCGTGGATCCAGCAGGGTGGCAACCCAGTAGTCCGCACAGGTTAAAATGTGGGCAACTCTGCTGTCGTTGCGCAGGCACTGCAGCATGTAGTCGCTCATGTGTGCCAGGCTGCCCAGGGGTAAGGACAAGCTGTCCTCTGTGGGAGGCGTATCGTCATCGTCCTGCCTTTCCCCCCAGCCACGCACCAGTGATGGACCCGAGCTGCGTTGGGTGCCACCCCGCTGTGACCATGCTTCATCCTCATCCTCCTCCACCTCCTCCTCATCCTCGTCCTCCTCGTCCTCCAGTAGTGGGCCCTGGCTGGCCACATTTGTACCTGGCCTCTGCTGTTGCCAAAAACCTCCCTCTGAGTCACTTCGAAGAGACTGGCCTGAAAGTGCTAAAAATGACCCCTCTTCCTCCTCCTCCTCCTCCTCCTGGGCCACCTCCTCTTCCATCATCGCCCTAAGTGTTTTCTCAAGGAGACATAGAAGTGGTATTGTAACGCTGATAACGGCGTCATCGCCACTGGCCATGTTGGTGGAGTACTCGAAACAGCGCAACAGGGCACACAGGTCTCGCATGGAGGCCCAGTCATTGGTGGTGAAGTGGTGCTGTTCTGTAGTGCGACTGACCCGTGCGTGCTGCAGCTGAAACTCCACTATGGCCTGCTGCTGCTCGCACAGTCTGTCCAGCATGTGCAAGGTGGAGTTCCACCTGGTGGGCACGTCGCATATGAGGCGGTGAGCGGGAAGGCCGAAGTTACGCTGTAGCGCAGACAGGCGAGCAGCAGCAGGATGTGAACGCCGGAAGCGCGAACAGACGGCCCGCACTTTATGCAGCAGCTCTGACATGTCGGGGTAGTTGTGAATGAACTTCTGCACCACCAAATTCAGCACATGCGCCAAGCAAGGGATGTGCGTCAAATTGGCTAGTCCCAGAGCTGCAACGAGATTTCGCCCATTATCACACACCACCAGGCCGGGCTTGAGGCTCACCGGCAGCAACCACTCGTCGGTCTGTTGTTCTATACCCCGCCACAACTCCTGTGCGGTGTGGGGCCTGTCCCCCAAACATATGAGTTTCAGAATGGCCTGCTGACGTTTACCCCGGGCTGTGCTGAAGTTGGTGGTGAAGGTGTGTGGCTGACTGGATGAGCAGGTGGAAGAAGAGGAGGAGGAAGCCGAGAAGGAGGAGGTGGCAACAGGAGGCAAAGAATGTTGCCCTGCGATCCTTGGCGGCGGAAGGACGTGCGCCAAACAGCTCTCCGCCTGGGGCCCAGCTGCCACTACATTTACCCAGTGTGCAGTTAGGGAGATATAGCGTCCCTGGCCGTGCTTACTGGTCCACGTATCTGTGGTTAGGTGGACCTTGCTACAGATGGCGTTGCGCAGTGCACACTTGATTTTATCGGATACTTGGTTGTGCAGGGAAGGCACGGCTCTCTTGGAGAAGTAGTGGCGGCTGGGAACAACATACTGTGGGACAGCAAGCGACATGAGCTGTTTGAAGCTGTCTGTGTCCACCAGCCTAAATGACAGCATTTCATAGGCCAGTAGTTTAGAAATGCTGGCATTCAGGGCCAGGGATCGAGGGTGGCTAGGTGGGAATTTACGCTTTCTCTCAAATGTTTGTGAGATGGAGAGCTGAACGCTGCCGTGTGACATGGTTGAGACGCTTGGTGACGGAGGTGGTGGTGTTGGTGATACATCCCCTGTTTGCTGAGCGGCAGGTGCCAACGTTCCTCCAGAGGCGGAGGAAGAGGCCGAGGCGGCAGCAGCAGAAGAGGCCGAGGCGGCAGCAGCAGAAGAGGTAGCAGGGGGAGCCTGAGTGACTTCCTTGGTTTTAAGGTGTTTACTCCACTGCAGTTCATGCTTTGCATGCAGGTGCCTGGTCATGCAGGTTGTGCTCAGGTTCAGAACGTTAATGCCTCGCTTCAGGCTCTGATGGCACAGCGTGCAAACCACTCGGGTCTTGTCGTCAGCACATTGTTTGAAGAAGTGCCATGCCAGGGAACTCCTTGAAGCTGCCTTTGGGGTGCTCGGTCCCAGATGGCGGCGGTCAGTAGCAGGCGGAGTCTCCTGGCGGCGGGTGTTCTGCTTTTGCCCACTGCTCCCTCTTTTGCTACGCTGTTGGCTCGGTCTCACCACTGCCTCTTCCTCCGAACTGTGAAAGTCAGTGGCACGACCTTCATTCCATGTGGGGTCTAGGACCTCATCGTCCCCTGCATCGTCTTCCACCCAGTCTTGATCCCTGACCTCCTGTTCAGTCTGCACACTGCAGAAAGACGCAGCAGTTGGCACCTGTGTTTCGTCATCATCAGAGACATGCTGAGGTGGTATTCCCATGTCCTCATCATCAGGAAACATAAGTGGTTGTGCGTCAGTGCATTCTATGTCTTTCACCGCTGGGGAAGGGCTAGGTGGATGCCCTTGGGAAACCCTGCCAGCGGAGTCTTCAAACAGCATAAGAGACTGCTGCATAACTTGAGGCTGAGACAGTTTCCCTGGTATGCATGGGGGTGATGTGACAGACTGATGGGGTTGGTTTTCAGGCGCCATCTGTGCGCTTTCTGCAGAAGACTGGGTGGGAGATAATGTGAACGTGCTGGATCCACTGTCGGCCACCCAATTGACTAATGCCTGTACCTGCTCAGGCCTTACCATCCTTAGAACGGCATTGGGCCCCACCATATATCGCTGTAAATTCTGGCGGCTACTGGGACCTGAGGTAGTTGGTACACTAGGACGTGTGGATGTGGCAGAACGGCCACGTCCTCTCCCAGCACCAGAGGGTCCACTAACATCACCACGACCATGTCCACGTCCGCGTCCCTTACTAGATGTTTTCCTCATTGTTATGGTTCACCACAACAACAAAAATATTATTTGGCCCAATGTATTGTATTCAAATTCAGCGGGATATAAATTTGAGGCCTAGTATTTAGGCGCTGGGTGACCGGTATGGATTTACTAACAGAATTGGACTTGGAAATGCACAGTAGCGTGTGTGTGAAGTTATTCTGAATGACCCTATGTGCACCTTGAATATTATATACCCTTTTAGGGATAGATTTCAAATAGCTCTGATATAGCAGAAACCACTAAATTATGAAATTGCTAAATTGGGAATTGTATTTCAACCCAGAACAAAAAATGTGCTTTGACGGACACTAAATAACTTGCCCAGCCACAACAGTACAGCGGTAACGACAGATTTAGCGGGATATAAATTTGAGGCCTAGTATTTAGGCGCTGGGTGACCGGTATGGATTTAGTGACAGAATTAGACTGGGATATGGCCAAAAAATAACCACACTATTGCTGGTTAAATGCACTTGGTGACGGGCGCAGCTTGCCCCTGATGTAGTATATGGCCAAAAAATGAACAGACTATTGCTGGTTAAATGCACTTGGTGACGGGCGCAGCTTGCCCCTGATGTAGTATATGGCCAAAAAATGAACAGACTATTGCTGGTTAAATGCACTTGGTGTGATAGCTTGACCAACCACACTACTGAGGGTTAAATGCACTTGGTGACGGCCGCAGCTTGCCCCTGATGTAGTATATGGCCAAAAAATGAACAGACTATTGCTGGTTAAATGCACTTGGTGTGATAGCTTGACCAACCACACTACTGAGGGTTAAATGCACTTGGTGACGGGCGCAGCTTGCCCCTGATGTAGTATATGGCCAAAAAATGAACAGACTATTGCTGGTTAAATGCACTTGGTGTGACAGCTTCACCCTGATGTAGGCTTTAGCCAAAAAACAACCACACCATTGAGGGTTAAATGCACTTGGTGACAGGCGCAGCTTGCCCCTGATGTAGTATATGGCCAAAAAATGAACAGACTATTGCTGGTTAAATGCACTTGGTGTCACAGCTTGACCAACCACACTACTGAGGGTTAAATGCACTTGGTGACAGGCGCAGCTTGCCCCTGATGTAGTATATGGCCAAAAAATGAACAGACTATTGCTGGTTAAATGCACTTGGTGTCACAGCTTGACCAACCACACTACTGAGGGTTAAATGCACTTGGTGACGGGCGCAGCTTGCCCCTGATGTAGTATATGGCCAAAAAATGAACAGACTATTGCTGGTTAAATGCACTTGGTGACAGGCGCAGCATGCCCCTGATTTAGTATATGGCCAAAAAATGAACAGACTATTGCTGGTTAAATGCACTTGGTGTCACAGCTTGACCAACCACACTACTGAGGGTTAAATGCACTTGGTGACGGGCGCAGCTTGCCCCTGATGTAGTATATGGCCAAAAAATGAACAGACTATTGCTGGTTAAATGCACTTGGTGACGGGCGCAGCTTGCCCCTGATTTAGTATATGGCCAAAAAATGAACAGACTATTGCTGGTTAAATGCACTTGGTGTGATAGCTTGACCAACCACACTACTGAGGGTTAAATGCACTTGGTGACGGGCGCAGCTTGCCCCTGATGTAGTATATGGCCAAAAAATGAACAGACTATTGCTGGTTAAATGCACTTGGTGTGACAGCTTCACCCTGATGTAGGCTTTAGCCAAAAAACAACCACACCATTGAGGGTTAAATGCACTTGGTGACAGGCGCAGCTTGCCCCTGATGTAGTATATGGCCAAAAAATAAACAGACTATTGCTGGTTAAATGCACTTGGTGTGACAGCTTCACCCTGATGTAGGCTTTAGCCAAAAAACAACCACACCATTGAGGGTTAAATGCACTTGGTCGCAGCTTGTGCTGGCGCACCACAAGACACAAAATGGCCGCCGATCACCCCAGAAAAAAGTGACTGACAAACGGTCTGGGCAGCCTAAAAACAGTGAGCAATTGAGGATCAGCAGCTTAATGATCCACAGCTGCAGATCGATCAATAATCAAGTCCTTTGGAGGAGTTAATCTGCCTAATCTCGCCCTACTGTCGCAGCCGCAACCTCTCCCTACGCTAATCAGAGCAGAGTGACGGGCGGCGCTATGTGACTCCAGCTTAAATAGAGGCTGGGTCACATGGTGCTCTGGCCAATCACAGCCATGCCAATAGTAGGCATGGCTGTGATGGCCTCTTGGGGCAAGTAGTATGACGCTTGTTGATTGGCTGCTTTGCAGCCTTTCAAAAAGCGCCAAGAAAGCGTCACAAAAGCGCCAAGAAAGCGACGAACACCGAACCCGAACTTTTACGAAAATGTCCGGGTTCGGGTCCGTGTCACGGACACCCCAAAACTCGGTACGAACCCGAACTATACAGTTCGAGTTCGCTCATCCCTATCAAGGAGGAAGCTGTCACCCTTACCTGCTCCTTCCCTCTGGGTTTCACAGATATAGAAGTTAAGGCCTCTTTCACACTACCGTTTTTTTTCCGTTTTGTGGGCCATATTTTGTGTTCTGTATACAGAACCATTAATTTCAACAGGTCCGCAAAAAAAACGGAATGTACTCCGTATGCATACCGTTTCCGTGTTTCCGTATGTCCTTTCCGTGCAAAAATAGAACATGCCCTATATTTGGCCGCAAATCATGTTCCGTGGCTCCATTAAAGTCAATGGGTCCGCAAAAAAAACGGGATGCATACGGAAATGCATCCGTATGTCTTCCGTATCCGTTCCGTTTTTTGCAGAACCATCTATTGAAAATGTTATTCCCTGCCCAATTTGTTCTATGTAATTACTGTATACTGTATATGCCATACGGAAAAACGGATCCGAAAAACTGACCCGAAACGGAAGCACAACGGAAACAAAAAAAAAAACAGAACAACGGATCCATGAAAAAATGGAACGCAAAAAACACTGAAATAGCCATACAGTAGTGTGAAAGAGGCCTAAGTTCTACAGGAATGGAGAGCTGTATCCTATCAGCAATATCCGAAAAACAAATGTTGTTCAGGCTACACTACACGCTGCTGCAACTGCTAACTACACCTGCCAGTA
Organism: Bufo gargarizans; assembly: GCF_014858855.1. Taxonomy (NCBI): domain Eukaryota; kingdom Metazoa; phylum Chordata; class Amphibia; order Anura; family Bufonidae; genus Bufo; species Bufo gargarizans. The sequence continues at coordinate 498,563,435 of NC_058080.1, read as the reverse complement.
CTCTGCCAAAATAAGTGGTAGAACCATTGCTTCAGATTCCAGCAATCAAGTTACAATCAGCACAACAGCTATTGCATCATGTATACAGCATATGAAACTAAATATGAAGAGTTAGTGAAGAATTTTTGGTAAAGGCAGATGTTATTATGTCCAGGATTAGAAAAACATCAAAAAAAGAAAATGTGATAGCATCCAAAAATAAAGTTAATAAACTTGTTCTTATGTCCCACAACACAACAATTGGTACGTTTTAGACCTCTGCAGGTCGAAATGTCCCAGTTTTTGAGAGTTGAACTTGAGAATACATGTCATTAATGCCATCACTTTGTTTTTTGATGCTGTTACATTCAGTTTTTGTTTTGTATACCCAAAACCTGGGATTTTTGTGGTCTTGTGAATTATGATTCACTGATGTGTAGATGAGGCCTTAGGAGTATCTTTATATTTGCATAACCTATTAGCTACTAAGCTCTCCAATAAGAAACCTTACATTTTCAATATTTATTTTCAAATTTGTGATTTACAGATCCCCCCCAGGCTCCATCCATTATTCTGAATCCTAAGTTACCTGTTTATATAAAAGGGGAAAATGTGAACATCACTTGTTCTTTTCCTGAGCAGTCTACAGTCATCTCCATCCAGTACATCAAAGACAACCAGGAGATTCACAGATCTAAGACACCCAAGACCATGTCCACATATGTATTATCTAATTTATCACTGGAGAATACAGGTCAATATAAGTGTCAGTACTGGGTTACAACTTCTGGGAGACAAATTTCTTCCAATGCAAGTGTTCCTATATCTATCATTGTGGAGGGTATGTATATCTCTGCAGCAATTTATTATAGTAGTTAGTGGCATAATAGCTTGAGCTTCTTGGTATGTCATGCATCTGCATTTAAGGGGGTTGTCCTATCTTGGCCTAAGTGCGGTCTGGGGGTGGACATCCAAATGGCTGGTTCTGTGATTCCCATAGCAGTGAATGGGAGATACACAAACAGTGTAACATTGCAAACTACTGGCATTGTTTCTAGTAGCTCATTGGAATGATAGTTACTGATAGTTACTGAAAAGGGGGAGCTGCTTGGCCATCTCCATTACATTTTCCTCCACTGACCGGCGCTTACTGCAGTTATTTCCATCTCGCCCTTGAAAGGATTAATATTATTTTTATTTATTATTAAAGGATAAGATGGGACAACCCTTTTAAGAGCATTTAGAAGATTTATTAATACTGGTGTTTCACACTGACCTGAAGTGAGCTGGGGCACAATGTGCCACATTTATTGAGGCACTCTACATACTGGCCAGATAATAAAATCTATGCCTGCTATGCAGGGCCGGTGCAAGCATTTTTGCCGCCCTAGGCAAAGATCCATTTTGCCGCCCCCTCATGTCACTCACTCACTCACTGATAGACACACACACACACTGACAGACAGACACGCACTCAGACACTCACTGAATGATGTACACAGAAACTCACTGACAGACACATACACTCACTGACAGACACACATACACTCACTGACAGACACACATACACTCACTGACAGACACACATACACTCACTGACAGACACACATACACACACTGACAGACACACATACACTCACTGACAGACATACTCACTGACAGACACACATACACTCACTGACAGACACACATACACTCACTGACAGACATACACCTACCCACTAAAACACACACACAGAAACTCACTGACAGACACTCACTCACTGGCAGACAAACACACACATAAACACACTGACAAACACACAGACACTTACTGACCGACAGACATCCACACTCACTGACATACACACACAGACACTCCATAACAGACACACATACATTTACTGACAGAAAGACAGACATACATACACTCACTCACTGACATAAATACACAGGCAGACACCCACTCAGTCAAACACTTAAACACTCACCTCCCTGGGGTCCAGTGTGGTGCAGATCCTCAGTCCTCCAGCGCGCCATTTAGTATGCCGGGGCCGGAATGACGTCATATTCCAGCATCACAGACGGCGCACGAGGGAGGAGTGGTGGAGCTGCTAGAACAGCCTCCCTTGCCGCCTGCCTCATCTCCTCCGGTAATTTACAGGCAGAGCAGGCACCTGCCATCAGGGTAAGCAGATGCCTGCTCTGCCATATTTAAGAAGGACCTCCACCTCCTGGCCCCCCTGTAACGGCGCTGGGGGCGGCTCAAGAGCCGCTCACCCAGGGCTGCAGCCCCAGTCAAGGGGAGCCCACCAGGGCACCCCCAGCAGGCCAGCGTATATTGTTCCGCCGGCTATGGGCAGGTATAGCTTTGTGATGCATTTTGTTTCATTTCTGCCCATTTTGCTTGTAACTTTTCTAAAGGGCAAGAAGAGAGACAAGTTACAAATTATTGCACAAATATGAAATGTGCCAGAATCACCAATTTTTTTTTTATTTTTTTTTATCAAAAAAGCCTATGCTTCAGAAAGTCCTCAGTGCTTGCCTTTTTTGTTGTAAGATGTATGGTTTTAAGGAGAACAATTGTTATAGCTTTAAGACTGAAACACTAGTAATGAAGATGATGCATATAAGATTTCATTATTAACCCATAGAGGACCCGCGGCGTACATGTACGGCGCTGATGGACATCACTTAAGGACCAGCGCCGTACATGTAGAGCGGGCTTATTAAGCAGGAGCTGCGCCTGCCCGATCAGGGACACAGCAGTCACTGACAGCCGGGCCACTGCTGCATACGCCGGCATCGATGAAGACACTGATGGCAGCGTAATAACCCCTTGTATGCCGCAGTCAAAGCTGACCACGGCATGCGGAGGGTTTACAGAGGGTACGGGTGCCCTCTGCACCTCCATCGGGTCCCCACTCTGGAGTGGCAGGGACCTAATGGCAGAGAAGCCTGTGAGGTCTAGGCTGACATGCAATGATTACAATACAGGTTGTATTCAGGATTCACGTGGCCGGTGCCTGTGCATTGCAGACCGCCATTTGTGGTCCACAGCACGGGCAGGGACAGCTTACGTTCGTGTGAAGGTACCGTTTTTATGAACACGTGTCTTGTATCCCATGTATCTGCTACAGACACACCGCTGCCTCCAAACATTACTCTGGTACCGTTATTCTCTGTATATACTACTAAGGAATCTGTGCATCTGGAATGTGCACCTCCTGATGGCACGGCAGTGAAAGGAATCCAGATTTACAAAGAAGGAAACGAGATCCATGAGGGGGTGACACTGAAGAGTAGATATGAGATTTCTGCCTCAGACAAAGATGCTCCAGGAAGATATTATTGCAAATATTGGGTAGAAATGAATGGACGGAGCATCAGCTCGTCACCTAGTGAGCATGTCACCATCAATGTCACAAGTAGGTCCTTTTTATTCTTGTACTATCTGTTTGTGAGAACTTTATGTCGGTAAGCTTTTTCTACTGTATACTGATATGTTTGGGTACTGTAAGTCAGTATTATTTAAGCACTACATTGCAGCATTATTTTGGCACAGTACAGTGGTATTATTAGGGCAGTGAATGGCAGTATTACTTGTGGAGCCTTTTTTTTCCTAGTCCTGGAAACCCCTTTAAAAACTCACACATAAGGACCAAAATAAAATATAAAACACCCAGCACAATTTCTAACCGGCCACAACTCTACTTGTCTGCATTAACTACCCAAATACCTTGTCCTGTCCCAAAAGAGCACACACGTACAAAAACAGATGAGAAAGAACATCAACTATAATGAAGGTAGAGTAGTCAACAGAAGAACAGAGAGAATGCAGAACGGAGGTGGAATGCCTGAGGTGGGATATCACAAGATAAGTCCTGCATCTTACTATGTACAGATTTATCATCAGGGATCAGGCTGGATGGTAAATCTGGCGCAGAGATAGACACTTTTCTCTGACTCTATACCAGCTAATATTGGGTAGAAATGAACGGACGGAGCATCAGCTCTTCATCTAGTGAGCATGTCACCGTCAATGTCACAAGTAGCTCCTTTTTCTTTTTTGTATTATTAGTTTTTGCAATATATTCATTTCTTTTTAAATAAATAATATTATTTGTGAAAAAAAAAAAAACATTTTAGATGAACCACTACCATCCTTGTCTCTGGGGGAAGAACAATGAAGTACTGTATTTTTCGCCCTATAAGACTCACCGGCCCATAAGACGCACCTAGGTTTTTGGGGAGGAAAATAAGAAAAAAAATATTTTTAACCAAAAGGTGTGCTGTGTGTTTGGTGGGTTTGGAACTAATGGTGGTCTGTGGATGGCACTATTACTGGGTATCTGTGGATGACGGACACTGTTATGGGGGGGGATCTGTGGATGATGGACACTGTTATGGGGGGGGGGGGTCTGTGGCTTGCACTGTTACAGGGGGATCTGTGGATTGCACTGTTACAGGGGGTTTGTGGCTGGCACTGTTACAGGGGGGGTCTGTGGCTGGCACTGTTACAGGGGGGGATCTGTGGCTGGCACTGTTACAGGGGGGATCTGTGGCTGGCACTGTTACAGGGGGGATCTGTGGATGGCGCTGTTACAGGGGGGGATCTGTGGATGGCACTGTTACAGGGGGGATCTGTGGCTGGCACTGTTACAGGGGGGGATCTGTGGATGGCGCTGTTACAGGGGGGGATCTGTGGATGGCGCTGTTACAGGGGGGATCTGTGGATGGCACTGTTACAGGGGGGGATCTGTGGATGGCACTGTTACAGGGGGGGATCTGTGGATGGCACTGTTACAGGGGGGGATCTGTGGATGGCACTGTTACAGGGGGGATCTGTGGATGGCACTGTTACAGGGGGGATCTGTGGATGGCACTGTTATGGGCTGGGGGGATCTGTGGGTGGCACTGTTATATATGTGCCATCCACAGACCCCCAGCCCATAACAGTGCCATCCACAGACCCCCCAGCCCATAACAGTGCCATCCACAGACCCCCCCAGCCGATAACAGTGCCATCCACAGAACCCCCAGCCCATAACTGTGCCATCCACAGATCACCCAGATACAAATAAGATGTCATATTCAATTAACAGTAATTAAACATGCCCCCTCAGTCCTATTACTACCTTACAGCCTAATCGCTTCTGTAGAATTCAGGCAGGCAGGCCGGCCGGCGCGTCTCTCACTGACGTCACTTGCCTGCGCCGCCTGCTTCATTCATAAAGTAGGTGGCGCAGGCATGTGACAAGAGTTACGCTGCCGCCCGCCCGGCCTGCCTGAATTCTACAGAAGCGATTTGGATGTAAGGTAGTAATAGGAGTGAGGGGGCATGTTTAATAACTATTAAATGAATGTGACATCTTATATTAGTATACCGGAGCTGCGGGGCGGGGTTATACTACACTGACTGCACCGCCCCACCGCTATTGCCAGCCCCCAGATCCTCCTCCCAGTCCCTCCCCGAGTCCCCGCTCGCTCCTACATCGCAGCTTGCGATGTAAAACTGCAAGCATTCGCCCCATAAGACTCAGGGGCATTTCTCCCCCATTTTGGGGGAAGAAAAGGTACGTCTTATAGGGCGAAAAATACGGTATATCAAGGAGGAAGCTGTCACCCTTACCTGCTCCTTCCCTCTGGGTTTCACAGATATAGAAGTTAAGGCCTCTTTCACACTACCGTTTTTTTTCCGTTTTGTGGGCCGTATTTTGTGTTCTGTATACGGAACCATTAATTTCAATGGGTCCGCAAAAAGAAAAAAAGGAATGTACTCCGTATGCATTCCGCTTCCGTGTTTCTGTATCTCCTTTCCGTGCAAAGATAGAACATGCCCTATATTTGGCCGCAAATCATGTTCCATGGCTCCATTAAAGCCAATGGGTCCGCAAAAAAAACAGGATGCATACGGAAATGCATCCGTATGTCTTCCGTATCCGTTAAGTTTTTTGCAGAACCATCTATTGAAAATGTTATGCCCAGCCCAATTTGTTCTATGTAATTACTGTATACTGTATATGCCATACGGAAAAACGCAACCGAAACGGAAGCACAACGGAAACAAAAAAAACGGATCCATGAAAAAACGGAACGCAAAAACACTGAAATAGCCATACAGTAGTGTGAAAGAGGCCTAAGTTCTACAGGAATGGAAAGCTGTATCCTATCAGCAATATCCGAAAAACTAATGTTGTTCAGGCTACACTACACGCTGCTGCAACTGCTAACTACACCTGCCAGTACTCTGCCAAAATAAGTGGTAGAACCATTGCTTCAGATTCCAGCAATCAAGTTACAATCAGCACAACAGCTATTGCATCATGTATACAGCATATGAAACTAAATATGAAGAGTTAGTGAAGAATTTTGGTAAAGGCAGATGTTATTATGTCCAGGATTAGAAAAACATCAAAAAAAGAAAATGTGATAGCATCCAAAAATAAAGTTAATAAACTTGTTCTTATGTCCCACAACACAACAATTGGTACGTTTTAGACCTCTGCAGGTCGAAATGTCCCAGTTTTTGAGAGTTGGACTTGAGAATACATGTCATTAATGCCATCACTTTGTTTTTTGATGCTGTTACATTCAGTTTTTGTTTTGTATACCCAAAACCTGGGATTTTTGTGGTCTTGTGAATTATGATTCACTGATGTGTAGATGAGGCCTTAGGAGTATCTTTTTATTTGCATAACCTATTAGCTACTAAGCTCTCCAATAAGAAACCTTACATTTTCCATATTTATTTTCAAATTTGTGATTTACAGATCCCCCCCAGGCTCCATCCATTATTCTGAATCCTAAGTTACCTGTTTATATAAAAGGGGAAAATGTGAACATCACTTGTTCTTTTCCTGAGCAGTCTACAGTCATCTCCATCCAGTACATCAAAGACAACCAGGAGATTCACAGATCTAAGATACCCAAGACCATGTCCACATATGTATTATCTAATTTATCTCTGGAGAATACATGAGAAGGGTATTGTCCATTCCTCGTGGGCCTCTCAACATTCCCCTCCAAGCCCCCTTTATTCCTTTCCCACTTAACAATAACTCACTGAGACCAGTTTGGATTTAAATGGCCACAGCAGCCGTTTATTAATAAATACATAACATAAACAAACAAAAATTACAGTTGTTTATTCCCTGACGAGGGAGGTCCTTGAAGCCCCAGACTCGTTATCACAACTCACCACACAGGCCCCATCCATCTTGCCTCCAGCCGTAAAACACCAGCTCGGAGACCAACTGACGGACGCCTTTTTCACCAGCCAACCGTCCAACCATGGGAGTCCAGCCCCACCATTGAGGCCCTCCCATTCTCCCGAAGTATCCGTACCACCAACTTCGAGGACCTCCCACCGCCAACGACGCGCAAACTGACAACCTCCCTCAGGCTTGCGCGTTCCTCCACGACCTTAGAGCCCTCTCAATCCCCTCTTGCAAACCAAGCGACCACATATCAATCCCCACAGCATTTAAATGCACCCCATCCGCTCTCCAAAATGCCCCCACACCGGGCTCCAGAACCACATGACGCACTGCCACCGCCCCGTTCCGCGCCATGAATTTTCCCAACATCCTATTGACCTTAATCCTCGCTTTAAGACGGTCCACCGACCTCGCCCCACGCCACACCTGGCGCGGCACAATGTCCGACCAAACTGTCACCATGGCCGGGAACAAAGACCATAAACGCAACAAATCAAACTTTACATCCCTAATCAACTCCCTAACCGGCCTACCCCCCAAGTCATTACCACCAACATGTAACACCAATACGTCCGGGGGGCTACCAAGCCGCACGTAACTGTGAACCTCCGTCATAACCCCCCGCCACAACATACCCCTTACCCCAATCCAACAAACCACGGCAACATCCCTATCGAACCCCAACTGCCGTCCATCCGGACGAACGTCCGCCCTCAGCGCCCCCTAAAACACAAAGGAGTGTCCGAGAATCCACACCAACGCGGGCCTACCACCTGAAAGATATAACAAAGAAAACACAAGACTCCATCAGCAACAAGCATCATCAATCCAACAACCCCACCCTAACATAAGACCTAAACCTCACCGATTCCCATCTCCCAATCCTCTTAATCACCTCATCGCTCATCCCGGCTCTAGCTGCCTCAGTAGCGGCACCTATCCGGAACGAATGCCCAGTAAAATCCCCCGCCGCCACGCCCAGCTCACGCAGGCAACGCTTAAACACAGCCACGAACTGATATCAAGACAGATATGACCCGTCCTCATGCCGAAGCAGTGGACCCGCCGTCGCCACACCCCCCACCTCATACTCCCGCAAGCACAGCACCGGGCACATCACACAGCCTGGGACCTCAAACAAACGGACATAGCTGCCCCTACCTTCCCTGTCCGTCTTAGACCTGCGAATCCTGATAACCACCCTGTCACCCGACAACACGACATCCTCCTGCAGCAACCCCCCACCGACAGACCGAACGCTATCACACACCAACTCCCCTAAACGAAACGCCCCAAAGAATGCTAAGGAAAACGCAACCTTAAACAGCTTCACCTCCCAAACCGAGCGACAACACCCTTCCAACTGCACACCCAATTTCAGCAACAGTTCAAAAGAGACCGGCCTCCTACGATCATCCACCCGCGTCCCACGCCTCCAACCCCTCAACACCTGCCTCACCAAAAAAGTCTTAGTCACATCCGGCAACCCCCTCAACTTGAAACCAAACGCAAGCCCCGCCGTCCACCTATTCATCTTCGCAACAGACCACCCCTGCTCCTTCACATGCCCCAAAAACAACAACAGAGGGATCTCCCCCTCATCCACCAACACCCCCAACTTCTCACACCACCTCTGCCATTCATTCCACGCTTTACCGTAAGCCACCCACGTCCCCGCACTCATCGAGTCCTGCAGCAACCGTCCTATGGTACCTCCAACAATTCCCACATGGAATCCGGGCACGCCAACCCCTCGCCGTCCGCTCCCGACGCCAACTGCCGAAACCGCTCCCACTGCGAACGAGAAAGGGCATCCGCAATACCATTAGACACACCATGCACATGAACAGCAACAATCCAAGCATTCAAAGATAAACAAACCAACACCAGATGTTGCAACAAGCGAACCACGGCGGCGACGACGCCGCATTAATAGCCAGCACCACCCCCAAATTATCACAATGGAATCTAATCTTTCTATTCCTAAAACAATCCCCCCACAAAACCACAGCGAGCACAATTGGGAAAAGCTCCAACAACGCCAGGTTCTTAACCCAACCCCGCTCCACCCAAGAGGCCAACTCCCCGCACACCACTGCCCATGACAATACTCCCCAAAACCCGAACCCCCCGCTGCATCTGAAAACAAATCAAAATCGAAATCGTCCACCACCTCCCCCAAAACCAACGTCCGCCCATTAAACTGCTGCAAAAATTCCGCCCAAACCGCCAAATCCCTCTTAAGTTCCCTACCCAAACGAACAAAATAATGCGGGGCCGTAACACCCGCCGTAGCCCCCGCCAACCGCCGACAAAAAATCCTCCCCATTGGCATAATCCTACACGCAAAATTGAGCTTGCCCAACAAAGACTACAAATCCTTCAGCCTAATCTTCACCGCGGTCCGCGCCAGCTCAACCACCCGCCGCAGGTCCTGCACCTTTTCCTCCGGCAAACGGCACTCCATACTGACGGTGTCAATCACAATACCCAGAAAGCTCAACTCCGACGTAGGACCCACCGTCTTCTCCCCCGCCAATGGAACCCCGAACCTCCCAAAAACCGACTCCAACTTGCTCAACAACACCGAACAAACCCTAGACCCGGCCGGGCCCAAACAAAGAAAATCATCCAAGTAATGAATGATGGATGAACAACCCGAAACGTCCTTAACAACCCACTCCAAAAATGAACTAAACGCTTCAAAATAGGCACAAGACACGGAACACCCCATCGGCAGGCACCGATCCACAAAGTAATGACCATCCCAGTAGCACCCCAACAAATGCAAACTGTCTGGATTCACAGGCAGTAGCCGGAACGCCGCCTCGATGTCAGTCTTAGCCAACAACGTCCCAACCCCCAACTTCCGCACCCACCCCACAGCCGCATCAAATGAAGTATACGCCACCGAACAGAGTTCTGGATCAATACCTTCATTGACCGACGCCCCCTTCGGATACGACAAATGATGAATGAGCCGAAACTTGTTCGGCTCCTTCTTAGGTACAAGACCCAAAGGAGATACCCGCAGACCTGCCAGCGGAAGCTCCAAAAACGGACCGCCCATCCTCCCCAAAGCAACTTCCTTGGCCAACTTGTCAGCCACCACCCCCGGGTGTTCCAATGCCGAGCGAAGATTCCTACGTCTCATAACCACCGGCAACGGTGTCGATGGAATAGAAAACCCCTTAGTAAACCCGTCCCTCAAGAACGCCGCCACCCCCTTCTCGGGATACCTACTTAAATAGGGCTCCATCCTTCCCACCCGCACCGGAGTCTGCCCCTTTTCCAGCCGCCTCTCCACCCCTCTGTCTGTTACCCTTAAAACACCTGTTGGCCCCGTGGGAACCCCCACACCCTGAACACTCGTGCTTGAATCTACACTTCGACCCAAATCTACAATTGCCCTCGTTAAAGAGGAAACAGAGCCCTTTTGCGGAGGCGACCGAGAACGCCGACTGCCCAGATCCCCCCGACTCACTCCGAAAGGGCTGCCCCGCGCGCACAGGAGCCATCACCCGCATCCACAACCCAATATCCTTATGATCCCACCGGACGCCCTTCCGAACCGCCATCCTCTGCCGAAACTGCTCGTCATAACGCAGCCAGCCAGTCCCCCCATACACCCGCCAAGCCTCCCCAATCGCATCCATATAACAAAAAAGAGAGGAACAACATTCAGGCTTCCGTTCCCCAATAACGCTGGCCAAAATAGCAAAGGCCTGAAGCCAATTCGAAAATGTCCTCGGGATCAAACGAAACCTCCGTTTTTCATCCTCCTCCTTCTTCCCCTCATCCTTTTTCAACTTATCCAAATTAAACCTCTCCAAAGGGAGCAGGGAAAATATCTCTATAAATTCCCCCTTCCAAATCCTCTCCCGCACCTCCTGTTTTAAGTGCGCCCCAGTGGCCCCTCAAAACACACGTATACCTCGCCACGCGCCCCATCATCCAACGATTGCCTATCCGCCTCCCCCCCCACCTGAGTCTGCACCGACACCGAATCACACACCCTGCCAGTCACCTCACCCGGGCCCCTAGCCCCCCCGGCCCCCATCCCCCACGCCTGCACCGGGGAAACTCCAGCCGAACCCATACACGACATCCACCCCGCCAAACTCTGAAAAAACTGCCCCAAACCTCTTCCCAGGTCCCCCTGCACACCACCCAGCCCCCCCGGGCAACCCGCCCATGGATTAAATGACCCCCCAAACCCCTCACCTGGCTGCCGGGGGGCTGTGAACCCCGCAGCCGAAGATCCTGCCTCCTGATGGTCGTCTGGCACACTCTCACCCTCCTCTCTTCTGTCCAGGGACTCTTCACTCGTCGCCGCCGACATCCCAGCCGGCCGGCTGGATGCGTCCTGGAACGAACCTCCACTGTGGGCGGAGCCACCGCCATGCTGGCTGCTCGCCTCCTGCGGCCTGTGCACCCCTGCCGGCTCCAAGCGCACAGCCGCGTCTCCAACCGACATGCTCCCCCGCCGAGCGGCCTCCCCAGGACTAGGGGCACCCGCCGCACCAGGTCCCGCGCCCACGTCTCGCGATGCAGGAGGCGGGGGAGGGATCCCACCGCCTGAAACCGGGCCCCGCCGTGCATTTGGATTCCTCCCGCTCCGGGAGGCCCTGGCCACAGACACCCTGCCAGCTCCCGGTCGCGGAGGGTCCCCGGAGGGGCTCCGCACCCGGCGCCGAGCCCTGGGGGTCACATCAGGACTAAGGCGCGCCGGCGGCCGTACCCGCCGCGGCCGTCTCGCACGTGGCGGTGAGCTAGCTGTACTCACCGCCGCCCCCTGGAGCAGGCCGGACACCTGCTCCTGCAGCCACTCGGGTCCCCGAGCCTCCGCCGCTGCCCGCAACTGCTGCATGATCAGCTCTACCGCCTGCATGATGGGTGAGTGCCTGAGTTTGCTCCTCCACTAACTGCCTCTAAAATGGCGCCGGTCACCTCCCCTTCTTATAAACTAGCCTACAAGCCCACCCACTCTATTCTCCACCCACCCTACTCTTCTGGCCTTAACCCCTACACTGCCGGCCCACTCAGGCCAAACCCTATCATGTCGGCCTGCCCTCAACTGCGTCCCCAGTACGGCCTCACTGGTCAATATAAGTGTCAGTACTGGGTTAAAACTTCTGGGAGACAAATTTCTTCCAATGCAAGTGTTCCTATATATATCATTGTGGAGGGTATGTATATCTCTGCAGCAATTTATTATAGTAGTTAGTGGCATAATAGCTTGAGCTTCTTGGTATGTCATGGATCTGCATTTAAGGGGGTTGTCCTATCTTGGCCTAAGTGCGGTCTGGGGGTGGACATCCAAATGGCTGGTTCTGTGATTCCCATAGCAGTGAATGGGAGATACACAAACAGTGTAACATTGCAAACTACTGGTATTGTTTCTGATAGCTCATTGGAATGATAGTTACTGATAGTTACTGAAAAGGGAGAGCTGCTTGGCCATCTCCATTACATTTTCCTCCACTGACCGGCGCTTACTGCAGTTATTTCCATCTCGCCCTTGAAAGGATTAATATTATTTTTATTTATTATTAAAGGATAAGATGGGACAACCCCTTTAAGAGCATTTAGAAGATTTATTAATACTGGTGTTTCACACTGACCTGAAGTGAGCTGGGGCACAATGTGCCACATTTATTGAGGCACTCTACATACTGGCCAGATAATAAAATCTATGCCTGCTATGCAGGGCCGGTGCAAGGATTTTTGCCGCCCTAGGCAAAGATCCATTTTGCCTCCCCCTCATGTCACTCACTCACTCACTGATAGACACACACACTGACAGACAGACACGCACTCAGACAGACACTCACTTAATGATGTACACAGAAACTCACTGACAGACACACATACACTCACTGACAGACACTCACTCACTGGCAGACAAACACACACATAAACACACTGACAAACACACAGACACTTACTGACCGACAGACATCCACACTCACTCACTGACATACACACACAGACACTTAATGACAGACACACATACATTTACTGACAGAAAGACAGACAGACATACATACACTCACTCACTGAGATAAACACAGAGGCAGACATTCACTCAGTCAAACACTTAAACACTCACCTCCCTGGGGTCCAGTGTGGTGCAGATCCTCAGTCCTCCAGCGCGCCATTTAGTATGCTGGGGCCGGAATGACGTCATTCCGGCATCACAGAGGGCGCACGAGGGAGGAGTGGTGGAGCTGCTAGAACAGCCTCCCTTGCCGCCCGCCTCCTCTCCTCCGGTAATTTACAGGCAGAGCAGGCACCTGCCATCAGGGTAAGCAGATGCCTGCTCTGCCATATTTAAGAAGGACCTCCACCTCCTGGCCCCCCTGTAACGGCGCTGGGGGCGGCTCAAGAGCCGCTCGCCCAGGGCTGCAGCCCCAGTCAAGGGGAGCCCACCAGGGCACCCCCAGCAGGCCGGCGTCCTAGACGAACGCCTAGTTCGCCTATATTGTTCCGCCGGCTATGGGCAGGTGTAGCTTTGTGATGCATTTTGTTTCATTTCTGCCCATTTTGCTTGTAACTTTTCTAAAGGGCAAGAAGAGAGACAAGTTACAAATTATTGCACAAATATGTGCCAGAATCACCAATTTATTTTTATTTTTTTTATCAAAAAAACCTATGCTTCAGAAAGTCCTCAGTGCTTGCCTTTTTTGTTGTAAGATGTATGGTTATTAAGGAGAACAATTGTTATAGCTTTAAGACTGAAACACTAGTAATGAAGATGATGCATATAAGATTTCATTATTAATCCGTAGAGGACCCGCGGCGTACATGTATGGCGCTGATGGACATCACTTAAGGACCAGCGCCGTACATGTAGAGCGGGCTGATTAAGCAGGTGCAGGAGCTGCGCCTGCCCGATCAGGGACACAGCAGTCACTGACAGCCGGGCCACTGCTGCATACGCCGGCATCGATAAAGACACCGATGGCAACGTATTAACCCCTTGTATGCCGCAGTCAAAGCTGACCACGGCATGCGGAGGGTTTACAGAGGGTACGGGTGCCCTCTGCACCTCCATCGGGTCCCCACTCTGGAGTGGCGGGGACCCGATGGCTGAGAAGCCTGTGAGGTCTAGGCTGACATGCAATGTATTACAATACAGGTTGTATTCAGGATTCACGTGGCCGGTGCCTGTGCATTGCAGACCGCCATTTGTGGTCCACAGCACGGGCAGGGACAGCTTACGTTCGTGTGAAGGTACCGTTTTTATGAACATGTGTCTTGTATCCCATGTATCTGCTACAGACACACCGCTGCCTCCAAACATTACTCTGGTACCGTTATTCTCTGTGTATACTACTAAAGAATCTGTGCATCTGGAATGTGCACCTCCTGATGGCACGGCAGTGAAAGGAATCCAGATTTACAAAGAAGGAAACGAGATCCATGAGGGGGTGACACTGAAGAGTAGATATGAGATTTCTGCCTCAAACAAAGATGCTCCAGGAAGATATTATTGCAAATATTGGGTAGAAATGAATGGACGGAGTATCAGCTCGTCACCTAGTGAGCATGTCACCATCAATGTCACAAGTAGGTTCTTTTTATTCTTGTACTATTTGTTTGTGAGAACTTTATGTCGGTAAGCTTTTTCTACTGTATACTGATATGTTTGGGTACTGTAAGTCAGTATTATTTAAGCACTACATTGCAGCATTATTTTGGCACAGTACAGTGGTATTATTAGGGCAGTGAATGGCAGTATTACTTGTGGATGATGATGAACTGCAATACCAGACACAGCCCATAGACAAACTTGGCAGTGTATTGGAACCAATAGCAGAGCCTTTTTTTTCCTAGTCCTGGAAACCCCTTTAAAAACTCACACATAAGGACCAAAATAAAATATAAAACACCCAGCACAATTTCTAACCGGCCACAACTCTACGTGTCTGCATTAACTGCCCAAATACCTTGTCCTGTCCCAAAAGAGCACACACGTACAAAAACAGATGAGAAAGAACATCAACTATAATGAATATAGAGTAGTCAACAGAAGAACAGAGAGAATGCAGAACGGAGGTGGAATGCCTGAGGTGGGATATCACAAGATAAGTCCCGTATCTTACTATGTACAGATTTATCATCAGGGATCAGGCTGGATGGTAAATCTGGCGCAGAGATAGACACTTTTCTCTGACTCTATACCAGCTAATATTGGGTAGAAATGAACGGACGGAGCATCAGCTCTTCATCTAGTGAGCATGTCACCGTCAATGTCACAAGTAGGTCCTTTTTCTTTTTTGTATTATTAGTTTTTGCAATATATTCATTTTTTTTAAACAAGTACAGCAGGCTGGATATTCCAGCCTGCATTTGTGTGAGGGGCATAGGGTACTTATCCTGCCGCACGGCCTCTCCAAGGTGTCGGCATCGCTTGGTGCTCGTATTGCGGTGACGTCATCCGAGTGCGACTTCCGGTTCCCGCCTCCCTGCATCAACGAGCAGCAGCGGTACTTCTCTCCTGTGCGGCGAATTTCGTGGTAAGCTGAAATCGGTCCCGTTTTGCACCGTCACTCGTCGGCATGTCCAGACGGCCGCCGCCAGCCTCACGTTCCCCCCAGTTCGTCACCGCTCTCCCTCCGCACGCGTGCATAAGCCGCCCCTGCTGATTCCCCGGTCGGCCCCACACACATTCACGGCTGTGGCCGGTAGCTGGGTATCCGGGGGCCGCGAGCAGCAGTAGCAGGGACCCCGCCATCAGCACGCTGCAGAGATTTCCACCGGCACAGAGGCCGCTTCTCCC
This sequence comes from Bufo gargarizans, assembly GCF_014858855.1. Lineage (NCBI taxonomy): Eukaryota > Metazoa > Chordata > Amphibia > Anura > Bufonidae > Bufo > Bufo gargarizans. Next base: position 498,547,472 of record NC_058080.1, on the reverse strand, counting down.
AGCTTGACGCTTCCGCAGGCGGAGACAGCGGCAGACTGGGACGCGGAGAACTGCGCCTTCTCCTGTGGATAGGTCGGGTCTCTGCCTCAGCATAAGCACAACTCCGCAGTGTGCTAAGCAGTCTCCTGCAGGGTCAGTGCCTGCTGGAGCGTGCCTTCACTCCACAGAGGAGCGGCCCCTCACCCACCTCTGGGGCCTGAACTCAGACACAGCATGCGTGAGAGTGGGGTGCCAGGGTCCTCTGCCGCAGCTCCCCCAGGTTCTGGTACATTTCCGCTAATTTGACCGATCCTGGGCCGGGGCTGTGGTGGGGGGGGCTCGTCCGGGGCAGATCATAAGGCGGGTCAGGGCCCATTTCTGGCTTCCGGCCCGCCGCATGGCACAGGCATGTCATCCACTCTCCACCAGCCTCCCCCCCCCCTTGCCTGTTCATGCTCCCAGTTTTTACTGAATGACCTGCATTTGGGTCCCACGTTACGTTCAGAGGTCACAGTCCACTATGATTCGCAGCATCCTCAAACTTCCGTCCAGCTCTGTCACATGCTCAGATTTTCCTTGCATTCTATTGCCTGGCCCGTCATGGTTTTCTCCTTCCAGGTGCATTCAGGTTGTCTCCATTTCCTGTTTCACACTGATACGTTCAGGTTCTCTTCGTGTCCTGTGTCCTGTTGCCTGATACATTCAGGTTCTCTTCGTGTCCTGTGTCCTGTTGCCTGATACGTTCAGGTTTTCTTCGTGTCCTGTTACCTGGTACGTTCAGGTTTTCTTCGTGTCCTGTTGCCCGATACCTTCCGATTTTTTTCTTCGTATCCTCCTGCCTGATACGTTCAGGTTTTCGTCATGTCCTGTTGCCTGATACGTTCAGGTTTTCATCATGTCCTCTTGCTTGTTATGTTCAGTTTTCTCCCTTCTGATAAGTTTGGTTTTTTGTGGCCCGTTTGCCTGACACGTCCAGGGTCACTCCGTGTTTTCTGGCCTGTCACGTTCAGGTTTTCATCATGTCCTGGTCCTGGCTGGCACTCAGGCCCTCTTTTACCGGTTTGTCTGATCTGCTTGTTTTTCGTTCATCATTCCAAATCTTTTCCTTTGTCTACTCACGCCACTCACGTCAACTCCTCTCCTACTGTCCTGTCACGCTTCTTGTCTTCTGCCTCATAAATGTACCTATCACAGCCAGTTCATGCTTCTTACCTGTCACGCTCGGGTCCTGTTGCTCTCCGTTGCCATCACGCGCAGGTCATGTCACCTCACTGCCTGCCACACTGGTAAATTCCACGCTGGCATCCAGTTGGGGCTTCGTCACCAGAGGCGTCTCGGCTCTCGGTCTTGTTTACAGGGCCCAACGTTTTTCTAAATCACCTGTCACGCCAGGTCACGTTTCAATTACTACCTGATACGCTCAGGCCACTTTGTTTTTCGTGATTCCTTCAGGTCTTGTCCTTCCGTTGCCTGTTACCATTCAGGTTATTTCCACGTTTCTTCTGCCTGACACGTTCAGGTCAGTTTCGTTGGCCCTGGGCATGCTTTCTGTCCACTCATCACGGCACCTGGCATGTGCCACTCGTCTACACAGCACCATCTTTCATCTCCTTCAGTACCAACTCCTGGCGTACCCTGGGTCTCCAATCCGATCATTCTGCACAGTCTATTGTTTTTTTTCGCAATTTCCTGACACGCTCAGGTTGTCATTTCTTTTCTCCTTATTCAGGTTTCGTTCTTCCTGATCATCATCTACGTAAGTTCAGTTTCAGAATATTTTGGTGTACCTCTTCACGCAGGTACCAGTTAAATTTCTTCCTCACTTACCAATCCCAGGTTCGCGGGGTGTGAAGTTTTCACCCTCTTCGCGGACATTCCCGGCCATTTCGCTTGCGCCCAGTGTTACATTTTTTCCGTCCTAAACCCTCCTTGGCTCCAGGTAAGATAAAAAAATAAAAAATAAATGGTATTGCATGAGGTTTTGTCATTTCACTTCAGATCCTCCCAACAGGGTCCGGCTCGAACGATGTGCCCATTTTTCATTGGTATGTCCCACGTGTCCGCCATTGAAGACTCAATGTCTATCCCGGAGTCAGCGATCTCCGAAGCAGCCAGCCGCGCTTCTTACAGACATTGGACCATCCCCAGGTTGATCACTGAACTCAAAAAGAAAGGGATCCGCCACTCTGCATCAGCACGAAAGGCAGAGTTATATCGTCTGCTCTTTCCCGAATCGCCCAGGGCTCCCGAATAGAGTTGAGCGAACACCTGGATGTTCGGGTTCGAGAAGTTCGGCCGAACTTCCCGAAAATGTTCGGGTTCGGGATCCGAACCCGATCCGAACTTCGTCCCGAACCCGAACCCCATTGAAGTCAATGGGGACCCGAACTTTTCGGCACTAAAAAGGCTGTAAAACAGCCCAGGAAAGGGCTAGAGGGCTGCAAAAGGCAGCAACATGTAGGTAAATCCCCTGCAAACAAATGTGGATAGGGAAATGAATAAAAATAAAAATTAAATAAATAAAAATGAACCAAAATCTATTGGAGAGAGGTCCCATAGCAGAGAATCTGGCTTCCCGTCACCCACCACTGGAACAGTCCATTCTCAGATATTTAGGCCCCGGAACCCAGGCAGAGGAGAGAGGTCCCGTAACAGAGAATCTGTCTTCATGTCAGCAGAGAATTAGTCTGCATGTCATAGCAGAGAATGAGGCTTCACGTCAGCCACCACTGCAACAGTCCATTGGCATATATTTAGGCCCAGCACCCAGGCAGAGGAGAGAGGTCCCGTAACAGACAATCTGGCTTCATGTCAGCAGAGAATCAGTCTGCATGTCATAGCAGAGAATCAGGCTTCACGTCACCCACCACTGCAACAGTCCATTGTCATAAATTTAGGCCCAGCACTAGTGTTGAGCGGCATGTCCCATATTCGAATTCGCGAAATTTTGTGAATATTCGAAAGAATATTCGTAAAATATTCGCGATTATTCAAATTCGTTATTATTTCGCATATGCGATAATTCGAATTTTCGCATCGCATAATACATATGCTATGCAAAATTCACATGTGCGCTAATGAAATCGCCTTACGAAGATTCGCAACTCAATTCAATCACTAATGTATGAATGCAATGCCCTTTGCCTCTGTTCTGGGACAAGTGTAGATATTCGCATGTGCGCTAATAAAATCGCCTTACGAAGATTCGCACCTCAATCACTTTCTAGGGAATGTGAGACTTTTGGGAATCAATCGAGATACAGTGGGGGGTGATGACAGTAGTTGACAGAGTACAGATCAATGTAATCTGTAAGGTGGAAAGTAAAATAAAAAATACGAATATTCGTAAATCGAATTTTACGAAGTTCTACGTATTCGCGAATATGGTGCTATACTATATGAATGCACAGGCCTTTGCCTCTCTGTTCTGGGGACAAGTGTAGATATTTGCATTTGCGTTAATAAAATCGCCTTACGAAGATTCGCAGCTCAATTCAATCACTAATGTATGAATGCAAAGCCCTTTGCCTCTGTTCTGGGACAAGTGTAGATATTCGCATGTGCGCTAATAAAATCGCCTTACGAAGATTCGCAACTCAATTCACTAATGTATGAATGCAAAGCCCTTTGCCTCTGTTCTGGGACGTGCCGATATTCGCATGTGCGCTAATAAAATCGCCTTACGAAGATTCGCGCCTCAATCACTTTCTAGGCAATGTGAGTAAGATCTGAGCTGTTGGACCTTTGGGAAACAATCAATTATATGTGTACTGTAATTTTGTGGGGGGGGGGGGAAAAACAAAAAACGAATATTCGTTTTTACGAATATATAGCACTATATTCGAAATATTCGCGAAATCGCGAAGTTGCGATATTCGCGAAAAAAATTTGCTTTTCGAATATTCGCGCTCAACACTACCCAGCACCCAGGCAGAGGAGAGAGGTCCCGTAACAGACAATCTGGCTTCATGTCAGCAGAGAATCAGTCTGCATGTCATAGCAGAGAATGAGGCTTCACGTCAGCCACCACTGCAACAGTCCATTGGCATATATTTAGGCCCAGCACCCAGGCAGAGGAGAGAGGTCCCGTAACAGACAATCTGGCTTCATGTCAGCAGAGAATCAGTCTTCATATCATAGCAGAGAATCAGGCTTCACGTCACCCACCACTGTAAGAGTCCATTTTCATAAATTTAGGCCCAGCACACAGGCAGAGGAGAGAGGTCCCGTAACAGAGGATCTGGCTTCATGTCAGCAGAGAATCAGTCTGCATGTCATAGCAGAGAATCAGGCTTCACGTCACCCAACATTGGAACAGTCCATTGGCATATATTTAGGCCCCGGCACCCAGACAGAGGAGAGGTTCATTCAACTTTGGGTAGCCTCGCAATATAATGGTAAAATGAAAATAAAAATAGGATTGAATGAGGAAGTGCCCTGGAGTCCAATAATATATGGTTAAGGGGAGGTAGTTAATGTCTAATCTGGACAAGGGACGGACAGATCCTGTGGGATCCATGCCTGGTTCATTTTTATGAACGTCAGCTTGTCCACATTGGCTGTAGACAGGCGGCTGCGTTTGTCTGTAATGACGCCCCCTGCCGTGCTGAATACACGTTCAGACAAAACGCTGGCCGCCGGGCAGGCCAGCACCTCCAAGGCATAAAAGGCTAGCTCTGGCCACGTGGACAATTTAGAGACCCAGAAGTTGAATGGGGCCGAACCATCAGTCAGTACGTGGAGGGGTGTGCACATGTACTGTTCCACCATGTTAGTGAAATGTTGCCTCCTGCTAACACGTTGCGTATCAGGTGGTGGTGCAGTTAGCTGTGGCGTGTTGACAAAAGTTTTCCACATCTCTGCCATGCTAACCCTGCCCTCAGAGGAGCTGGCCGTGACACAGCTGCCTTGGCGACCTCTTGCTCCTCCTCTGCCTTGGCCTTGGGCTTCCACTTGTTCCCCTGTGACATTTGGGAATGCTCTCAGTAGCGCGTCTACCAACGTGCGCTTGTACTCGCGCATCTTCCTATCACGCTCCAGTGCAGGAAGTAAGGTGGGCACATTGTCTTTGTAGCGTGGATCCAGCAGGGTGGCAACCCAGTAGTCCGCACAGGTTAAAATGTGGGCAACTCTGCTGTCGTTGCGCAGGCACTGCAGCATGTAGTCGCTCATGTGTGCCAGGCTGCCCAGGGGTAAGGACAAGCTGTCCTCTGTGGGAGGCGTATCGTCATCGTCCTGCCTTTCCCCCCAGCCACGCACCAGTGATGGACCCGAGCTGCGTTGGGTGCCACCCCGCTGTGACCATGCTTCATCCTCATCCTCCTCCACCTCCTCCTCATCCTCGTCCTCCTCGTCCTCCAGTAGTGGGCCCTGGCTGGCCACATTTGTACCTGGCCTCTGCTGTTGCCAAAAACCTCCCTCTGAGTCACTTCGAAGAGACTGGCCTGAAAGTGCTAAAAATGACCCCTCTTCCTCCTCCTCCTCCTCCTCCTCCTGGGCCACCTCCTCTTCCATCATCGCCCTAAGTGTTTTCTCAAGGAGACATAGAAGTGGTATTGTAACGCTGATAACGGTGTCATCGCCACTGGCCATGTTGGTGGAGTACTCGAAACAGCGCAACAGGGCACACAGGTCTCGCATGGAGGCCCAGTCATTGGTGGTGAAGTGGTGCTGTTCTGTAGTGCGACTGACCCGTGCGTGCTGCAGCTGAAACTCCACTATGGCCTGCTGCTGCTCGCACAGTCTGTCCAGCATGTGCAAGGTGGAGTTCCACCTGGTGGGCACGTCGCATATGAGGCGGTGAGCGGGAAGGCCGAAGTTACGCTGTAGCGCAGACAGGCGAGCAGCAGCAGGATGTGAACGCCGGAAGCGCGAACAGACGGCCCGCACTTTATGCAGCAGCTCTGACATGTCGGGGTAGTTGTGAATGAACTTCTGCACCACCAAATTCAGCACATGCGCCAAGCAAGGGATGTGCGTCAAATTGGCTAGTCCCAGAGCTGCAACGAGATTTCGCCCATTATCACACACCACCAGGCCGGGCTTGAGGCTCACCGGCAGCAACCACTCGTCGGTCTGTTGTTCTATACCCCGCCACAACTCCTGTGCGGTGTGGGGCCTGTCCCCCAAACATATGAGTTTCAGAATGGCCTGCTGACGTTTACCCCGGGCTGTGCTGAAGTTGGTGGTGAAGGTGTGTGGCTGACTGGATGAGCAGGTGGAAGAAGAGGAGGAGGAAGCCGAGAAGGAGGAGGTGGCAACAGGAGGCAAAGAATGTTGCCCTGCGATCCTTGGCGGCGGAAGGACGTGCGCCAAACAGCTCTCCGCCTGGGGCCCAGCTGCCACTACATTTACCCAGTGTGCAGTTAGGGAGATATAGCGTCCCTGGCCGTGCTTACTGGTCCACGTATCTGTGGTTAGGTGGACCTTGCTACAGATGGCGTTGCGCAGTGCACACTTGATTTTATCGGATACTTGGTTGTGCAGGGAAGGCACGGCTCTCTTGGAGAAGTAGTGCCGGCTGGGAACAACATACTGTGGGACAGCAAGCGACATGAGCTGTTTGAAGCTGTCTGTGTCCACCAGCCTAAATGACAGCATTTCATAGGCCAGTAGTTTAGAAATGCTGGCATTCAGGGCCAGGGATCGAGGGTGGCTAGGTGGGAATTTACGCTTTCTATCAAATGTTTGTGAGATGGAGAGCTGAACGCTGGCGTGTGACATGGTTGAGACGCTTGGTGACGGAGGTGGTGGTGGTGGTGTTGGTGGTACATCCCCTGTTTGCTGGGCGGCAGGTGCCAACGTTCCTCCAGAGGCGGAGGAAGAGGCCGAGGCGGCAGCAGCAGAATAGGCCGAGGCGGCAGCAGCAGAAGAGGTAGCAGGGGGAGCCTGAGTGACTTCCTTGGTTTTAAGGTGTTTACTCCACTGCAGTTCATGCTTTGCATGCAGGTGCCTGGTCATGCAGGTTGTGCTCAGGTTCAGAACGTTAATGCCTCGCTTCAGGCTCTGATGGCACAGCGTGCAAACCACTCGGGTCTTGTCGTCAGCACATTGTTTGAAGAAGTGCCATGCCAGGGAACTCCTTGAAGCTGCCTTTGGGGTGCTCGGTCCCAGATGGCGGCGGTCAGTAGCAGGCGGAGTCTCTTGGCGGCGGGTGTTCTGCTTTTGCCCACTGCTCCCTCTTTTGCTACGCTGTTGGCTCGGTCTCACCACTGCCTCTTCCTCCGAACTGTGAAAGTCAGTGGCACGACCTTCATTCCATGTGGGGTCTAGGACCTCATCGTCCCCTGCATCGTCTTCCACCCAGTCTTGATCCCTGACCTCCTGTTCAGTCTGCACACTGCAGAAAGACGCAGCAGTTGGCACCTGTGTTTCGTCATCATCAGAGACATGCTGAGGTGGTATTCCCATGTCCTCATCATCAGGAAACATAAGTGGTTGTGCGTCAGTGCATTCTATGTCTTTCACCGCTGGGGAAGGGCTAGGTGGATGCCCTTGGGAAACCCTGCCAGCGGAGTCTTCAAACAGCATAAGAGACTGCTGCATAACTTGAGGCTGAGACAGTTTCCCTGGTATGCATGGGGGTGATGTGACAGACTGATGGGGTTGGTTTTCAGGCGCCATCTGTGCGCTTTCTGCAGAAGACTGGGTGGGAGATAATGTGAACGTGCTGGATCCACTGTCGGCCACCCAATTGACTAATGCCTGTACCTGCTCAGGCCTTACCATCCTTAGAACGGCATTGGGCCCCACCATATATCGCTGTAAATTCTGGCGGCTACTGGGACCTGAGGTAGTTGGTACACTAGGACGTGTGGATGTGGCAGAACGGCCACGTCCTCTCCCAGCACCAGAGGGTCCACTAACACCACCACGACCATGTCCACGTCCGCGTCCCTTACTAGATGTTTTTCTCATTGTTATGGTTCACCACAACAACAAATATATTATTTGGCCCAATGTATTGTATTCAAATTCAGCGGGATATAAATTTGAGGCCTAGTATTTAGGCGCTGGGTGACCGGTATGGATTTAGTGACAGAATTAGACTTGGAAATGCACAGAAGCGTGTGTGTGTGAAGTTATTCTGAATGACCCTATGTGCACCTTGAATATTATATACCCTTTTAGGGATAGATTTCAAATAGCTCTGATATAGCAGAAACCACTAAATTATGAAATTGCTAAATTGGGAATTGTATTTCAACCCAGAACAAGAAATGTGCTTGAACGGACACTAAATAACTCGCCCAGCTACAGCACTAAGGACAGATTTAGCTGGATATAAATTTGAGGCCTAGTATTTAGGCGCTGGGTGACAGGTATGGATTTAGTGACAGAATTAGACTTGGAAATGCACAGTAGCGGGTGTGTGAAGTTATTCTGAATGTCCCTATGTGCACCTTGAATATTATATACCCTTTTAGGGATAGATTTCAAATAGCTCTGATATAGCAGAAACCACTAAATTATGAAATTGCTAAATTGGGAATTGTATTTCAACCCAGAACAAGAAATGTGCTTGAACGGACACTAAATAACTCGCCCAGCTACAGCACTAAGGACAGATTTAGCTGGATATAAATTTGAGGCCTAGTATTTAGGCGCTGGGTGACAGGTATGGGTTTAGTGACAGAATTAGACTTGGAAATGCACAGTAGCGGGTGTGTGAAGTTATTCTGAATGTCCCTATGTGCACCTTCAATATGATCTACCCTTTTAGGGATAGATTTCAAATAGCTCTGATACAGCAGAAACCACTAAATTTTAAATTGCTAAATTGGGAATTGTATTTCAACCCAGAACAAGAAATGTGCTTGAACGGACACTAAATAACTCGCCCAGCTACAGCACTAAGGACAGATTTAGCTGGATATAAATTTGAGGCCTAGTATTTAGGCGCTGGGTGACAGGTATGGATTTAGTGACAGAATTAGACTTGGAAATGCACAGTAGCGGGTGTGTGAAGTTATTCTGAATGTCCCTATGTGCACCTTGAATATTATATACCCTTTTAGGGATAGATTTCAAATAGCTCTGATATAGCAGAAACCACTAAATTATGAAATTGCTAAATTGGGAATTGTATTTCAACCCAGAACAAGAAATGTGCTTGAACGGACACTAAATAACTCGCCCAGCTACAGCACTAAGGACAGATTTAGCTGGATATAAATTTGAGGCCTAGTATTTAGGCGCTGGGTGACAGGTATGGATTTAGTGACAGAATTAGACTTGGAAATGCACAGTAGCGGGTGTGTGAAGTTATTCTGAATGTCCCTATGTGCACCTTGAATATTATATACCCTTTTAGGGATAGATTTCAAATAGCTCTGATATAGCAGAAACCACTAAATTATGAAATTGCTAAATTGGGAATTGTATTTCAACCCAGAACAAGAAATGTGCTTGAACGGACACTAAATAACTCGCCCAGCTACAGCACTAAGGACAGATTTAGCTGGATATAAATTTGAGGCCTAGTATTTAGGCGCTGGGTGACAGGTATGGGTTTAGTGACAGAATTAGACTTGGAAATACACAGTAGCGGGTGTGTGTGAAGTTATTCTGAATGACCCAATGTGCACCTTGAATATTATATACCCTTTTAGGGATAGATTTCAAATAGCTCTGATATAGCAGAAACCACTAAATTATGAAATTGCTAAATTGGGAATTGTATTTCAACCCAGAACAAGAAATGTGCTTGAACGGACACTAAATAACTCGCCCAGCTACAGCACTAAGGACAGATTTAGCTGGATATAAATTTGAGGCCTAGTATTTAGGCGCTGGGTGACAGGTATGGATTTAGTGACAGAATTAGACTTGGAAATGCACAGTAGCGGGTGTGTGAAGTTATTCTGAATGTCCCTATGTGCACCTTGAATATTATATACCCTTTTAGGGATAGATTTCAAATAGCTCTGATATAGCAGAAACCACTAAATTATGAAATTGCTAAATTGGGAATTGTATTTCAACCCAGAACAAGAAATGTGCTTGAACGGACACTAAATAACTCGCCCAGCTACAGCACTAAGGACAGATTTAGCTGGATATAATTTGAGGCCTAGTATTTAGGCGCTGGGTGACAGGTATGGGTTTAGTGACAGAATTAGACTTGGAAATGCACAGTAGCGGGTGTGTGAAGTTATTCTGAATGTCCCTATGTGCACCTTCAATATTATCTACCCTTTTAGGGATAGATTTCAAATAGCTCTGATATAGCAGAAACCACTAAATTATGAAATTGCTAAATTGGGAATTGTATTTCAACCCAGAACAAGAAATGTGCTTGAACGGACACTAAATAACTCGCCCAGCTACAGCACTAAGGACAGATTTAGCTGGATATAAATTTGAGGCCTAGTATTTAGGCGCTGGGTGACAGGTATGGGTTTAGTGACAGAATTAGACTTGGAAATGCACAGTAGCGGGTGTGTGAAGTTATTCTGAATGTCCCTATGTGCACCTTCAATATGATCTACCCTTTTAGGGATAGATTTCAAATAGCTCTGATACAGCAGAAACCACTAAATTTTTAAATTGCTAAATTGGGAATTGTATTTCAACCCAGAACAAGAAATGTGCTTGAACGGACACTAAATAACTCGCCCAGCTACAGCACTAAGGACAGATTTAGCTGGATATAAATTTGAGGCCTAGTATTTAGGCGCTGGGTGACAGGTATGGGTTTAGTGACAGAATTAGACTTGGAAATGCACAGTAGCGGGTGTGTGAAGTTATTCTGAATGTCCCTATGTGCACCTTCAATATGATCTACCCTTTTAGGGATAGATTTCAAATAGCTCTGATACAGCAGAAACCACTACATTTTAAATTGCTAAATTGGGAATTGTATTTCAACCCAGAACAAGAAATGTGCTTGAACGGACACTAAATAACTCGCCCAGCTACAGCACTAACGACAGATTTAGCTGGATATGAATTTGAGGCCTAGTATTTAGGCGCTGGGTGACAGGTATGGGTTTAGTGACAGAATTAGACTTGGAAATGCACAGTAGCGGGTGTGTGAAGTTATTCTGAATGACCCTATGTGCACCTTGAATATTATATACCCTTTTAGGGATAGATTTCAAATAGCTCTGATACAGCAGAAACCACTAAATTTTTAAATTGCTAAATTGGGAATTGTATTTCAACCCAGAACAAGAAATGTGCTTGAACGGACACTAAATAACTCGCCCAGCTACAGCACTAAGGACAGATTTAGCTGGATATAAATTTGAGGCCTAGTATTTAGGCGCTGGGTGACAGGTATGGGTTTAGTGACAGAATTAGACTTGGAAATGCACAGTAGCGGGTGTGTGAAGTTATTCTGAATGACCCTATGTGCACCTTGAATATTATATACCCTTTTAGGGATAGATTTCAAATAGCTCTGATACAGCAGAAACCACTAAATTTTTAAATTGCTAAATTGGGAATTGTATTTCAACCCAGAACAAAAAATGTGCTTTGACGGACACTAAATAACTTTCCCAGCCACAACAGGACAGCGGTAACGAGAGATTTAGCGGGATATAAATTTGAGGCCTAGTATTTAGGCGCTGGGTGACCGGTATGGATTTAGTGACAGAATTAGACTGGGATATGGCCAAAAAATAACCACACTATTGCTGGTTAAATGCACTTGGTGATGGGCGCAGCTTGCCCCTGATGTAGTATATGGCCAAAAAATGAACAGACTATTGCTGGTTAAATGCACTTGGTGTCACAGCTTGACCAACCACACTACTGAGGGTTAAATGCACTTGGTGACGGGCGCAGCTTGCCCCTGATGTAGTATATGGCCAAAAAATGAACAGACTATTGCTGGTTAAATGCACTTGGTGACGGGCGCAGCTTGCCCCTGATTTAGTATATGGCCAAAAAATGAACAGACTATTGCTGGTTAAATGCACTTGGTGTGATAGCTTGACCAACCACACTACTGAGGGTTAAATGCACTTGGTGACGGGCGCAGCTTGCCCCTGATGTAGTATATGGCCAAAAAATAAACAGACTATTGCTGGTTAAATGCACTTGGTGTGACAGCTTCACCCTGATGTAGGCTTTAGCCAAAAAACAAACGCACCATTGAGGGTTAAATGCACTTGGTGACAGGCGCAGCTTGCCCCTGATGTAGTATATGGCCAAAAAATAAACAGACTATTGCTGGTTAAATGCACTTGGTGTGACAGCTTCACCCTGATGTAGGCTTTAGCCAAAAAACAACCACACCATTGAGGGTTAAATGCACTTGGTCGCAGCTTGTGCTGGCGCACCACAAGACACAAAATGGCCGCCGATCACCCCAGAAAAATGTGACTGACAAACGGTCTGGGCAGCCTAAAAACAGTGAGCAATTGAGGATCAGCAGCTCAATGATCCACAGCTGCAGATCGATCAGTTAATCAAGTCCTTTGGAGGAGTTAATCTGCCTAATCTCGCCCTACTGTCGCAGCCGCAACCTCTCCCTACGCTAATCAGAGCAGAGTGACGGGCGGCGCTATGTGACTCCAGCTTAAATAGAGGCTGGGTCACATGGTGCTCTGGCCAATCACAGCCATGCCAATAGTAGGCATGGCTGTGATGGCCTCTTGGGGCAAGTAGTATGACGCTTGTTGATTGGCTGCTTTGCAGCCTTTCAAAAAGCGCCAAGAAAGCGTCACAAAAGCGCGAAGAAAGCGACGAACCCCGAACCCGGACTTTTACGAAAATGTCCGGGTTCGGGTCCGTGTCACGGACACCCCAAAATTCGGTACGAACTATACAGTTCGAGTTCGCTCATCCCTACTCCCGAACCACCCAGAGCCTCCGAAGACCTGGTCTCCATGTCTACCATTCAACTATCCCTGACCCAGCTCCACGCAACCATCAACAACTTAGCGTCATCAATAACGGACATCGATTCCACACTCCAGGCCATCGAGAACAAGGGTTCCACGTCTCCTCCTCCCCCAGAGCCCGAAGCCGTTCCTTCCACTTCCCGTTCCAACACCCCAGGTACAAGTCTTGGCACTCCCAACATCGCCCCCGCTTTCTTCGTGCCAGAAAATATCAGGCGTGATATCCTGGCAGGAAAGGACATCAACTTAGCCGCCATCCTGATCTCCACCCACGACACAGTCGAAAACCGGACAATTGCCTGTGGTGATGTATCGGTGGTGCTGAGGTCTAAAGATGTCCGCCTCAATAGGAAGCTTACCATCCCGAATTCATGCTGACCTTCAGCCTGTACCATGACATTGTGTGCTCCATGCATCCCCACCGCAGGGAGGAACTAGATACGTACCTGTACAGGATCACCGAGTTAGGATACAAACACGGCGGCTCCGCCTTCTACAAATACCACCGGCCATTTTCTGCAAAAGCAGCAGCTGCGTTCCTCCAATATCAGCACGTTACCAACTGGGCTGTCTTGGACATGGAGCTCTTTTGCAGGCAGAAAGCCCCAGCTTGTTCCGGTTGCCAATCAGTCCTCCATTCTTCCGATTGGTGCCCCCATGTCTCCAACCCACCCCCTGCCAGGTCAATAATCAACACCGGTGCGCAGAAATCCAACCCCTTCACGGACAAACTCGGTCGTCCCATCACCTTCTTAGGGAAGAATCAAATATGTAACAATTTCAATTTAGGCTTCTGCAGTTATGATAAGTGCAAAGCTTTGCACATTTGCTTTATCTGTTTTAGGGCCCACCCTCAGTCCTCCTGTTCCCAATGCACGGCCAAACGCTTCTGACTAGGCGGGGTCAACATTGACCTGTTACTCTCCCTCCTCCAACAGCACCCTGACCCCAATTTCGTCCTGTTTCTCAAACAGGGTTTTTCGGAGGGTTTCCATACAGGGTTAGTCACCCTTCCGCAGGTCACTCATGAATGCCCCAACCTTCTCTCATCTCTGGCGGACCCCGTGGCGGTGGACAAATTGTTGGAGGCCGAGTTGCAGAAAGGCTTCATGATTGGTCCATTTGCCGAATCTCCTTTCCTCGTGTACCGGGTCAGCCCCATAGGCTTAGTTGTCAAGAAATCCTCAAATAAAAAAAGAATAAATCTACGACCTGTCTGCTCCTCATTCATCCAGCACCCCCAGCCTAAATTCCCTGGTCCCGTCAGACGAATTCTCCATGCAGTATTCTTCTCTGGATGAGGCCATAGACCTCATCTTACAGGTCGGGGCAGGAGCTTGGTTGTCGAAGGCTGAAATTTATGATGCCTTCAAGTTGCTGCCAATTCTGCCTCACCCAGCCCCTGGCTCTTTGACCAGTTCGCCCAAGCACTTCACTGGATTCTGGTCAACCATGCCCATTGTCCGAGGGTGATCCATTACTTGGACGACTTCTTGCTCATCGAGCAGGCCGAACACACCCCGGACAGGCTGGATAGCCCCCTCAGCCTGCTCAGTCGCCTGAACGTCCCAGTGGCTTCAGCAAAGGTCAAGGGCCCCTCCAGGGTAATCACCTTTCTAGGTATCACCCTGAACACCGTCAAAATGGAAGCCAGCCTTCCCCTGGACAAATTAATTAGACTAAAGGACTCAGTGGCCAGGCTCGTGGGTACCCGCACGGTGTCAAAGTTGGAACTCCAATCGTTGTTGGGGTCTTTCAACTTTGCCGCCAGGATCATGCCCCAGGGCAGATCGTTCACCTCCGGCCTACTCAGACTCCTCCCAACAGCCTCAGATCAGCATGCCCTCATCCACCTCGGACGCGATGCGTTGGCGGATCTGGCCATGTGGTCAGTTTTTTTGTCCAGCTGGAACGGCATCTCCCTCTTTGTTCCCCAGTGGAACGATGCCTCCCCCTTGGTGTTTTCCGATGCTGCTGCTGCATCCCTCGGTTTCGGGGCCATCTGCGGGGACCAATGGTTTGCGGCTCCTTGGCCCGCACAGGTCTCTTCACACCAGGAGGCCGCCAAGTCCTCTCCCCTGCTCGAACTATACCCCATCATAGCAGCAGCTCTTGTCTGGGGGAAGTCATGGAGTAACAGGCCAGTATGCTTCATGACGGACAACCAAGCAGTTGTCGACATCCTCGCCAGGGGTAGGTCCAGCTCCCCCAAGGTCATGCGTCTAGTTTGCAAGCTCATCTGGCTATCTTTGCAATACAACTTCCACGTCATCTGCAGGCACATAGAGGGCAAAAAGAACACCGCAGCCGATGCCCTGTCCCGATTAAACTTTAATTTATTTTTTCAGGTCACGCCGGGAGCGCGGAGAGTCGGAATCAACCCTCCAGGGTTCGAAGCCCTGTTCATGGACTAGATAATTACATTTCCACAGCCCACGGTCTCATCCGCAAGTCGCTCTCAGCTAATTCTGCCCGGAGCTATCTAACGGGGTGGAACAGACAGTTTTCACGCCTTCATCCTAGGGGGGACAGGGATAAAGTCTCCTTCGTCCTGGCCTTTTTGGCGTACTGCCACAAGGAGCTCCGGTTATCCCACAACACCATCAGACTTTACCTAACGGGCATCCAGCACCACCACATGATCAGTCATCCCAGTCATACCTCCTTCTTTTCTTCCCAGGCGATTAAGGCAGTCTTGAGAGGCACCCAGAAGCTCTCCTCTCCATCCACTCCCACCAGACAACCGGTTACAGGGGATTTATTTCAAAAATTTTCTGCCACCCTAGATGGTAGTCCTTTTGGCCCATTCAAAAGTTTGATCCTCAAAGCTGCCCTCTACCTCAGCTTCTATGGGTTCCTCAGGCCTGGGGAGTTCTGCTGCACCTCAGCCCAAAACTTAGGGCCAGCAATTAGTCAGCTCCACCGTAGTCTAGACCATTTCATCTTCCTTCTACCTTCCTCTAAAACCTCCCAAGTTGGTCCACCGATGCAGATCGAGTACTTCAATTCATTCAATCCTTGGTGCCCAGTGGCAGTGTTCAACCAACTGCTCTCCACTCTCCTTGACAGAACTCCCGACAGCCCCTTACTGCCTTTTTCCGTGCTCTCACTGACTTCTGCGCAGTTCATCAGAAACATTCGCTCGCTAGCTTCGGGTCTAGGGTTTCACGCTGCCTCCATATCCGGGCATTCTTTCCGAATCGGGGCCGCGTCCGCAGCTTCCAAACACCGCGTCCCCGCTCACATCATACGGTGGCAATCTTCAAGTTTTTCTCGTTACATCCCACATCCACGGGTTGAGATCGCCAAAGCTTTTTCCAGTTTGGTTCTGTAATTTCTCAATCAATAAACTGCCTAAATTCATGTTTTGCCCCCTTTTCTGGCTTACCCGCGTACATGGCTAAAGGCACACCACTAGCCAAGTCAGGTTCAACTGTGTCCAGTTTCTCTACCTTCGTCCAGTGCTCCCCCCGGAGCCTTGACCACAAGTACAGCAGGCTGGATATTCCAGCCTGCATTTGTGGGAGGGGCATAGGGTACTTATCCTGCCGCACGGCCTCTCCAAGGTGTCGGCATCGCGTGGTGCCCCACCCTACCCTCCCTCATTTCCAGTCTCGCTCCAAGCTCAGACTGCTTGGGTTAGCCCCCTTTTCTGGCTTACCCGCGTACATGGCTAAAGGCACACCACTAGCCAAGTCAGGTTCAACTGTGTCCAGTTTCTCTACCTTCGTCCAGCGCTCCCCCCGGAGCCTTGACCACAAATAATATTATTTGTGAAAAAAAAAAAATCATTTTAGATGAACCACTACCATCCTTGTCTCTGGGGTTAGAACAATGAAGTATATCAAGGAGGAAGCTGTCACCCTTACCTGCTCCTTCCCTCTGGGTTTCACAGATATAGAAGTTAAGGCCTCTTTCACACTACCGTTTTTTTTTCCGTTTTGTGGGCCGTATTTTGTGTTCTGTATACGGAACCATTAATTTCAACGGGTCCGCAAAAAAAAAACGGAATGTACTCCGTATGCATTCCGTTTCCGTGTTTCCGTATCTCTTTTCCGTGCAAAGATAGAACATGCCCTATATTTGGCCGCAAATCATGTTCCGTGGCTCCATTAAAGTCAATGGGTCCGGAAAGCAAAAAAAACGGGATGCATACGGAAATGCATCCGTATGTCTTCCGTATCCGTTCCGTTTTTTGCAGAACCATCTATTGAAAATGTTATGCCCAGCCCAATTTGTTCTAGGTAATTACTGTATATGCCATACGGAAAAACGGAACGGAAAAACGGAACTGAAACGGAAGCACAACGGAAACAAAAAAAAACAGAACAACGGATCCATGAAAAAAACGGAACGCAAAAAACACAAATAGCCATACAGTAGTGTGAAAGAGGCCTAAGTTCTACAGGAATGGAGAGCTGTATCCTATCAGCAATATCTGAAAAACATATGTTGTTCAGGCTACACTACACGCTGCTGCAACTGCTAACTACACCTGCCAGTACTCTGCCAAAATAAGTGGTAGAACCATTGCTTCAGATTCCAGCAATTAAGTTACAATCAGCACAACAGCTATTGCATCATGTATACAGCATATGAAACTAAATATGAAGAGTTAGTGAAGAATTTTGGTAAAGGCAGATGTTATTATGTCCAGGATTAGAAAAACATCAAAAAAAGAAAATGTGATAGCATCCAAAAATAAAGTTAATAAACTTGTTCTTATGTCCCACAACACAACAATTGGTACGTTTTAGACCTCTGCAGGTCGAAATGTCCCAGTTTTTGAGAGTTGAACTTGAGAATACATGTCATTAATGCCATCACTTTGTTTTTTGATGCTGTTACATTCAGTTTTTGTTTTGTATACCCAAAACCTGGGATTTTTTGTGGTCTTGTGAATTATGATTCACTGATGTGTAGATGAGGGGTATCTTTATATTTGCATAAACTATTAGCTACTAAGCTCTCCAATAAGAAACCTTACATTTTCCATATTTATTTTCAAATTTGTGATTTACAGATCCCCCCCAGGCTCCATCCATTATTCTGAATCCTAAGTTACCTGTTTATATAAAAGGGGAAAATGTCAACATCACTTGTTCTTTTCCTGAGCAGTCTACAGTCATCTCCATCCAGTACATCAAAGACAACCAGGAGATTCACAGATCTAAGACACCCAAGACCATGTCCACATATGTATTATCTAATTTATCACTGGAGAATACAGGTCAATATAAGTGTCAGTACTGGGTTACAACTTCTGGGAGACAAATTTCTTCCAATGCAAGTGTTCCTATATCTATCATTGTGGAGGGTATGTATATCTCTGCAGCAATTTATTATAGTAGTTAGTGGCATAATAGCTTGAGCTTTATTTTTTTATCAAAAAAGCCTATGCTTCAGAAAGTCCTCAGTGCTTGCCTTTTTTGTTGTAAGATGTATGGTTTTAAGGAGAACAATTGTTATAGCTTTAAGACTGAAATACTAGTAATGAAGATGATGCATATAAGATTTCATTATTAACCCATAGAGGACTCGCGGCGTACATGTAAAGCAGGCTGATTAACCACTTCAACCCCGCTAGCTGAAACCCCCTTCATGACCAGGCCACTTTTTACACTTCTGCACTACACTACTTTCACCGTTTATCGCTCGGTCATGCAACTTACCACCCAAATGAATTTTACCTCCTTTTCTTCTCACTAATAGACCTTTCATTTGGTGGTATTTTATTGCTGCTGACATTTTTACTTTTTTTGTTATTAATTAAAATGTAACGATTTTTTTGCAAAAAAAATGAGATTTTTCACTTTCAGCTGTAAAATTTTGCAAAAAAAAACGACATCCATATATACATTTTTCGCCAAATTTATTGTTCTACATGTCTTTGATAAAAAAAAAATGTTTGGGCAAAAAAAAAATGGTTTGGGTAAAAGTTATAGCGTTTACACACTATGGTACAAAAATGTGAATTTCCGCTTTTTGAAACAGCTCTGACTTTCTGAGCACCTGTCATGATTCCTGAGGTTCTACAATGCCCAAACAGTAGAAAACCCCCACAAATGACCCCATTTCGGAAAGTAGACACCCTAAGGTATTCGCTGATGGGCATAGTGAGTTCATAGAACTTTTTATTTTTTGTCACAAGTTAGCGGAAAATGATGATTATTTTTATTTTTATTTTTTTTCTTACCAAGTCTCATATTCCACTAACTTGCGACAAAAAAAAAAAAATTCTAGGAACTCGCCATGCCCCTCACGGAATACCTTGGGGTGTCTTCTTTCCAAAATGGGGTCACTTGCGGCATAGTTATACTGCCCTGGCAATTTAGGGGCCCTAATGTGTGAGAAGAACTTTGCAATCAAAATGTGTAAAAAATGGCCTGCGAAATCCGAAAGGTGCACTTTGGAATATGTGCCCCTTTGCCCACCTTAGCAGCAAAAAAGTGTCACACATCTGGTATCGCCGTACTCAGGAGAAGTTGGGGAATGTGTTTTGGGGTGTCATTTTACATATACCCATGCTGGGTGAGAGAAATATCTTGGCAAAAGACAACTTTTCCAATTTTTTTATACAAAGTTGGCATTTGACCAAGATATTTATCTCACCCAGAATGGGTATATGTAAAATGACACCCCAAAACACATTCCCCAGCTTCTCCTGAGTACAGCGATACCAGATGTGTCACACTTTTTTGCAGCCTAGATGCGCAAAGGTGCCCAAATTCCTTTTAGGAGGGCATTTTTAGACATTTGGATCCCAGACTTCTTCTCACGCTTTAGGGCCCCTAAAAAGCCAGGGCAGTATAAATACCCCACATGTGACCCCACTTTGGAAAGAAGACACCCCAAGGTATCCAATGAGGGGCCTGGCAAGTTCATAGAATTTTTTTTTTTTGGCATAAGTTAGCGGAAATTGATTTATTATTATTTTTTTCTCACAAAGTCTCACTTTCCGCTAACTTAGGACAAAAATTTAAATCTTTCATGGACTCAATATGCCCCTCAGCAAATACCTTGGGGTGTCTTCTTTCCAAAATGGGGTCAGTTGTGGGGTGTTTGTACTGCCCTGGCATTTGAGGGTCTCCGCAATCATTACATGTATGGCCAGCATTAGGAGTTTCTGCTATTCTCCTTATATTGAGCATACAGGTAATGAGTTTTTTTTTTCCGTTCAGCTTCTGGGCTGAAAGAAAAAAATGAACGGCACAGATTTCTTCATTCGCATCGATCAATGTGGATGAAAAAATCTGCCAGGACATAGGAGCTCCGCCCAACATCCATACCCACTTAGCTCGTATGCCCTGGCAAACCAGATTTCTCCATTCACACCAATCGATGTGGATGAATAAATCATTGCCGGGATTTATTTTTAATTTTTTTTATATACAAAGTGTTTGCCAAAGCATAGGAACGCCGCCTCCTCCTCAGCTCGTATGCCTCGGCAAACGTATCTGTTACTGCAGAGGAGAAATCTCGTCTTGCAGCGCCGCATACACCGACTTGCGTGTAATCTGACAGCAGCGCAATGCTTCTGTCAGAATGCACATCAGTGCTGCAGCTAGTCAATCGGTTGGTCCACCTGGAAGGTAAAAAAAAAAAAACAGGCCGCAACGCAATAATTTTATTAACTTTGGAACA
Organism: Bufo gargarizans; assembly: GCF_014858855.1. NCBI lineage: Eukaryota > Metazoa > Chordata > Amphibia > Anura > Bufonidae > Bufo > Bufo gargarizans. Next base: position 498,526,995 of record NC_058080.1, on the reverse strand, counting down.
GAATATATAAACTTTAACTTTTTGAACTAAACATTAACCTTTTTGCTTACTGGTGTTTTTTTTTTTTTGTTTTTTTTTTGTTTTTTTTTACCTTTATAGAACAAACCTCTCCTTCCCATGGGTCAATGTGCAAAGCGCAAATCGCCCAAAGATGTGGCGAAGTGCGTTATGCACTTTGTCCCAGGTGAAAGGAGAGGTTTGCAGCAGCTGTGTGAGTGAATGGGCCCTAATAGCCCTGTGTGCCTGTCCTGGTGAGATGATCCCTATGCCAATAGTGTACCTGTGAGTGGTACTTCCGGAAACACTCTCCAAAGCATAGGGCAGGGTGGTCAGGACAGTCAGGACAGAAATAGCGGGTGTCACGCCTTATTCCACTCCTGCTACAGACACGACATCTTTTTCGGGGTGACTGTTGGGTTGAGGTACCAGGAACGACATTAGGGAAATGTCGCTCATGTAGACGGCTAACTACACTGGTGGATGGGGCCACGGAACCTCCTGGGTACAGGAGGTTCTCGATGATCTCTTCCTGAAATTTGAGGAAGGATCCAGTTCTCCCAGCCTTACTGTAGAGAACAAAACTATTATACAGAGCCAATTGAATTAAATATACAGACACCTTCTTATACCAGCGTCTGGTTCTGCGGGAAACTAAATACGGAGACAACATCTGGTCATTGAAGTCCACCCCTCCCATGAGCAAATTATAGTCGTGGACTGAGAGGGGCTTTTCAATGACACGGGTTGCTCGCTCAATTTGTATTGTCGTGTCTGCGTGAATGGAGGAGAGCATGTAAACGTCACGCTTGTCTCTCCATTTCACCGCGAGCAGTTCTTCGTTACACAGTGCGGCCCTCTGCCCCCTTGCAAGACGGGTGGTAACGAGCCGTTGGGGGAAGTCTGCGCGACTAGTTCGCGCGGTGCCACAGGCGCCAATCCGTTCTAGAAACAAATGCCTAAAGAGGGCCACACTTGTGTTAAAATTGTCCACATAAAGATGGTACCCCTTGCCGAATAAGGGTGACACCAAGTCCCAAACTGTCTTCCCACTGCTCCCCAGGTAGTCAGGGCAACCGACCGGCTCCAGGGTCTGATCTTTTCCCTCATAGATCCGAAATTTGTGGGTATAGCCTGTGGCCCTTTCACAGAGCTTATACAATTTGACCCCATACCGGGCGCGCTTGCTTGGGATGTATTGTTTGAAGCCAAGGCGCCCAGTAAAATGTATCAGGGACTCGTCTACGCAGATGTTTTGCTCTGGGGTATACAAATCTACAAATTTCAGGTTGAAATGGTCTATGAGGGGCCGAATTTTGTGGAGCCGGTCAAAAGCAGGGTGGCCTCTGGGACGGGAGGCGGTGTTGTCGCTAAAGTGCAGGAAACGCAGGATGGCCTCAAAACGTGCCCTGGACATAGCAGCAGAGAACATGGGCATGTGATGAATTGGGTTCGTGGACCAATATGACCGCAATTCATGCTTTTTAGTTAGACCCATGTTGAGGAGAAGGCCCAGAAAAGTTTTAATTTCGGAAACTTGGACTGGTTTCCACCGGAAAGGCTGGGCATAAAAGCTTCCCGGGTTAGCGGTTATAAATTGTGTGGCATACCGGTTTGTTTCGGCCACAACTATGTCTAAGAGCTCCGCAGTCAAGAACAGCTCAAAAAATCCCAGGGCCGAACCGATCTGAGCTGTCTCAACCCGAACTCCAGACTGGGCAGTGAAAGGGAAAACTACAGGTGCGGCTGAAGTTGGGGACTGCCAATCAGGGTTTGCCAGCACCTCAGGGATTCTAGGGGCTCTACGGGCACGTCTTTGCGGTGGCTGCGACGGGGTCACTACTGCACGTGCCACCGTACCAGCTTCAACTGCCCTTCTGGTGCTCGCTACTTCACCATGTTCTACGGCAGTGCTGGTACTAGGTCCAGGGAGGGCTGCGCTGCTGGTGTATGCCTCACCACGTAATCCGACAGCAGCAGCCCCACTCTGCTGCTCTTGAAGCGGATCCTGCGCAACCTGCAGTCTAGCGACACGGGGCCGGGTACGCCTGGTGCTATCAGGGACCTCAGCCTCCTCGTCCGAACTTTGGGTCAGAGAGCCACTGCTTTCTACAGGTTCGTATTCTGACCCGCTAGATTCATCAGATGAGGGTTCCCATTCCTCATCCGACTGGGTCAGAAGCCTGTAGGCCTCTTCAGAAGAATACCCCCTGTTTGACATTTGGGCAACTCAATTTAGGGGTATTCCCTGAGACTACCCAAGAAAAAAAGCAAGCCTGTCTTACAAAGGGGAGGCTAGCGAAGTACCGGAGGCCGCTGCGGTTGATAAAAAATATCAAAACTGATTTTTTTATCGCCGCAGCGCGTGTAAAGTGAATGTGCAGTGATCAAAAAAAAATTTTTTTTTGTCACTGCGGTGGGGCGCGTGTGGGCGAACGCACGTGTGGGCGACCGATCAGGCCTGATCGGGCAAATACTGCGTTTTGGGTGGAGGGCGAACTAAAGTGACACTAATACAATTATAGATCTGACCGTGATCAGTTTTGATCACTTCCAGATACTATAAAAGTACAAATGCTGATTAGCGATACGCTAATCAGCGAATCAGTGACTGCGGTGCGGTGGGCTGGGCGCTAACCGATCCCTAAACTACCTAACCAAGGGGCCTAAACTATCCCTAAAACCTAACGGTCAATACCAGTGAAAAAAAAAAAAGTGACAGTTTACACTGATCACTTTTTTCCTTTCACTAGTGATTGACAGGGGCGATCAAAGGGTTAATTGGGGTTCAGGGGGGTGATCTTGGGCTAGTATGAGGTGTTTGGTGTACTCACTGTGTAGCCTGCTCCTCTGCTGGATCCAACCGACGAAAAGAACCAGCAGAGGAGCAGGCAGCCATATAACAGATCATATTTACTAATATGATCTGCTATCTGGCACTCTGATTGGATTTTTTTAAAATCATCAGCTTGCCAGCCGCGATCATTGGCTGGCAAGCTGATGACGAAATACTCCTCGACGAAATGCCGGCCCGAACTGCGCATGCGCGGGCCGGCAAAGCGCATCATCTCGCGTCTCGCGAGATGACGCGTATATGCGTGACTGTGCGCAGCGCTGCCACCTCCGGACCGCACATCTGCGTTAGGCGGTCCGGAGGTGGTTAAGCAGGTGCAGAAGCTGCGCCTGCCCGATCAGGGACACGGCAGTCACTGACAGCCGGGCCACTGCTGCATACGCCGGCATCGATGAAGACACCGATGGCAGCATATTAACCCCTTGTATGCCGCAGTCAAAGCTGACCATGGCATGCGGAGGGTTTACAGAGGGTACAGGTGCCCTCTGCACCTCCATCGGGTCCCCACTCTGGAGTGGCGGGGACCCAATGGCAGAGAAGCCTGTGAGGTCTATGCTGACATGCAATGTATTACAATACAATACTTTGAAAAAGGGATTAGACCCAAGAAATTTCCCAAAATAAAAAACACATAAAATTGTAAAAAAAAAAAGAAAAGGAATACAAACCGGCTCTATAAAAATATCACATGATCCACCCCTTCACCTCAACGCAGTAGAAAAAAATATAATAAAAACTGTGCTAAAACAATTATTTTTTTGTCACCTTATATCACAAAAAGTTTAATACCAAGCGATCACAAAGTCATAAGCACCCCAAAATAGTACCAATCAAACCATCATCTCATCCCGAAAAAAATGAGATCCTACCTAAGACAATCGGCCCAAAAATAAAAATAAACTATGGCTCTCAGAATATGGAAACACTAACCCTAAGTTCACACCTGAGCGTTTTACAGCGCGTTCCTACGCGATGTAAAACGCTCAACAAGGAGAAACCAATGCTTCCCTATGGGAATGGTTCTCACCTGGGCGTTTTACAGCGTGTACGATCGCGCTGTAAAACGCCCGACGCTCAAACAAGTTCTTGAGCTTTTTTGGGGCGTTTTGTCACGCGTTCCCGTACATAGATATTCGGGAACGCGCGACAATGTGTGCTCGCCTGTCTCTGTATGCGCGATTGTAAACGCCTGTACAATCGCGCATACAGAGCGCTCGTTTCAGAACGCTCAGGTGTGAACCCAGGGTAAGGCTGGGTTCACACCTGAGCGTTTTACAGCGCGTTCAAACGCGCTGTAAAACGCTCAACACGTGAAAACCAATGCTTCCCTATGGCCCTGGTTCACACTTGAGCGTTTTACAGCGCGTTTGAACGCGCTGAAAAACGCCCTACGCTCAAAAAAGTTCTTGAGCTTCTTTGGGGCGTTTTGTCGCGCGTTCCCGTACATAGACTTTCGGGAACGCGCGACAATGGGCGTTCGCTTGTCTCTGTATGCGCGATTGTAAACGCCGGTACAATCGCACATACAGAGCGCTCCTTTCAGAACGCTCAGGTGTGAACCCAGGTAAAACATGATTTTTTTTGTTTAAAAAATGCACTTATTGTGTAAAACTTAAATAAATAAAAAAGTATACATATTAGGTATCGCCGCGTCCATAAGAACCTGCTGTATAAGGTTATCACATGATCTAACCCCTCAGGTGAACACCGTAAAAAAAACTGTATCAAAAAAGCCATTTTTGTCAGCTTACATAACAAAAAGTGTAATACCAAGCAATCAAAAAGTCATACACACCCCAAAATAGTACCAATCCAACCGTCATCTCATCCTGAAAAAAATAAGCCCCTACATAAGACAGTTGCTCAAAAAATAAATGAAAACTATGGCTTTCAGAATATGGAGACAATAAAAAAAACTTTAAAAAAAAATATGTTTTATTATGTAAAACTAAAATAACCAACCCCAAAAAAGTCATATTTGCTATTGCCACATCCGTAACAACCTGTTCTCTAAAAATAGCACATGATCTAACCTGTCAGATGAAAACTGTAAAAAACTTTTAAAAAAATGATGCCAAAAGCTATTTTTTGTTACCTTACCTAACAAAAAGTGTAATACAGAGCAACCAAAAATCATATGTACTCTAAAATAGTACCAATAAGACTGCAACCATATCCTGTAGTTACTAAAATGGGGTCACTTTTGGGAAGTGTCTACTCTAGAGGTTCATCAGGGGGTCCTCAAATGTGACATGGCAACTTAAAATTATCCCAGTGAAATCTGCCCTCCAAAATCCACATGGCGCTCCTTTCCTTCTGCGCCCTGCTGTGTGTCCGTACAGAAGTTTACGATCACAAATGGGGTGTTTCTATGGAATCAGGGTAATAAATATTGAGTTTTGTTTGGCTGTTAACCCTTGCTTTGTTGCAAGAAAATTTAGACTAAAACCTTCAGAATCACAGGTGCATATCCATGAAGCAAACATAATTACAAAAAAAAAATGGCTGCACACCATTATATATGCAAACAATAGAGCTAAGAAATGGGGGTTATTCTAGATAAAAGTGGTACAATACAAGCCTTGCTTTGTTAGCGTAAAAAAATTGATCTGCCAAAAAAGTGAAATTCAGAAATTTCTTCTACATTTTTCTTTAATTCTTGTGGAACACCAAAATGGTTAACAACGTTTGTAAAATCAATTTTGAATAGTTTATAAAATGGGGCCATTTATGGGTGGTTTCAACTATGTAAGCCCCACAAAGTAACTTCAGACCTGAACTGGTCCTTAAAAATTGGGTTTTGGAAATTGTCTTAAATATTTTAAGATTTGCTTCTAAACTTCTAAGCCTTCTAAAGTCCCAAAAAAAAGAAAATGTCATTTACAAAATGATCCAAACATGAAGTAGACATATGGGAAATGTAAAGTAATAACTATTTTAAGAGGTGTCACTATCTGTTTTAAAAGCAGAGAAATAGAAATTTCGAAAATTGCAAATTTTTCCAAATCTTTTGTAAATTTGGTATTTTTTTATAAATAAAAATGAAATATTTTGACTCAAATTTACCACTGTCATGAAGTACAATATGTGACAAGAAAACAATCTTAGAATGGCATGGATATTTAAAAGTGTTTAAGTTATCACCACATAGTGACATGTCAGATTTGCAAAAAAATTGCCTGGTCCTTAAAGGGCTTCTGTCACCCCACTAAACCGTTTTTTTTTTTTGTTTATTTATAATCCCTACACTGCGATTTATGCCTACATAATCTAATTAATCATTTTGGTCCAGTAGATTTTGTTTAAAACGTGCTTATAAAATATGCAAATTACCTGGTAGCAGCCGCATCCTCCGATCCTAAAGACGCCCCCTTTGCATGTTGATTGACAGGGCCAGGGAACGGGATCGTCCTCTGCTGGCCCTGTCTGCTATCAAGACCTCGCGCCTGCGCCGTAACGGTATTCAGTCGGCGCAGGCAAACTGAGAGGCGGCCGCTCCATCCTCAATGCGCCTGCGCCGATGACGTCACATCTACACCCGGCGCAGGCGCATTGAGGATAGAGCGGCCGAGCGAGCGGCCGCCTCTCAGTGCGCCTGCGCCGATTGAAGACAGGTACGGCGCAGGCGCGATATTTTGAATGCAAACAGGGCCAGCAGAGAACGATCCCGTTCCCTGGCCCTGTCAATCAACATGAGGAGGGGGCGTCTTTAGGATCGGAGGATGCGGCTGCTACCAGCAAGTAGCCGTCCTACTTGCTGGTAGCAAAGTAATTTGCATATTTTAAAAGCATGTTTTAAACAAAATCTACTGGACCAAAATGATTAATTAGATTATGTATGCAGAGCTCGCAGTAAAGGGATTATAAGTAAACAAAAAAAAAAAAAAAACGTTTAGTGGGGTGACAGAAGCCCTTTAAGGTGAAAAATGGCAGGGTCCTGAAGGGGTTAAATGGTAATGGTTTATATACAACTGTTAAGGCCCCTTTATACAGGTCAATTTTGAAGGCAATTTTCGGGAAGGAAGCATTCGTCGGTGGAGGAGACCGCTGTATTTACATGCAGAGATCTCCTCCACAGTACGGGGAGGAGTGATCACTAATGCCATCCCCATACAGACTCGTTGTTTGCCGGCAGCAGATGCTGTTTACGCAGCACAATCTGTTGCCAGAAAACAACAATTTTCTTGACCACATAAGGCTACTTTCACACTTGCGGCAGAGGAATCCAGCAGGCAGTTCCGTCGCCGGAGCTGCCTGCCGGATCCGGCAAAACGTATGCCAACTGAATGCATTTTAAGACTGATCAGGATACTAATACATTCCTATGGAAAAAAAATGACGAATCTGGCATTCAGGCAAGTCTTCAGTTTTTTTTGGCCGAAGATAAAACCGTAGCAAGACTGAACTGAAGACGAAATGCTCTCCATTCAGAATGCATGGGGATAAAACTGATCAGTTCTTTTCCGGTATAGAGCCCCTAGGACGGAACGCAACACCGGAAAAGCAAAACACAAGTGTGAAAGTACCCTAAGTGATGTGATTACTCGATGAACGAGTATATCGCTTGTTCATCTGGTAACCGGCTGAACTTTTACACCACCAGATCATCGCTAATGAGAGCTCCTATGAATGCTTGTTAGCGATCATCTGCCTATACCTATGGAATGATCTCCAAGGTGAGCCCCAAGGTCTTTGCCAGCTGCATTATTCCTCCAAAATATTACAAGTAATTAGCATAGTAAAAATTACATCACAGTGAAGTGTGCATGGGCATCGACAATATAGAGCTGTAGGTACATGTCCTAATGTGTTTTCTCCATATGACCATATAATATCCAATAGACTGTGCCACTGTTTTTCCTTTTATCTGCCAAAAAAACAAACATCTGTAATTCTGTATGCATTAAATTTAAGACCTAAGGGAAGTACAGAAGGACCCTGTAGACAGACTTGGACTGGCCCCCAGGGGAACAGGTGAGTTCCCAGATGGGCCCCAGAGCAAGGTGGACCCCAAATCCCCATCCCCCTGCATGAGCCTATATTAATTTAAAAATGAGGTACATTATTTAACAAACTATCCATCTTATCATAGATACATTGGGTGGCTGAGATGACTTCTAGGTACAGAGGCAGGGCACCGGTATCCTCTTTTCCCAGGGTTCTTTCCTCTCGAAGTCGCTGCTGGGACCTAACCCCATAATGAATGATCTTGTAGCATCTTGCTGCTGTCTGCCACTGTGTGGGCTGGTGATATTTGCATGTAGCTGTTCAGTGGGCCCCCAGAATGAATTTTACCGGTGGGCCCTAGGCACCCAGTGTGACATTGACTGTAGTAGTCAACATACAAGGGCTCTGTCTGTAAGTAATAATTTGAATCTATTATACTTTTCAGATCCACCCATTACTCCAGTTCTTAAGCTGGCTCCAGCTCTGGAAATTTACGTAGTAGGAGAAAGCCTTGTATTTACATGCAGCGGCCTTGTCAATGCAAGACATACCATATATAAAGATGGCCAGCTGCTGCAGAACGATTTCTTCCATCTAATCCCAAGTGTACAGTTATACCACAATGGAAGCTATACCTGTGCATACAATTTTGATAACAAGGGACGTCAGATGGAGTCATCCCGAAGCCAGGCTGTTAACATATATGTAATCGGTGAGTTTCCCAATATAAATTTTAGGGTAAATATTACTTATATAATATACATTTTTTCTGACAACTGATTTTTCCATTCTCACGTTATCATAGGTGTGTGCATAGATTAGAGTATTCCACACCCCTGGCATTCCTGGCAAACCCCTCATATCTGGCTTGTCTGGCATATCCAGACATTTCTCTTTACTGCTGCCGCCAAGGAATGATGTGGCCTAATCATAATTGCATGTTGCAAACAGACTTAGGGCCTTATTACACAGGCAGATAGAGCAGACGTTTGTCGGGAGGGAAGCATTCCCTCCCATCAACTGCCTGCTCGCTACTACATGCGGCGATCTCCTCCTCAGTGTAGGGATGAGCTATCACTAATGCATAGCTGGTCCCTATACTGTCTCATTGTTTGTCGGCAGCAGAGCACCCATTAAACGGTGTGATCTGCTGCCAGCAAAGCATGATTTTTTTAACGTTAAAAGATCCCGATTACCCGATGAACTAGTGTTTTCTTGTTCATTGGGTAATCGGCGGCAGTATTACACTGCCAGATGATCGCTAACGATCATCATCTTAATGATAATCTGCACGTGTAATAGGTCCTTCAGTATTTTAACCTTATCTATGCAGTTACTTGTTATATTACTGTACCTACACTCAAGGCTTGGATCTACAAACAACATATTCTGTTATCATATGTACATTCCCTCAAAAGTATTTACCCCAATCCTTCTTGGTGTTTTTCTTATTTTGTAGCATTACAACCGGGATAATCTATCAATATCTGATCATGGGGATCTGACACCTGACACCCCCATTCCCATTGTATCAGAGGCCGGAGTGCTCCAGTAAGCACTGTAGTCTCCTCACAGCACACCAAGCACAGCGCTGTGCACTGTATAGTAGCTGTGAATGGTATTGTAGTCCAGACCCATTCATTTGAATGGGACTGAGCTGCACGTAGGCCATATGACCAATGAGGTTGATGTCACAAGCCTAGGAAGAGGTGGCAGTTCTCACCAGTGCATCCCAGCCTCTTCATATGGCTCATCAGTGGGGATGCCACTGATCACATATTGAGACATATTCTATCCTTTAAAGAGTTTGTCCCATAAAGATAACAAGGAGATAGGTGTCTGATTGACAGGTGTTCGACTGCTGGGGCCCCCGCCAATCATGAGAATTGGGACTCTCGATCCCACTTTGAATGCAGCAGACACATGCATGTCCACCACTCCATTCAGCTCTACGAGGTTACCAGGTATAGCCGAATGCTTGTACTCAGCCATTTCTGGAAACCCCATAGAGCTGAATGAAGCAGTATTACACATGAATGACCACCACTCCATTAAAACCGGAGAGAATTGGGCAATGTTTTCATCATCAATCCATTAGACCCCTGCCGATCAGACACTTATTCCCTATCTAGTGGATGGAGAATACTTTATCTTAATGGGACAACCCCTTGAATGTGCTCTGTGCAGTGTCCAAAGTTTGGGATGTTTTTTATAACCCAAGCCTGAAACTTGTATCTGACCTGTTTGGAGAGCAATTTAGTCTGTTGCTTGCTTAGTAGTGTTGTAGACTTAGGGGCTTCTCAGAATATGTACACATGTGGACAACCCCACAATGGTCACTGAAATAACTTGAAACTGATAAAAGTAATGATAAATAAAAATTTACTGAAAATCAGCTAATGAAAATCAGACATTGCTTTTGAATTGTGGTTCAAAAGAATCATTTATAAAACCAACTAATGAAACTGGACTGGACACAAATAATGAAATAACTAGAAAAAAAATAGAAAATAATTTGACCATAGGGACTTGTTAAACTATGGTGTGTCCTGTAATTAGCATCCAGTGGCAGCTCCAGAGCCTGGTCTCGGGAGGGGCACTTCCAGATTATTTTCTGTCCGCCGCCACAAAACAATGGTGCTTATAGAACAGACTACACAGAGTAGAGGTATACTGTATATTGTGTGGCACAGTGTAGAGGTATACTGTATATTGTGTGACACAGTGTATGCTATATGTGTATAACAAACATATTTTGCATGAAAGCTTACAATTACTTGGCTTGGCCCTTGGGGATCTCGGACACCACTTCAACACTTTGGCTGGGGGCTCGGTGGAGCTGATGTTGTGTTTTATCCTAATGAGAAAGATTTCATAATAAGGATTTGGAGAAGGGGCAGAGGAATAGAAGAGCAGGGAGAGGCTGGTGCTGCTACTAGGATGCTCATACCATGGGAGAGTAATAAAGCCCACCATAATGCCCCCCCCCCCTAGTAGAAATAATTCTCCTTATAATGTGGCAGTACAAAAAATACCCCCTTGTAATGCCCCCAGTTGAGCTAATGTCCTCATAGTGCCCCCATAATGTGCCAGTATAAAATACCCCTATATAATACCCAGTAAATGCCCCCATAGTGCTCCTCTCCCCCCTTCCTCCTAGTGCCCCCCATAATGTACCAGTATAAAATGCCCCAGTAGATGCCCTCAGTGTCCCCCATAATTTGCAAGTATAAAATACTGCTTCTTAGTGCCCCCGTAGATGACCCCATAGTACTCCTCTTCCCCCTTCCCCATAGTACACATATAAAATTCCCCTTCTTTGTGGCCTCAGTAGATGCCCGTATAGATCCCCCAATAATGTGCCAGTAATAAGTGCCCCCAAAAATATGCCAGTAATAAGAGCCCCCCAATCATGTGCCAGTAATAAAAGCACTCCCCCAATCATGTACCAGTAACAAGAGCAACCCCCCATCATGTGCCAGTAATAGCCCCCATCATGTGCCAGTAACAAGAGCCCCCCCATCATGTGCCAGTAACAAGAGCCCCCCCATCATGTGCCAGTAATAAAAGCACTCCCCCATCATGTGCCAGTAATAAAAGCACTCCCCCATCATGTGCCAGTAATAAGAACACTCCCCCATCATGTGCCAATAATAAAAGCACTCCCCCATCATGTGTCACGGCTGAGGATGGGGGAAATCCTCAGCTGTGCGGTGACGGAAGATGTCCAGTCGCTACTCGCCAGGAACACAGAATTAGGGAGCAGGTCACCTCCTGTTGCGTCCCTAACGCTGACCCTGTCTCCTACCTGCATGGGCCGACCTTGATGGTAGGAGGACCCATGTGCAGGAACCTCGGAGCCCTGACTTACCCTCCGTCCGGTCCCTGGGCTAAGGAGCAGGGTAAGACAACCCACTCCTCCTAGGAACGGAGTAGCAGGAGTCTCACTGGCCAAGCAGCATGAAGATGGGGGTACCTAAACAGGACTACGGACAAGACAGGTGAACCCTAACAGTTCCACACATACCTGTCTCAGCCTAGCTGACTGGAACCCGTGCAAACGCTGTCCACATAAACAAAGGTAAACAGCACACACATGAAGACACACAGGGACCAGGACATCCATAGCTGCACAAAAAGCAAAGACACAGGACATCAACAACAAATCACGCAATAATAACATTTGACCGGAAGGGTGGCCCTTACAAGGAGATAGAAATCACAGGAGGCTGCTACAGCAAAGCATGACTGAAGCAACCTCCTGAGCCATGCCAAAAACAGAAGCTATATAGGCCTAAGTGGCCACACCCACCAGTCAGACACACCCAGTGAAGAGAGTTAACCCTTCCAGCACCACAGGAAAGGGAAAAACACCAACTTAAAGGAACCGTGTCCAAACACAACAATCACACTGTGGTTGTTACCACTGGCAACGACATGGGTGGCAATCGTGTCCTGGGAGTCAGCCCAAAGGCCGGGACACTGCCACCACATGTACACATCACCAAACGTTGCCACGGGCAACCACAGTGCAGGAAAGGTGTCAGTGCACACCACACAATACACAGAGGGCACACAGACAAACATCGGTGCATCCATACACGCACACAGACTCCAAAGGGACCGCACACACACACCTGTTGTCCACGGCAACCGCACCCAAGACAAGAAACATCATGCCTCAAGCTGCGGTTGAAACAACAACCCAAACCGCGGGCAACAGTATGCGGCTCCCAAGGAGTCACGGCCAAAACCGTGGCCGCGACATCATGTCCCAGTAATACAAGCACTCCCCCCCCTCATGTGCCAGTAATAAAAGCACTCCCCCCATCATGTGCCAGTGATAAAAGCACTCCCCAATCATGTGCTAGTAATAAAAGCACTCCCTCCATCATGTGCTAGTAATAAAAGCACTCCCTCCATCATGTGCCAGTAATAAAAGCACTCTCCCCATCATGTGCCAGTAGTAACAGCTCCCCAATGTGCCAGTAATAACAGCCCCCATCATGTGCCAGTAATAACAGCCCCCCCAATGTGCCAGTAATAACAGCCCCCCCAATGTGCCAGTAATAACAGCCCCCCATCATGTGCCAGTAATAACAGCCCCCCAATGTGCCAGTAATAACAGCCCCCCAATGTGCCAGTAATAACAGCCCCCCCCAATGTGCCAGTAAAAGTATTGTATATATAAAAAAATAAAAAGCACTTATACCTCTATGTCAGCGATGCGATGCACAAAGAAAATCCCAGCAATCGTGTCTTCAATCGTATGGTGTTTATTTAATCAAATCAGAAATGTCCACAATCCTGGATGCGTTTTGGCTAGCATGCCTTCAGCAACAGGTACAGATACATAGAATGACCAATTATATATAATGGGATAAACTCCTCCCCTTGTTACATCATCACCAACTCCCTTCACCTGCACAGGTGGTGGGAGGGGTGTATGATTAACAAAAATACGCCCATCAATAAATCACTATAGCTGAGTATGTGTCTCAGATTACACTTCACAACCACAAATATGCAGAAAAAACCTCCAAATCATATATATATATATATATATATATATATATATATATCCATCACAAAACTTATTTCATATTTCCAGGTATATAAGATCCCTCACTGAATATTAGATGTCTGAAAAATAAAAATGTATATATAATTAACATATCAAATATGCATGATCTCATAATCTCTATTGAGGCCTCTCGGATGCAGAGTATCCAATGTATGGATCCAATAAGCCTCTCTGCGCAATAACAGCTTCTTCAAATCTCCTCCTCTCCTAGGTCTTTTGACCTGTTCCAATACTTGGAACCTCAATTGAGCAATCCCATGTTTGCACTGTTCAAAATGGAATGGGATAGGCAACATTAAATTCTTAGTACGAATAGTAGATTTATGTTTCCCAATACGATCCCGTTTGTGTGGTCTCTCCAATATTTAATAAGCCACAGGGACATTTTATCAAATAAATCACATTAGTGGATTCACATGTGAAAAAAACTTCAATTGAAAAGGGGCGCCCACTATGGGGATGATAAAATGTGGAACCTCTGATTATATGGGAACATTGAGAACAGTGCAAACATAAGAATTATTACCTACAACGGCGGGGGACCGCGATGGGGTCAAATGTGGCCCCGCCCTATGCAAATGTGTATATATATATATATATATATATACACACACGTCACAATTTGAGGAATGTTATATACCTGTAATTTGAGGAATTACAGGTATATAACACAGTTTGGTATTTAAAAAATGTCCTTGTTTGGAAGAGATTTATTGATGACATTTTCTGCATATGGGCGGGGTCACAAGAGACCCTATTGACCTTCCTCGATCACTTGAACCATGCATATGAGGGGTTAAAATTTACTTTGGTTCAGGATAATGAGAAAGTTAGTTTTCTGGATACGATGGTGATAAAGGATCAACATGGCAGGCTATCTACAGACCTGTTTAGAAATGATACGGACAGGAACAGCATTCTCCATTTCACAAGCTCTCACCCACCAGCATTAAAAAGAGCTATCCCAAAATCCCAATATCAGCGAGTGCAACGTATTGTATCTGATCCTGACATGCAGGGTTATCCCCATTCAATCCTGAGTCAAACCAAAACACAACTCATTGAATCTGATAAACCATCTAGAAGTACATCATCTAGGGTAGCACTAGTACATACGTTTCATCCCTATAATCAGAAATTGGATAATATTATTCGGAAACATTGTCCTCTGTTGCAGAAGGTTTATCCTACTATAGAGGAGTTTAAAAATTCTCCATTAATATGCAATAGGAAAAATTCTAGTTATAGGGACAAACTGGTACATTCTGATATTGGAAGTACAAAGAAGACTTTGAAACAATCGGTGTTAGCGACTCAACGTAAGGGCACGTTTCCATGTTTGCACTGTTCTCAATGTTCCCATATAATCAGAGGTTCCACATTTTATCATCCCCATAGGGGGTGCCCCTTTTCAATTGAAGGTTTTTTCACATGTGAATCCACTAATGTGATTTATTTGATAAAATGTCCCTGTGGCTTATTAAATATTGGAGAGACCACACAAACGATTAGGGATCGTTTTGGGAAACATAAATCTACTATTCGTACTAAGAATTTAATGTTACCTATCCCATTCCATTTTGAACAGTGCAAACATGGGATTGCTCAATTGAGGTTCCAAGTATTGGAACAGGTCAAAAGACCTAGGAGAGGAGGAGATTTGAAGAAGCTGTTATTGCGCAGAGAGGCTTATTGGATCCATACATTGGATACTCTGCATCCTAGAGGCCTCAATAGAGATTATGAGATCATGAATATTTGATATGTTAATTATATATATATGATTTGGAGGTTTTTTCTGCATATATGTGGTTGTGAAGTGTAATCTGAGACACATACCCAGCTATAGTGATTTATTGATGGGTGTATTTTTGTTAATCATACACCCCTCCCACCACCTGTGCAGGTGAGGGGAGTTGGTGATGATGTCACAAGGGGGGGAGTTTATCCCATTATATATAATTGGTCATTCTATGTATCTGTACCTGTTGATGAAGGCATGCTAGCCAAAACGCATCCAGGATTGTGGACATTTCTGATTTGATTAAATAAACACCATACGATTGAAGACACGATTGCTGGGATTTTCTTTGAATATCTGTGGAGACTACTTCCTATTCCGTGCAACGTGCAAACAGAGTGAGTGCCGACTGTTTTTTCTAGCGATGCGATGCAGGCCTCTTCTGGACTGTGTCCTGCGCTGTACGGCTCAGGCACTGCGCCGGCCTCTGATAGGCTGCAGATACTAGATCGGCAGCCTATCAGAGGAAGGGAAAGTGACACGCCTCTCCCTCCCCCACCGCAGCACAGCCATCTGTATCGCTGTCCTGAGGACAGTGATACAGATGACTATGGAGATGAGCGCTTCCACAATGGAAGCGCTCATCTCTCTGTGCCCTGCCGCCGCCCCCCACTTCTGAGCAGGGCCGTGCTTGGATCCGCCAATGTTAACATCACAGGTGTCTTCAAACTTGTAATCAGTCAGTCTGCCTCTTTGAAGGGTGAAAGTTGTCTCAGGAGATTGGAACAAAAATTATAGACAAACATGTCAAGGGTAAAGGCTATAAGACCATCTCCAAACAGATGTTACTAACAGCTGCACATATTATTCAGAAGTTTAAGGTCTACAGGGTTGTAGCCAACCTCCTTGGAAGTGTTTTTAATCTGTGCAGAGTACAACGAAATCTCAAGACTATCAAGACATTCTGGAGCAAAATGTGCCGCCCAGTGTCAGAAAGCTTTGTCTTAGTCGCAGGTCATGGGTCCTCAAACAGCATTTTGTCTAAATATTTCATAAAAGTCCCCCCTTTGGAGACTTGATTGTAGACTTTCTCCTGCCTAGCGAATCCCCTGGGCAAACCCTTCGTATCCTCTTCACCCGCAGTGGCAACAACCTACCCCTTCTAGGTAGGCTCCCGGTTGCTCGGACTTGTGATAATACCCTGGGATTCATCTCACCCTATCTCTACACGGCATCATAGCGAGGAGGGGGAACCGAAGTGAATGGAGTTCCCTTTTGTTCTTCCTCATCGTAGAGAAGCATTATAGGTTGCTCATCAGTTTTCTTCATTCTTTTTAAAAGGCGGATCACACAAGTAAGAACAAGCTTAATTACTATATATATCACTAATAGTATTAGGGCTACCTGTAATATTTCTTGGACAATTCCCATGAGCCAACCCCCAATACCTTTAAACCAGTTGGCGGGGTTAAGGAAGGAGAAGGTATCAGACCACCATGTATCTTTATCAGCTTTATGTGCGTCCAGCCATTTATCTCTTAGATCCGCCAATTTCTCTAGACCCACCTTAACATGCAAATTACCCTGCGGGTCTATGTAATGGCAACAAGCGGGACCTCCATCTTTGGCTGTAACTTAGTCTAGAACTAATGTGTGCTGGTTATTGACAACGATCAACTGGTTCTGCACGATGTTCAAAGTATTCATTAGTCTCATCACTTCCCATATTTGATCATCTAGATAATCAGTTGCTACCACCAAATTATTCTACATCTGCACTATTATGGGATATATGAAAAGGGTACTGAGAACGTTATTGGGAATGCTCATTTCTACAACATGTGGCTTGCTATTTGGTCTGGGTGTGTTATCTTTGGCCCTACGGTACAGGTTGTGTTTAGGAATAGCAGTTATGTCAATTTTAGAGTGTGGTACTATAAAGGCGGCAGGAGTAAGACTGGCAATGGTGCACAGTCCTGTGACATTTTCTGATAACCATTTGTACGCTTTGTGTCCACAAACTAAGTATATGTCCTCTGGAACTGCCACTGCTGTGCTAATGAATAATTGGGTAATTCATTTGGCTAATTTTATTCCTTTTGCCAACTCATATCCTTTTAACTGACCTTCGATGTTGTTAGCTAATATGCCTGTCAGGAGATCCTTGTACAGTACAGTTGTTACAGGGTAGGCCTTTTTCATTAACGGCATCTACACCAAAACACAGCACATGGCTGTCTGTTTTTGAGTCATTGCAACCTGAGTGTATGTGTGGACTAAATGTCATGTCTTTGGTTTGTACTTGGAGACAATAACAGTGTGTCCAGCTAGGAAAACATGTGACTTTAGCCCAGTATTCCTCTTGCCAGGGGGTAGAGCTATAATCTATCGAGGGTCCTGATCTGTTTATCATGAGCTATGGGGCATCTGTCCACCCTGCGACAGGCAAGGACACTTCCCGGTCCTTATCTTTACTGGACTTAACTCTGTATATGGGTCAAAGTCATGATAAGTAGGTGGATCTTCATGGCTTATTGTTCCGGGGTCGTCAGGTGGCCTTTATTCTTTTACAATGTGAGGCGTGGATCCAAGTAGGCCTCCCATCGAGTTTCACGGAAGTTGGGGTAGTCAACACACACAGTGCCCACACACAGTGCCCCGACACTTTAAAATGGCACCTCCACAGCAGCCAATCGCCTTATCTTGACCTTCACAGCAGCCTGCCCCTTTAACATTGAGTTTTATAGCACCCCACTCCCTTGACAATGACCTCCTCAGGGGCCCGCCCCCTTAACAGTGACCTCCACAGTACCCCGCTCCCTTAAAAGTGACCTCACAGTACCCTGCTGCCTTAACAGTGACCCCCACAGCAGTTTCCCTTTTAATAGTGGCCCCTTCCCCCTTAACAGTGACCTCCACAGCGCACTGGCCCTTTAATGCTAGGGCTACACAACGACATGTGTCGTGCGACATTTTGTCTGAACAATTTTAATAATTATAGTCTATGGTGTCGCACTGCGACATGTGACATGCTGCGACACGACCGTCACAAAAAATCCATCCAAGATGGATTTTTCTGTGACGGTCGTGTCGCAGTCACAGCATGTCACATGTCGTGCGACACATGTAGCAGTGTAGTTGTGCCCTATGTGTCGTGCGACTAATTGTCACGTGACACATGTCGTCGTGTAGCCCTAGCCTAAAGATGACCTACAGAAGTGAAGAAAAATGGCTGGGTTGTTATGGAAACCTGGAGTAAAACTGTGTGTATGTGAAGACTAAGGGCCTGCGAGCTTCTATTGGCTGATAAGGGACATGTGACCGTGTGTATGGCAGTTGGGATATAAAGAGAAAGAGTTGCAGGCTTGAATTGGCTAATGCAGGTAATTTTTGGGGAATATCTCAGGAACGGTACATCCTAGAGAGCTGAGACCTGGTCTAAAACCTTCCCAGACACTTGATGTACCTGTGTGCCAAATTTGGCGAAGATCTGTCCAGTCGTTTTGTCCGCATAAAGAACAGACAGACGTCAGGACAGACAGAAACTCATTGTGTACCGGCATGTTACCTCCACAGTATTATTTCCCAGATAGTAAGTGATATGTGTACCAAGTTTAGTAGAAATTGATCAATGAGTTTTTGAGTTAGAGCAATATGTGTGTAGCAAAAACAGTTGAAGTATACAAACTCCATGCACCTGCTGTGTAGGGGCGTATGACTCCCACAAGATTTCTTTTCAGGTAGCAAGGGATATGTATACCAAGTTTAGTTGAAATCGATGGTTGCATTTTTGAGTGATCGCGGAACATACATACATACACACACACATAGCATATTTTTCGCCCTATAAGACGCACCAGCGCATAAGACGACCCTAGGTTTTAGAGGAGGACAATAAGAAAAAAATATTTTTCATTGCACCTCAGGTCATACCACCAATCAGACCCCCAATGTTAATCAGACCTCAGCTGACAGCCCCAATCAGACCTCCAATGTAAATGACCCCCAATCAGTCCTCAGATAAGAGTCCCATGCCTTTCATCGGCCCCCCATGCCTCTCATCAGCCCCTAGGCCTCTCATTAGCCCCCATATCAGTCCTTATGCCTCTCATCAGCCCCCATTATCATCCCTTATGCCTCTTATTAGCCCCCATATCAACCCTTATGCCCTTCATCAGCCCCCATTATCAGCCCTTATACCTCTCATCACCCCCATTGCCTCAGATTAGCGCCAAGCTCCTGGATGCTGCTGCCGCTCCTCACCATCCGCAATCTTCTTCCTCTTGCTGTCAGCTGTGCTGTGAACTGGCGCGCACAGCATGAGGTCACAGAACGCCCTCACGCTGTGTGCAGCCACTGCACAGCCGACAGCTGAGGACCAGGAAGCGGTGAGTAAAGAGCCTTCACCGCTTCTTGGACCTCCGGTACAAATGAGCGCTTCCATAATGGAAGTGCTCATTAGTATTCGCCCCATGGGGCATTTTTCCCCCCACTTTTAGGGGGAAATGCGTCTTATGAGGCGAAAAATACGATATATACGTCCTTATATATATACACACAGTTCTGATCAAAAGTTTAAGACCTCTTGAAAAATTGCAAAAAATCTTATTTAGCATGGCTGGATCTTAACAAGGTTCCAAGTAGAGCTTCAACATACAACAAGAAGAAATGGGAGTGAGACAAAACATTTGAGCATTCAATTTAATGAAAACAACAAGTAAACTGAGCAGGTAACGGTAGTAGGGCACACCAGACACTTAATGCCACACGGAGGGTTAATTTACACGTTATTTATTAGAAATAGTAACATATGATAATTAAAACATATTTAAAATACTAAAAAGAAACTTAAAACATATAATGTCCTTAAATGTATCCAGTGGTGAATAAATGAAATGTTGTAACAAAAGGTAGTCTTTCTTGAGAGTTTTATAAACTCGCTCCTTGTTGTGACCGGAGTCAAGGAATTAGTCAGGTAGGATCGTTGAGAGGGTAATCCCTCAGATGGTGTAACAATACCGCTAGGTTTTTTAGTTGCCTGCTTACAAAATAGACCGGAATGGTTTACTCACTGTTTCAGTTGATACCAGACTTATTAACCTCACTCGTGGCGTCCCACGTGCAGTGAAGATGATGTTGGCAGTGATACAATGCGGTTTGGCTTGTTGCGGTAAAAGTTGGAAGATTTTCGGGATCCTCGGTGGTCAGGTGTCAATGCGTTATTTTTTAGATGGTCTGGTCACTCTTATCTTCAATACAGTTATAGTCCAGATTTGCAGAGTTACACCAGATTACCGATCTCAGCAGCAAGTATCCAGCTTTCCTGGGTATCAGAGTGAAAGAGCACCGATCCCTCTCTTCAAGCGCTTTTTATCCTCGAATGCCGTGTTTGTTTCTCATGGGATTATGTTACCATACGCGTTTCGGAGCTTATTCCAGCTCCTTCTTCAGTGGTTAAATTTCCCATGGGAATGAACTGTCTTTATATACCTGAACAGGTGTGGTTTAGAAACAATTTGTTACGGCTGTGTATCGGAAGTGACGTATACTCCTTTTCAACCTTCATGATGACACAATCTGTTTTTTTGTTTGTTTAAAAACATTTATTTATCTAATTAAAAATAAATTAAATCCCTATAGCTACATATGTTATCATTACATATATTTATAACTAGAGTTCCAGTTTTATTCTATCGGAGATATGGATCGTAACTGCATATAGTTATATCTCTGAGTATCTCCGTGTGAGCAGACTCAGAGTTATATGTTAATTAAATGATCAAGACTGAGGATGTATATATATATATATATATATATATATATATGTACACATCCTATTCCCAGTGTCATAGATCTGCGGTTTTGTTAATTTCACTGTGTTTTCATTATTATTTCTCTGCCTCTATTATTATTATTATTATTATTACCATCCATATTGATGTAAAACAACGATAGAGGCTGAGGACACGTATAATGAAAAATATATATAAAAAATATAAATAAGTCGGCTGTTACAGACAAACCTAATGTACGTATTGAGGGAATTTGTTTTCCCTCTGTTTGTTCTTAAACTTCATCATATAGCAATAAGATGATAAAATTTCTCCATATAATAATAAAATAGTGGAATAAAAATTTCTCTATATAGTAATGAAATTCGGAATGGAATACTGAGGACGCAGATGGGAATGTACTCCATTCCGAATTTCATTACTATATAGAGAAATTTTTATTCCACTATTTTATTATTATATGGAGAAATTTTATTTTTATTATATTACTTTTTTATTATTATATGGAGAAATTTTATCATCTTATTGCTATATGATGAAGTTTAAGAACAAACAGAGGGAAAACAAATTCCCTCAATACGTACATTAGGTTTGTCTGTAACAGCCGACTTATTTATATTTTTTTATATATATTTTTTAGATATATCTTATATTTGTATGATCATATGGAATTAATGTACAGATATCGAACCCAGTAATAATGATATAGACAGAGAAGTATATTAGAATGAAAACGTTTTTTTAAAAAACCGTAGATGTAATACATTGAGAATAACATATCATCATACGTGTCCTCAGCCTCTATCGTTTTTTTTACATCAATATGGATGGTAATAATAATAGAGGCAGAGAAATAATAATGAAAACACAGTGAAATTAACAAAACCGCAGATATATGACACTGGGAATAGGATGTCATTATATACACTAAGTGCAGAATTATTAGGCAAATGAGTATTTTGACCACATCATCCTCTTTATGCATGTTGTCTTACTCCAAGCTGTATAGGCTCGAAAGCCTACTACCAATTAAGCATATTAGGTGATGTGCATCTCTGTAATGAGAAGGGGTGTGGTCTAATGACATCAACACCCTATATCAGGTGTGCATAATTATTAGGCAACTTCCTTTCCTTTGGCAAAATGGGTCAAAAGAAGGACTTGACAGGCTCAGAAAAGTCATCGAACAATCAAGCGTTTCATTCAAAATAGTCAACAGGGTCGCAAGAAGCGTGTGGAAAAACCAAGGCGCAAAATAACTGCCCATGAACTGAGAAAAGTCAAGCGTGCAGCTGCCAAGATGCCACTTGCCACCAGTTTGGCCATATTTCAGAGCTGCAACATCACTGGAGTGCCCAAAAGCACAAGGTGTGCAATACTCAGAGACATGGCCAAGGTAAGAAAGGCTGAAAGACGACCACCACTGAACAAGACACACAAGCTGAAACGTCAAGACTGGGCCAAGAAATATCTCAAGACTGATTTTTCTAAGGTTTTATGGACTGATGAAATGAGAGTGAGTCTTGATGGGCCAGATGGCTGGATTGGTAAAGGGCAGAGAGCTCCAGTCCGACTCAGACGCCAGCAAGGTGGAGGTGGAGTACTGGTTTGGGCTGGTATCATCAAAGATGAGCTTGTGGGGCTTTTTTGGGTTGAGGATGGAGTCAAGCTCAACTCCCAGTCCTACTGCCAGTTTCTGGAAGACACCTTCTTCAAGCAGTGGTACAGGAAGAAGTCTGCAAGGTAAGAAAAACATGATTTTCATGCAGGACAATGCTCCATCACACGCGTCTAAGTACTCCACAACGTCGCTGGCAAGAAAGGGTATAAAAGAAGAAAATCTAATGACATGGCCTCCTTGTTCACCTGATCTGAACCCCATTGAGAACCTCTGGTCCATCATCAAATGTGAGATTTACAAGGAGGGAAAACAGTACACCTCTCTGAACAGTGTCTGGGAGGCTGTGGTTGCTGCTGCACGCAATGTTGATGGTGAACAGATCAAAACACTGACAGAATCCATGGATGGCAGGCTTTTGAGTGTCCTTGCAAAGAAAGGTGGCTATATTGGTCATCGATTTGTTTTTGTTTTGTTTTTGAATGTCAGAAATGTATATTTGTGAATGTTGAGATGTTATATTGGTTTCACTGGTAAAAATAAATAATTTAAATGGGTATATATTTGTTTTTTGTTAAGTTGCCTAATAATTATGTACAGTAATAGTCACCTGCACACACAGATATCCCCCTAAATCAGCTAAAACTAAAAACAAACTAAAAACTACTTCCAAAAATATTCAGCTTTGATATTAATGAGTTTTTTGGGTTCATTGAGAACATGGTTGTTCAATAATAAAATTTATCCTCAAAAATACAACTTGCCTAATAATTCTGCACTCCCTGTATATACATCCTCAGTCTTGATCATTTAATTAACATATAACTCTGAGTCAGCTCACACGGAGATACTCAGAGATATAACTATATGCAGTTACGATCCATATCTCCGATATATTTATAACTAGAGTTCCAGTTTTATTCTATGTAATGATAACATATGTAGCTATAGGGATTTAATTTATTTTTAATTAGATAAATAAATGTTTTTAAACAAACAAAAAAAACAGATTGTGTCATCATGAAGGTTGAAAAGGAGTATACGTCACTTCCGATACACAGCCGTAACAAATTGTTTCTAAACCACACCTGTTCAGGTATATAAAGACAGTTCATTCCCATGGGAAATTTAACCACTGAAGAAGGAGCTGGAATAAGCTCCGAAACGCGTATGGTAACATAATCCCATGAGAAACAAACACGGCATTCGAGGATAAAAAGCGCTTGAAGAGAGGGATCGGTGCTCTTTCACTCTGATACCCAGGAAAGCTGGATACTTGCTGCTGAGATCGGTAATCTGGTGTAACTCTGCAAATCTGGACTATAACTGTATTGAAGATTAGAGTGACCAGACCATCTCAAAAATAACGCATTGACACCTGACCACCGAGGATCCCGAAAATCTTCCAACTTTTACCGCAACAAGCCAAACCGCATTGTATCACTGCCAACATCATCTTCACTGCACGTGGGACGCCACGAGTGAGGTTAATAAGTCTGGTATCAACTGAAACAGTGAGTAAACCATTCCGGTCTATTTTGTAAGCAGGCAACTAAAAAAACCTAGCGGTATTGTTACACCATCTGAGGGATTACCCTCTCAACAATCCTACCTGACTAATTCCTTGACTCCGGTCACAACAAGGAGCGAGTTTATAAAACTCTCAAGAAAGACTACCTTTTGTTACAACATTTCATTTATTCACCACTGGATACATTTAAGGACATTATATGTTAAGTTTCTTTTTAGTATTTTAAATATGTTTTAATTATCATATGTTACTACTTCTAATAAATAACGTGTAAATTAACCCTCCGTGTGGCATTAAGTGTCTGGTGTGCCCTACTACCGTTACCTGCTTTTTTAATTACTCCAGAGGACTGGGTGAATCCTCTTGCAGGTGCACCCATACCATTCTGGAGCAGATGGTGAGCCCTCTCTAAGATTTGAATTTTAACAAATAAACTGAAACAGGCTGTTTTTCAGCCTGATTCAAAACAGAAATCCAACTTCCAAACATGAACTCAGTAATGAGTAGCTCCGCCGTTATTGTTTATCACTTCCAAAATTTGTTTCTGCATGCTTGATGCAAGCGTTTCCATGAGGTGAGTGGGAACATTTCTCCAAGTGGTGAAGACGGCCGCACGAAGGCCATCTACTGTCTGGAACTGTTGTCCATTTTTGTAAACTTCCCTTGCCATCCATCCCCAAAGGTTCTCAATTGGATTTGAATCAGGGGAACACGCAGGATGGGCCAAAAGAGTGATGTTATTCTCCTAGAAGAAGTCCCTTGTCCTGCGGGCATTGTGTACTGTAGCATTGTCCTGTAGAAAAACCCAGTCATTACCACACAGACGAGTGCCCTCAGTCATGAGGAATGCTCTCTGCAAAATCTAGACATAGCCAGCGGCCGTTTGACGCCCCTGCACTTCCTGAAGCTCCATTGTTCCACTGAAGGAAAAAACACCCCAGACCATTATGGCGCCCCCTCCACTGTGGCGTGTAGAAAACATCTCAGGTAGGATCTGCTTGTCAGTAATGTTGGAACCCATCAGGACCATCAAGGTAAAAAAAAAATCTCACTAGAGAATAAAACTTTCTTCCACCTTTGAATGTCCCATGTTTGGTGCTCTCTTGAAAAGTCCAAACGAGCAGTTCTGTGCCGTTCAAGGAGACAAGGTCTTTGAAGACTTTTTTGTTTTTGAAGCCCTTCAGTCTCAGATGCCATCTGATGGTTATGGGGCTGCAGTCAGCACCAGTAAGGGCCTTAATTTGGGTTGAGGATCGTCCAGTGTCTTGACGGACAGCCAATTGGATCCTCCGGCTAAGTGCTAATGAATTTTTTTTGGGTCTTCCACTTGACTTTTTTGTTCCATAACCCTCAGGATCATTTAAGAAATTCCAAATTGACTGTCTTACTGTGTCCCACCTCAGCAGCAATGGCGTGCTGTGAGAGACCCTGCTTATGCAGTTCAACAACCCGATCACATTCAAAAAGGGAGAGTTTTTTTGCCTTTGCCATCACAACGTGTGACTACCTGACAGAAAATGACGATGAATCCACATCTTTGCACAGATTTGGCCTTTTAAAAGCATGTGGTCCTAAAATTTGGATCAGCTGAAAAACAGCCTGTTTCAGTTTAATCGTTATTTTCAATTAATTGAATGCTCAAAAAATGATTTGTCTCAATCTCATTTCTTCTTGTTGCATGTTGAAGCTCTACTTGGAACCTTGTTAAGATCCAACAATGTAAATTATAATTTTTTTGCCATTTTTCAAGTGGTCTTAAACTTTTGATCAGGACTGTATATATATATATATATATATATTTTGAAACACAATTCAATAGCAATGTCTGATTTTCATTAGCTGATTTATAGTAAATTTTTATTCATTATTACTTTTGTCAGTTTCAAGTTATTTAAGTGACCACTGAGGTTTTTTTCTTTCTTTAAAGGAAGAGTACCAACAATTTTGTCCACCGGCGTATACTCACATCATATTACAGATTATATGATACTTTGATTGTACACAGTGGGCCCTTATCGGATAGCACAGTGGCTGAGTGGTCAGGGTCGTCACCCTGCAATGCTGAGGCCATGGGTTCAAGCCCAACCACCGGCCACAGCCATTAAATGAAGGAAGGTTGTGCCCACATTGTCTGGCCTTGCCTGTGATGAGTTGCCATGCTAATACTGACACTGCAGTGACTGAGTGTAAATGACTTAACTGAGGCGGCCATGACATAGTGCCTTCATTAGGATTTCCAGTACAGGCTTTACCAGTAACTGCTGACTTTATTTTAATTGGGCAGACTAGATGGGCCAAATGGTTCTTATCTGCCAACACATTCTATGTTATTCAACTAAATATGTGACTTCGGAATTTAATTGGTCACCCAGAACTTATTTAGGGGTATCAAAGCAATGGGGGGTGAATACATTTGAACTCACAACTTTTCAGTTTGTATATATTTTTAAGTATAATTTTAATTAAAAAATTAATTCATTTAAATTTATTAAAATACTTTTGTCCAGGGACTGTCGCTAAGAACCAGAAAAAAAGTGCATTGCGCTATGCATGCCACACTCTATCCCCCACTCCCATGTGGCACATCCGATTCATAACTAAATGCCCTGCAAACACTTATCTTTCAGAAACCCAATTCTTTTTGTTACCTCTCAACCATGCATGTGTTCAGATGTCATATATGCTAAAAGTAATTTCCATAAATGCATTGGTTTGTGCATGAAATGTGGTTCCATGGACAAACTACTATGGCACTTGTATATGCTTAGAAAACAGCAGTGTTCTCCTAGTATCATCATGGATGAGTGGGCTGTCATAGATAAAAATGGAGAAAATTATCATTTTTATTATGGCTTCTAGAGATGAGCAAATTTCTTAAAAGTTTGATTTGGCTGATTCGCCAAATTTCACCCAAAAATTGGCTTTGTGATTAATTACTTTGTCACAAAGCCCATTTTTCTGTAAGTAGCCGGTGCAATGACAGGGAGCTGCGATAGTACCGCCCCCATCATTGTACTCCTCAGATGCCGCGTTCATACATGATCACGGCATCTGAGTGCAAAATTAACAATAAATAAAAAAATCTAATCAAACTTACTGCCTCCATTTGCTCGCGACGGGCCTGCCGCCACCATCTTGCTTTCAGATCTCGGCCGAAATCCTGTGCGGCACGAGATTACGTCATAATGCTGGCTGGCGTGGTGACGTATGACGTCATCATGCCGGCCGGCGTGATGATGTAATCTCGCACCGCACTGGATTTTGGCCGAGATCTTTAAGCAAAATGGAGCCTGTTTTTTTTTCTAATCCTTAACAACTCCTTTAATTAGGTGCTAAAACCAAATATAGTTTTAGAAGAGTGCTTTGTGGTGAGTGAGTCCTTTTAAATGAAAATATTTGGCTCCTACCCAAACAATTGAATATCTGTACTTATTAACCCTATGCCACATATATACACAACACATCAACAACCTGAGCAGCAGAAAGGGTGATATTCAACATGGCAATGTTACCAAGTCAGTTTACAAATGCTGCCTACTAACCATGTGTAAATACTAGCCTACTAACCAGTGGGCACCTAATTACAATCCCCCTATGTCTCAAAACAGCTTGTTCCCTGTCACACTAATTGACTCACCACTCTGACCCACTTTTTGAAGTAGCCTTCTTTCTCACACCATGTGGCTTTAGCTACACACTGCTGCCTGTTTCTTGGTACAACAGTAACATCTACTGTCATGAGTGAACTCTACAATACTCAATAATTACATATAAATAGGGTGTGACACGTCACATTTCCATATACTACAGTAGGTTAGTAGAATCAGTGTGTTTTGTATATTTGCAGTACAGTGTCCTGCAAATAAAAGGAAAATATCAACCTGCACACAGAAAGAGAAAAAAAAGACCAGATTGTCCAAGATAACATGGGTAATGCTTTGGGCATACCCCACAATTATATAAGGATTGGTTTGAGTATTCGTATCCTTACTGGTTTAGTAATATATACTGTAGCTGTAGACTCCTGTCATCATTTTTCTTAAAACAGTTGTCAAGAGTAATGTATAATTTATGTTATAAGATATATAATGGACATGTTGTATGTGTTTACTCCCAATTAGAACCATTGCCAGCTCCTATACTCACATTGGGACGCCCCATAGAAAAAGTAGAAGAGGGGTTTGTGGTAACATTAAACTGTTCTGCACCCGATGAAGATCTGCTTAGGACGTTTTACTATTTCAGCACAACAGAAGATAATCATTTGGCCAACTTGACAGGTTTTTCAACCTCTCTTGAGTTGGAAGTGGGACATATCAGCCAAATTGCCTATATCTGTGAATATGAACAGGAGCTGAAGGGAAGAACGATTAGGTCTAGAAGGAGTCAAACACTTTCCATACAGCTCTCAGGTATGTTTCCCATTTGCAATGTTACAAATTATAAACTGCGTCTTCATCTTCAAATGATTATTGGATGACTACTGTACTTCTAGGGCAGTGAAAAAAATTAACAGTGCTACTAGTACTACTTACTGTATATTGCCTATTGTAAATGGTCTGTTCACTTGGCTATGGACACTAGAAATTAGCAAAAGTTTAGAAAAATTTTGATTCGACCGATTCACCAAACTTCAACAAGAGTCGATTTGTTATTAATTAATGAGTCACGAATCGTGATAAATCAGGTATACCAAGGCCACTCTGCCTAATCATGTTCATCCCACTAGGTGGCCCAATCTCAATGTAAAGTCTTGGAAGTTAAACTGCAGGAAAAGTGCAGGGGGAGTATATCATGATGTTGTCACAGCAAGTGGGGATAAGAGAATTACCAAGTAAACAAACAGCTACAGGTAAACAGACTAGGCCCTAAAGCTAGGGAGGAGGGAATGATAAGCTCCTAACAATCCCTGAGCCTCTCCCTCACTGCTAACAGTATGAGCAAGTCCTGATGGTGAAAAAACTCATACTCTGGAACTTAAGCCCTGCTGACACTGCAGCAAACCCTAACTTAGGGAGTGGGGAATGAGACAGCGGGTACCTTCCACCGTGAAGGGACCAGCATTTCCCTGAGACCTAGAAGCAACACACGCACAAAGGAGAAAACAAGAGGACTTAGCTTGAGATGAGGGAAAAGTAGAGGATCCACAAACAACCAGTAAAGAACTCCAGAAGGAAAATATCAACCGCAAAGTCAGCAGTAAGTGGCAGATTTAAATAGAGCCTCTTAAACAGCTAACAAGCAGAACCTGTGGAGAGGTGGGATCCTGCCCACAAACAGAAAGGAAACACAAATACCTGTCAGATAGACCCACGTGCTGCAAGTCTATCCGATCTTCTCAGATCTCTTACAGGGCAGGCAGTGACACATGCAGTGGCATAGCGTGGGTTGCCAGCACCCGGGGCAAGCCTAGTATTGTGCCTTTTTATAGAATGACGCCCCACAGCATACCAAGACCAATATTATCAATAATACTATACAAGAGAAAAATACTGCAAATATCATTAACATGTATTACCAGTTCTTAATGACCTGATATTACATCATAATGATACTGCATATAATACAATATAAGACCAATATTACCAACATACAGTTACTATGTAGTGGTAGATACAGGTCATACACAAGTGAATACACAATCGGTCCAATGCAGGTAAATGCACTGTTCAGTTGACTATAACAATATGTGAAAAGGAGTGGAAAATCCCTTTCAGAACAGTCACTTGAATATGTAATATTTACCTTACCAGAAATTAGTTGTAGGACTTATTAGCATGAACTATTCTTGATCTTAAATTGTGTTGAATAAGCTAAAACCAGGACACTGTGTCAAACGCAGACAAAATAATGGAAACAGAAGGACATATCTAGACACTTTGCTAATTATCAAGATATGAACCTAGAAGGCCCAAAGCTACAATGGCTACTGGCACGTATACCATTTGCTGAAGTGAGGCAATCTTTATAACATGGCATCCTAACTAGGACACATTACGGGATCTCATAACATACGGGGTTCTCTATGGCTTTACATACCATCTTTTGCTAAGCTCTGAATAATGGACACTGATATCCAGTTTCATCTTAATCTGTTCCCATGAGTCCAGAACACAGCTCTGCACAATCCCCGACTGCGGCATAGAAAGCGTCTGTGCTTAGATTCGTACTGCCAGTTACTGCCATGGCACTGCTCTACTGTGCAACACCCTGATAACAGATGAACTCTGATCTGCCGCGGAATTGGTTTGTAGTAAAACAAGAAGCAGGCCAGAACCTACAGAAAACAAAATTATACTTGAAATCTAGTAGACAACATTATAATTAATGTTCAGTAAATTCTAAATCCACCTACCTCCATTTAAAATCGCCTGCTTTTGATTTTTGCTAATTTTTCAATAATGGTATTGAACTCTATTTTGAAATCTCGCTCAATTGAAAGCATAGCTAGGTTAGTCAGTCTTTCCTGGCTCATTGTAGATCTTAGATAGGTTTTGATTAATTTCAGTTTTAAGAAACTTCTTTCACATATGGCAGTTGAAACAGTGACAGTTAAAAAGATTATTAATGCCACATCAAAGGTAGTCAAACTCTCCTGCAGCTTCCCCCTGTAGCAAATCTAAGGGCCCTTTCACACTTGCGTTGTCCGGATCCGGCGTGTACTCCACTTGCCGGAGGTACACGCCGGATCCGGAAAAACGCAAGTGTACTGAAAGCATTTGAAGACGGATCAGTCTTCAAAATGCTTTCAGTGTTACTATGGCAGCCAGGACGCTATTAAAGTCCTGGTTGCCATAGTAGGAGCGGGGAGCGGGGGAGCGGCATACTTACAGTCCGTGCGGCTCCCGGGGCGCTCCAGAGTGACGTCAGAGTGCCCCAGGCGCATGGATGACGTGTACATGCGATCACAGTCATCCATGCGCCTGGGGCGCCCTGACGTCACTCTGGAGCGCACCGGGAGCCGCACGGACGGTAAGTATGCCGCTCCCCCGCTCCCCGCTACACTTTACCATGGCTGCCAGGACTTTAGCGTCCCGGCAGCCATGGTAACCATTGAGAAAAAGCTAAACGTCGTATCCGGCAATGCGCCGAAACGACGTTTAGCTTAAGGCCGGATCCGGATCAATGCCTTTCAATGGGCATTAATTCCGGATCCGGCCTTGCGGCAAGTGTTCCGGATTTTTGGCCGGAGCAAAAAGCGCAGCATGCTGCGGTATTTTCTCCGGCCAAAAAACGTTCCGTTCCGGAACGGAAGACATCCTGAACGGATTTCTCTCCATTCAGAATGCATGGGGATAATCCTGATCAGGATTCTTCCGGCATAGAGCCCCGACGACGGAACTCTATGCCGGATCCGGACAACGCAAGTGTGAAAGGGGCCTAAAGGGGTCCAGTTAGCAGGCTGCTCATCGGTGTTGACTTCCTTATACAAGACAATGTATTTCCGAAGGCGATTTATTTCATTGAACATAGCATAGCTGCAGCATTCAACTCTGTGTACTTAGCACATGTGTGCTGAATTTCTTCATTAATAAAATCATCTTTTTCAATATCCAGCAAAGTCTGGATTTGCAGGAATGCAAATCGCTGGTGAATCATATTCATCTGTGTTGTACGTTTAGTGATTTCTGCCTCAAGCCGATCAACTGCTTCTAGTTGTTCTATTTTTGTTTCTTGTACTAAGGTCAAGCCAGCATCGCAACTAAGGCTACTTTCACACTAGCGACAGGACGGATCCAACAGGCTGTTCACCCTGTCGGATCCGTCCTGCCGCTATTTCGCCGTGCCGCCCGACCGCCGCTCCTTCCCCCTGACAGTGCACGGCAAGAGGCCGCTGGACTAAAAAGTTGGACATGCAGTACCTTTAGTCCGGCGGCACTGCCGCGCTGCGCCGGAGCTCCGACAGGGTCAACAGCCTGTCGGATCCGTCCTGCCGCTAGTGTGAAAGTACCCTTAGCTCACTGGGCATCTTCTTACATCTTCCAACTCTTCTCTCTGCAGAAATGTTGTATTTTTGGCATATCTGCAGAGCTTTCTCAGTTGCCTCTAACACTACACACTCTCGTTTTTCCTGGCAAAATAGAACCAGTGCTTTCAGCTTTTGCACACATAGATCAAGTGCAAGTCATTTTTGCTGCAGGTAGATCTGAGCATCATTCACTTCATTTAGTACTGGGCTCCAGTGATGTTATAGTTAATCTGAGAAAGGAGCTTCTCCTTTTTGTTGACCTCGTTGGTCTCCAAATGGCAAGAGCTGGATTGACGCAGGAAGGCTTTATCAAATTCAGCCAAACTCGCTATCAACCAAACATGTCTGTCCATGCATTCAATTACTTAGCATTTGTATTGAGCTGCAGAATAAGGACTTCAGATTATTTTTAGTGCACAGTGAACTCCATGATGTCAAACACCCAAAAACCTAGGTGGTAGTCATATGAACAGAGAAATAAAATGGTCATGGTTATTAGAATGCACGTGGCATGTTGTAACGAGGAACCACTACTGCTAGAACATATCTAAGCAAACACACAGGCAAGCAGAGACATGACAGTAAGCAGAAACTGGAACAGCGGGTAAGGGATCAGTGGCAAGAAATACCTCTGGACCAAGTGCACCGGTTTTACTTGGGGCAAAACCCAGAGGGCAAAACCCAGAGGGCAAAGACACAGTAAACCCGTTCTTCACAGAGCCTCAGATGGTAGGGATGAACTTATCCGAGGCTCACTGGTTGCACCTCCAGGACGGTCCCATGCCACTTACCTGCAGAAAATGCTGGAAAAGCACCAGCAGTCAGTCTCATGGGCGAACAGATAGAGCTGCACACAAGGCCCTGAAAAATCAGACAGGAACAGAAGCAAATGTCTGGACTCCATGCAGGAAGACACATGGAAGCCTCAGACCAGAAACAGAACAAAACTAAGAAGACATAGAACTAGGCTAGGAGACCTAGCACACAGACACGACTCAGATAACCAGGCAAGGCAGGAAGACACGGTGACCTCGATGACATAGTATGTGGCCACACAAACAGGGAAGATAGCATCACCCAGGTGAGGTGCATGGCTCCTGCACCCAGCAAGGCCGGAGACAGACTGCCCCCAATCCCAGGCACACAGGTATATAAAGATCACCTAGTGACCACACCCAGACCAAGACCATTAACCCCATCAGAACCAAACAGGGAGGGGAGCCTGCATGATCACAGAAGTTAACACACAGGCTGCAGTACTGGACGTTGCCCCTGACAACCAGCATACACTGAGTCCACTGCAGCCACTACGCCAGAGCACAAACAACCCGTGTCACAGTAACCACACTGTGACACTACCAGAACCGAGACAACAGGGAGGGGAGCAAGCATACACTAGAAGCAGTTTACACACAGGCTGCAACAACTACACGTAGGCCATAGCAGCCTAGACGGAATCCCGTGTCACAGTGAACGACACTGTCACAGTGTGGAGTTAAAATCTAAAATGCTAAAATTAAAATAGGCCCTGTCTTATGGGTTGTCTCACATCAGCAAATAGCATTTATCATGTAGAGTAGAGGAAGTTACTACAAGGCACTTACTAATTTATTGTAATTGTTCATATTGCTTTCTTTGATGGCTGGATCAATTCTTCTATCACATTCTACACAGCCTGTATCCATGGTTACGAGTGGTGGTCATGCTTGCACACTATAGCGAAAAGCGCCAACTTTTCTGGTAGCTGGGACTGTGGGAGCACACATAGGCTGGCACCTTTTCCGCTGTAGAACTACGACCACCACTGATTGATTGCAGGGTGATGGTAACCATGGAAACCGGGTATAATGTGATGGTGAAATGAATCCAGCTATCAAAAGAGGTAATATGGCGACAATACATTTGTAAATGTCTTGTACTAACTTTCTATATATGATAAATGCCATTTGCTGAAGCGAGAGAACCCCTTTATTGTTTTTTGTGGGATCACTGGGGAATTTTTATTTATTTAGGTGGACATCATTTTTTGCACAATTTTTTGTCAGGGCTAAAAACGTTGAATCACACATTTTTATTTCAGGTATTTTTTCGTAATAGCATTCAACAAGCAGGAAAAACATTTTTCATTTAAAACCTTAAATTGTTTGGATATTTTCACATGTGGCAAAACAAAACTTGTGTAACTGCCTAGATGCTGTAGTTGCTATTGACCACAGCATCTGAGGTGTTAATTGACCGTTGGGTTGCTGGCATAGCTATATCTCACTATTACGTCAGCAGGCCCTGTCAGGGTGCAAGGGGGTTAATTTATCCATTGCTAATTCCCATTCATGCCTCAACCTAACCAGCACTACTGAAAGTAATACAATTAAATTGTCCTCTGAGATTCTCAGTGAGGCCTGGCTGGGGCACGGGGCCTAATGAGGACTAACAATGGATTAATACAAAGGATTATTACTGTGGGGGCCTAAGTGAAATCTGCTGCACATTAGGCTTATGGGAAAGAATATTACCAGTACTACTCACTGTGCATATTCAACCTAGGCCCCCACAATAATAATCCTCCATTATTAATCCTGGTCCAGTAATGACTTCTCCTGAGGCTGGGCTGAGACACATTCTCCCCACAAAAATTACCTCTCTGGGCAGCAAGCAATCGTTAAACTGTAGAAATACACCTACTGCTGCCCTCACTCCCTGACTGGTCTGAGTGGTGCAGCAGGCCAGGCACTGTTTAATTTAATAAAATTGTGCCTCCGCTCAGTCGCTCAGGCTGAGCCTCAGAGGGACTTAAACTTGGTCAGTGACTGTCTGGACCTGAGACTGAGAGGGCAGACCTGGCTGGCTGCAACCCTGAAGCTCACAGAGACCCAGATCAAAACCTGGTTCCAAAACAGGAGATAAAAGACCAAGAGGAAGCTGATAGCCAAGCAGCAGGTAGTGAAGTGCCATGAGAGCCAGTCCAAGCAGGACCGTGGCAGTCAGGGTGCTGGTGAAGGATGACCAGAGACAGTACTGCCTCTAGGATGCCATCTGCCAATCTCTGCTGTCTATATACCAGGGTAGGCCTGGTATATTAACAGCAGAGATGGGCAAATGGCATCCCAGAGAGGCATACTGTCTCAGTGTCCCTGGTCATCCTAAGTTCACCAACACCCTGACTGCCACCTGCTTAGCGGCCTTGGCCTGGCTCTCATGGCACTTCACTCATATATATTACCCCTTCATTAAGTGACACTGACTGTCACTCACTGTCAGTGTCGCTTTCAGGCTGCCTGTGGTGTCAAACTTGACTAGTCCTGAAGCGGCAGTTGCGCAGCCATCTTCTCCTTCTTCTTGCTTCGGCTCCGCACTGTCTTTCCCGCCTGGAGCCTATCAGTGTGAAGTGCCGTACCGCCATGCACGCCCCGGTGATCAGGGCGCGCGCTAAACCGCTCCTCACTCTGCTCTGCGGCGCTGTGCAGTGCAGCAGAGGCAGAGGGAAAATGAAAAAACACTGTGATTTAAGATTTTTTTGTGCCAGCGGCCAGTGCCCCCTGCAGACTGGCACATGGGGGACGCCCCCCCCCCCCCCCCTAAGCCATTGGATACGTGCATTACGATCTAGTGCTCCCACATTTATAGTTAATCCATTTGGTAGGTACTGTGACGTCAGTATTACAGGTGTAATTTATCGCCATCTACATTCACTGTGCATAGCTAATGTCTTCTGGTAAACAAAAAGAAAAGCATACAGCACCCTTCAGTAAAGAAAAAAGGTTGTTTCTGGGCCATGCCAACTAAGCGTGGTGTCAGAGGAACCCACCGATTCCTGGCTGTGTGTATCTGTTGTCACTTGATGATGTGGAAGAGCGAGACAACCAGTTCAGCTGGATTGTAAGTCAAAATATGACCACTGGATGACACCGTCATCTCCAGCATGTTGCTGTGGCTGCTATCAGGGCCGGACTGGGGATAAAAACCAGCCCTGGAAAAAGTTGCATACCAGCCCCACAGCATTGCGTCATTATTTACTTGTTTATAAAAGGGGAAAGCATTCATTTTAAAACACGTGTGTAAACACGAATATGAACTTTGCCCCACAATAGCTCTTTTGTAGAACCCCCATTGTTCATATTATCACCGTAGACCAGCTTTTCCCTACCAGGATGCTTCCAGCTGTTGCAAAACTACAACTCTCAGCATGCCCATACAGCGTTTGGCTGTCAGGGCATGTTGGGAAATGTAGTTTTGCAACAGCTGGAGGCATCCTGGTAGGGAAACACTACAGTAGACCATTATCCCATCCAATTGGGTCAGAACTAAGAATAATCAAAGAACTTTACTTTAAAGTAGAGGTGGGACAAATCCAATTTTTTCGAATCCGATTTTGAATCCTATACATAAGAATTGTGTGAACGGTGTAAGAAACAAAGTGATCCAAACTCAATATTCTTTTAATATGTAAAAATAAAGAGTCCTTTTTTAACAAAGTATTCGGATTTGGATTCGAAAAAAATTGGAAATACATGGTAATGCAGCGCCCCATACCTCTTACATCCAGGGTAATACAACGCACATACAGTAAAGACCAAAAATTTGGAAACATCTTCTCATTCAAAGAGTTTTCTTTATTTTCATGACTAGGAAAATTGTAGATTCACACTGAAGGCATCAAAACTATGAATTAACACATGTGGAATTATATACATAACAAAAAAGTGTGAAACAACTAAAAATATGTCATATTCTAGGTTCTTCAAAGTAGCCACCTTTTGCTTTGATTACTGCTTTGCACACTCTTGGCATTCTCTTGATGAGCTTCAAGAGGTAGTCACCTGAAATGGTCTTCCAACAGTCTTGAAGGAGTTCCCAGAGATGCTTAGCACTTGTTGGCCCTTTTGCCTTCACTCTGCGGTCCAGCTCACCCCAAACCATCTTGATTGGGTTCAGGTCCGGTGACTGTGAGGCCAGGTCATCTGGCGCAGCACCCCATGTCATGGTCTTACCTCCTTGCTGTTCCCTTCGTTTGACATGTGCTGGCGGCCATCTTGGTTTCTGGGTTTTCTTGTAGCCTCCCACCCTGCGGCTCCTCCTTCCCACTGGGAGGAGCTGGATGCCTAGCTCATATATATAGGAGGTCTGTGGCTTCAGTTCCTTGCTTGGTCCTCCTGTGTTCACATGCTTCAAGACTGCTGCTGCTTCTGGTTCCTGATCCTGGCCTCGTCTGACTACCCCGTTGGTTCCTGATTCCGGCTTCGTCTGACTACCCCGTTGGTTCCTGATCCTGGCTACGTCTGACTACCCTTCTGGTTCCTGACCTCTGTCTCCGCAAGACCCTGCTTCGGTTTAGCCATCCGTTTGGACTTTGCTTACGGCTTGCTCTTCAATAAAACCTTCTTCTTTTCCACTTATCTCTTGTTGTACGTCTGGTTCATGGTTCCTTGACATTAGGACCAAGCCATGAGTTCTGACGGTACAGGGCCACCCTCGCTACCTACGCTGGTTGCCAGACTTGATCAGCAGGATCACCTGTTGGGTCGGTTCGCTGTGGCGTTGCAAACCCTGCTTGAACGCACGGCTCATTTAGCTTCCGTTGCCGATGGGTCGGTTGTCGCTCCTGGGCCCGCTCCTACTGCCGCTCCGGTTGTTGCGCCAGAGTCTACCCCGACACCTGTTGCTGCGCCTGTGGTGTTTCGGGGTATGACCGGTTCTGCCCCCCTTCCACAGCGCTTTGGGGGAGAGCCAACTCAGTGCCGAGGTTTCCTTAACCAGGTGGGCATTTACTTCGAGTTGCTGCCACATGCCTTTCCTACTGAGAGATCAAAGGTGGGCTTCTTGATCTCGCTGCTCTCGGACAAGGCCTTGGCCTGGGCCAGCCCTTTATGGGAGAACAACAATCCGGTGGTTGCCGAGTTTTCCGGTTTTGTTGCTTCTCTTCGGAAGGTATTCGATGTGCCGGCTCGTGCTGCCTCTGCTGCGAAGCTCCTTATGTCCATCAGACAGGGTTCACGATCCGTAGCTGAATACGCCATTGAGTTTCGTACCCTGGCAGCAGAGGTGGGCTGGAATAATGAGGCTCTGGTCGCTGCTTTCTCTCATGGTCTCTCGGATGCCTTGAAGGATGAGGTTGCAGCTAAGGACCTACCAGTGGAGCTCGAGTCTCTTATTTCTTTCCTGATTTTGATTGACACCAGACTCAGGGAGAGACCTTCCTTTAAGGAGAGCCTGCGGAGGTCTCCTAACAGATTGGCGCCTACGTTTGCTGTCCCACCCAGTGCCTCCCTCTCCTCCCACGCCTCCTGGGGATGACTTGTCTGGGGGTGAACCCATGCAGCGGGGGTTTGCTCGCCTGTCCGAGGGGGAGAGGGCACTCCGGAGACGCGAGGGCCGATGCATGTACTGTGGTCTCGGTGGGCATTTTCGGTTGGCATGTCCGAACCGTCCGGGAGAACGCTCGCACCTGAGGTCCTGTCGGGGGCAGATCTTGGGTGGAGTCTCCTCGTCCCCGGTTTCCCGTGTTGACAAACCACTGATTACTGTTGTCCTCTCCTGGGTCGGGGGCTCGGTGACGACCCAGGCGTTGGTGGACTCTGGTGCTGGTGGTTTGTTCATTGATAGTGTGTTCGCTGCCGCCAATTCCATTCCTCTGCAGCCTCGAGGTTCCCCACTGGCTCTTGAGGCGATAGACGGCAGACCCCTTCTGCCGCCACACGTGACTCATGAGACCCTTCCAGTGGGGATGGTCATTGGTGCCGTTCACAGAGAGTCGGTCTGTCTCCAGGTGATTTCGTCTCCACACTACTCGGTGGTCTTGGGGTACCCCTGGCTCCAGAAGCATAATCCGACTTTCGATTGGAAATCGGCCGAGATCCTCTCGTGGTCACCGCAGTGTGGGGCTAGTTGCATCCATGGGCCTGTCAAGTTGCTGAGTACTTCCTCGGACTCTCTGTTGCCTCCTGAATACGAGGAGTACCGGGATGTATTCGATAAGGTGCGTGCGGTTGCCCTACCTCCGCACCGCCCATACGATTGTGCCATAGAGTTACAATCTGGTGCCGTTCCTCCTCGTGGCAAAGTCTATCCACTGTCGGTAGCGGAGAATGAGGCCATGGAGGAGTACGTGAGGGAGGCGCTTTCACGCGGACACATTCGCAAATCCTCGTCCCCGGCAGGGGCTGGATTTTTCTTTGTGAAAAAGAAGGGCGGTGAGTTGAGGCCTTGCATCGATTACAGGGGTCTCAATCGCATCACGATCAAGAACGCTTACCCGATACCCTTGATTTCCGAGCTGTTCGATCGCCTCAAAGGGGCCACGGTCTTTACCAAACTCGACCTGAGGGCGGCATATAACCTGGTAAGGATCAAGGCGGGCGATGAGTGGAAGACCGCGTTTAACACCAGGACCGGTCATTATGAATCCTTGGTTATGCCCTTTGGGTTGTGCAATGCGCCCGCAGTCTTCCAGGAATTCATCAACGATGTTTTCCGTGACCTGTTGCAGCAGTGTGTGGTGGTCTATTTGGATGACATCTTGGTATATTCTGAATCCATGGAGGCCCACATTCTGGATGTCAGACGAGTGTTGCAAAGGTTACGAGAGAACAAGCTGTTCGGTAAGCTTGAGAAATGTGAATTTCACCGATCCCAGGTAACCTTCTTAGGTTACATCATTTCCGCTGAGGGGTTCTCCATGGATCCTGAGAAGGTTTCGGCTGTCTTACAGTGGCCCCAGCCCAGTGGTCTTCGTGCCCTGCAGCGCTTTTTGGGCTTCGCCAATTATTATCGGAAGTTCATCAGGGACTTTTCCATGCTAGCCAAGCCTCTCACGGATCTGACCAGGAAGGGAAGTAATCCCCAGGTCTGGCCGCCCGAGGCCATCCGAGCTTTTGAGGCTCTAAAGTCCGCATTTGTGTCGGCTCCGATTCTGTCGCATCCCAACCCTGGGTTGCCGTTTGTCCTCGAGGTGGACGCGTCTGAGACGGGAGTAGGCGCCCTCCTGTCTCAGCGTAGAACACCGGAGGGTCCTCTGCTTCCTTGTGGGTTTTACTCCCGGAAACTGTCTTCCGCGGAGTGCAACTATCAGATTGGTGACAGGGAGTTATTGGCCATCGTGCAGGCCCTTAAAGAATGGAGGCACTTGCTCGAGGGCTCGGTGGTTCCGGTTCTCATCCTGACGGACCACAAGAATCTGACCTACCTCTCTGAGGCCAAGAGATTGACACCACGTCAGGCCAGATGGGCTCTGTTCTTGTCACGTTTTAATTACGTGGTCTCCTACCTACCCGGTTCCAAGAACATCAGAGCGGATGCCTTATCTCGGCAGTACTCCGAGCTGTCCGGGGAGGAGTCGATTCCGACTTCGGTCATACCTCCGAATCAGATCCTGGCCGCCATTCGCACCAGCCTGACCTCTCCCCTGGGTGAGCAGATTTTGGCGGCTCAATCTGGTGCTCCCTCTGGGAGACCCAACGGCAGGTGTTTTGTGCCTGAGAAGTTGCGCACTCGGTTGTTGCGAACCTACCATAACTCCAAGGCCGCGGGGCATCCTGGAAAGAATCAGCTGTCCTGGGCTGTTTCACGTCTGTTCTGGTGGCCTTCCCTACGTTCCGACATCGCCGCATATGTAGCGGCATGCTCCGTTTGTGCCCAGAGTAAGTCCCCTCGGCACCTTCCGTTGGGCCTTTTGCAACCCATAGCCACCGGGGAGCGTCCATGGTCACACCTGGGGATGGATTTCATTGTGGACCTCCCTGCATCCCGAGGCCATACGGTCATTCTCATGATAGTGGATCGGTTTTCCAAAATGTGCCACTGTGTTCCTCTCAAGAAGTTACCCTCTGCACAAGAGTTGGCCTCGATTTTTGCCAGGGAGGTCTTCCGGTTGCACGGTTTGCCCAAGGAGATTGTGTCGGATCGGGGGAGTCAGTTTGTGTCCAGGTTCTGGCGCGCCTTTTGCTCCCAGTTGGGGATTCATCTCTCTTTCTCCTCGGCCTACCACCCTCAGTCCAATGGGACCGCAGAACGATCCAATCAGGCCTTGGAGCAATTCCTTCGTTGCTATGTCTCCGATCACCAAGACAATTGGGTTGACCTCCTGCCTTGGGCTGAGTTTGCCAGGAACACGGCGGTGAACTCTTCCTCTGGGACGTCTCCCTTCATGGCCAATTATGGGTTCCAACCTGCCGTGTTACCGGAGGTATTCTCTCCCCAGGATATTCCGGCTGTGGAGGATCACCTTTCCGTCCTACGTGCTTCTTGGGTACAGATCCAGAGGTCCCTTGAGGTCTCTGCGCAGCGCCAGAAACTCCAGGCTGATCGCAGACGAGCGCCCGCTCCTTCCTACCAGGTCGGAGACCGCGTATGGTTGTCCACCCGCAACCTCAACCTTCGAGTGCCCACTCCCAAGCTGGCGCCTCGCTTTGTTGGTCCCTTCCGAGTGCTTCGCAGGGTAAACCCGGTAGCCTATGCCCTTGCGCTTCCTCCTGGCATGCGGATCTCCAACGTGTTTCATGTCTCCCTGTTGAAGCCACTGGTGTGTAATCGTTTCACTTCCTCGATTCCTCGGCCTCGTCCGGTCCAAGTGGGCAATCGTGAGGAGTATG
Organism: Bufo gargarizans; assembly: GCF_014858855.1. NCBI lineage: Eukaryota > Metazoa > Chordata > Amphibia > Anura > Bufonidae > Bufo > Bufo gargarizans. The sequence goes on along the minus strand of NC_058080.1, from coordinate 498,485,378 downwards.
AGGTGAGCAATATCCTGGACTCACGCCTGGTCCGCGGCCGGGTGCAGTTTTTGGTCCATTGGCGTGGTTATGGTCCAGAGGAGCGTTCCTGGGTTCCCTCCGCAGATGTCCATGCTCCTGTCTTGCTCCGAGCCTTCCACGCACGCTTCCCTCAGAAACCGTTCCTTACTCCGCGGAGGAGGGGCCCTTGAGGGGGAGGTACTGTCATGGTCTTACCTCCTTGCTGTTCCCTTCGTTTGACATGTGCTGGCGGCCATCTTGGTTTCTGGGTTTTCTTGTAGCCTCCCACCCTGCGGCTCCTCCTTCCCACTGGGAGGAGCTGGATGCCTAGCTCATATATATAGGAGGTCTGTGGCTTCAGTTCCTTGCTTGGTCCTCCTGTGTTCACATGCTTCAAGACTGCTGCTGCTTCTGGTTCCTGATCCTGGCCTCGTCTGACTACCCCGTTGGTTCCTGATTCCGGCTTCGTCTGACTACCCCGTTGGTTCCTGATCCTGGCTACGTCTGACTACCCTTCTGGTTCCTGACCTCTGTCTCCGCAAGACCCTGCTTCGGTTTAGCCATCCGTTTGGACTTTGCTTACGGCTTGCTCTTCAATAAAACCTTCTTCTTTTCCACTTATCTCTTGTTGTACGTCTGGTTCATGGTTCCTTGACACCCCATTACTCTCCTTCATGGTCAAATAGCCCTTACACAGCCTGGAGGTGTGTTTGGGGTCATTATCCTGTTGAAAAATAAATGATGGTCCAACTAAACGCAAAGCGGATGGAATAGCATGCCGCTGCAAGATGCTGTGGTAGCCATGCTGGTTCAGTATGCCTTGAATCTTGAATAAATCCCCAACAGTGTCACCAGCAAAGCACCCCCACACCATCACACCTCCTCCTCCATGCTTCACGGTGGGAACCAGGCATGTAGAGTCCATCCGTTCACCTTTTCTGCGTCGCACAAAGACACGGTGGTTGGAACCAAAGATCTCAAATTTGGACTCATCAGACCAAAGCACAGATTTCCACTGGTCTAATGTCCATTCCTTGTGTTCTTTAGCCCAAACAAGTCTCTTCTGCTTGTTGCCTGTCTTTAGCAGTGGTTTCCTAGCAGATATTCTACCATGAAGACCTGATTCATACAGTCTCCTCTTAACAGTTGTTCTAGAGATGTGTCTGCTGCTAGAACTCTGTGTGGCATTGACCTGGTCTCTAATCTGAGCTGCTGTTAACCTGCGATTTCTGAGGCTGGTGACTCGGATGAACTTATCCTCCGCAGCAGAGGTGACTCTTGGTCTTCCTTTCCTGGGGCGGTCCGCATGTGAGCTGTGTATCCACCTGACTTCTCCACAATGCAACTGATGGTCCCAACCCAACTTATAAGGCAAGAAATCCCACTTATTAAACCTGACAGGGCACACCTGTGAAGTGAAAACCATTTCAGGTGAATACCTCTTGAAGCTCATCAAGAGAATGCCAAGAGTGTGCAAAGCAGTAATCAAAGCAAAAGGTGGCTACTTTGAAGAACCTAGAATATGACATATTTTCAGTTGCTTCACACTTTTTTGTTATGTATATAATTCCACATGTGTTAATTCATAGTTTTGATGCCTTCAGTGTGAATCTACAATTTTCATAGTCATGAAAATAAAGAAAACTCTTTGAATGAAAAGGTGTGTCCAAACTTTTGGTCTGTACTGTACCTCTTACATCCAGGGTAATACAGCGCACATACCTCTTACATCCAGTGACGTCTTTTTGACGTAGATGTTTATTCTGTCCTCATCTTCTCCTTTTAGACCTTCAGATCAGACATCCAGTTTTCAGCCATTTTTCGTCTCTGCAGTTTGACAAAAAAAAATCTTAGTTTACTACTTTTCCATCATTCTCGCATCTTTTGGACAAATCATCATACCACAATACTGTGCCGCTGTGCTCCCCAATACTTTACTGCAGAAACAGATTAACCCCCTTATAATACTAGTACCACACAGAGCCCCCCCCATATAAAATACCCCTTCTTTGTGGCCTCAGCTCTACTATAACTATAGCTGTGTGGGTAAGTGCTTTGCCTCTGATACAGGCAAAGCACTGTGTAAGAAAAGTGGAAGAAACCCATGCAAAATCGGGGGAAACCATACAAACTTCATACACATGTCCTTGGTCAGATTCAAACCTAGGCCCCCAGTGATGCAAGGCACCAGCGCTAACCATTGAGCCACTGTGCTGCCCCTATAATCCAAACCTCTCACTCCCGTCTCCAATACCAGCTCTCTGGAATGCAAATAGGTTAATTCCCAACTCTAGTTCCTAAAAACACATAACAAATCTTTTTTGGGATGGCCTGTCACATCCCTTAATCTAACTTTTCTCAATTTCCTCCCCCTTCATTCTTCAGGACTTTAACCGTCAACCAACAGTATCCACAGAAGGATACTGTTGGCCCAGAAGGAGTGGAGCCAAGGATAGGAGTGGCAGTTGCTCTGGCTACAATACCCTCTTATAGTGGCAATACTCAGAACTATGCTCCCTAGGGCCTGGCAGTAACAGGAGGGCACGCTCTTTCCTGCCTCAGGGCACACCCTGATATTGGGTCCCTTGCCTGGTGGTAGTTGGGGTGCCTTTGGTGTTAACATTTTGTATGGGTGCAAGGCAGGGCTTGTAGGAGCAGTGGCTGGCGTATGGTGCTGGAGTTAGTAACCAGGCCAGTTGTAGTACAATAAACGTCTCTCATTACTAAAATGCAGAATAGAAGTTGTAGTACATCCACCGGTATCAAAACAGAGTTACAAATAATTCACAGTGCAAATCTTGCCAGATATCAATGCATGGATTTGAGCAAGGATGGGAATTGTAGTACACTTTCCCCCTGTCTCACTATAGTCTCTCTCAGCAGAATTTATGGTGGCCAATATTACTCTTGCAATGATGGTTGTAATTCCCAACTGAGGGGTACAGGGCTTAAGATGTGATGGCCAAGACCGTGTTTAACTGTTTTAACAATGTCCATCTACTGCAGTAAAGTCTCTATCAGCCTTAAACACAAAATATCTTACTGACTGACTCCAATGCTCAACCATGCAGACTTTGGAACTTCTAGTTTTCTCTCTCTATTCCCGAAGTACTGTAAAAAAAAGTAAGGTCCTTCAGCAGATAATCCTCAAAGATGGTGATTCTCTGAAACACTGGGCTAGTACTGTAACAGCTCTCACATCCTCAAGTAACTCACAACTCCCTAGACTGAGATATGGGCAGATCCAAACCTAACCTCCTACAGGGGTTGAATCAGGATTGTTAAATTTGACAAGGCATTAATAGATGAGATAACATTAAATAGCCTTAAACAACAAAAACAGTATGCAAGTGCCCTGGTCTGAGGTACCACCACACCCTACGGATTCAAAAGTACTACAGATATCAGCTGGTGACTGGCTAATGCAGCCTTATAACTACTCCCCTACTGTGTTAAGATGGCTGGACCATTGTACAAAGCACTTTTTACCTGTTGTGTCACCCGTATTTTCTCATAGACTGTAAGCTCTTGTGAGCAGGGTCCTCTTTCCTCATGTTTTAATTGTTGAATTGTTTGTTACAATGCAATGTAAGATTTTGTTTGTACATGAAGCCTCTGATTGTAAAGCACTGTGGAATATGTTGGCGCTATATATATAAAGATTATTTTTAATAATTACGGCTAGTGAAATATCTTTCCATTCTCTTTAATAAGAAAAGGATTTATTCATTTATTTATTGGAGAGTCACTGTCTTTTCACACAATTTAATTTAATTTAAAAGAGAATGGTGCAACTAGCAAATTTCTAAATCACTGCATTTAAAAAATATACCTGCACCCACCTAAAATAAGCTGTAAAATCATGGCCTCTAGGGGTCTCACTTCCACCTAAGTTGCAGTCTACTGCCTTATTTCAGGCACGAACCATCCCTAGTAACAGAGACTCAGAAGACGGCTGAGAGGTACTGGGGAATGGGGATATGTCAAAGCTAGCTCAGATTATGAGCCTGATAAAACAACTGCTTCTACATTGCTTCTGATCATCACCGGAGCCTTTTGCCTTTCTGAAACAAACAAAGCTGAAAACAGTGATAAGTAAGGGAAAGGACTAGTGTTGAGCAAGCACCAAAGTGCTCATGTGCTCAGGTGCTCGAGTAGAACACCTAGCCAAGTGGTTAAGTGCTTTGCCTCTAATGCAAAAGGTTATGAGTTTAAATCCTGGCAGAAACTTTTCTGAAATACAGGCTAAATTGGATTTAAATACACTGCACTGACTCTATATATGGACATAGCTATATATGGAGTCAAAGCATGGACTCACACTGAGGGATTCCCTCACTGTACAGCGATCTTCTGCATAGAAATAGAGGCTAAATTAGATTTAAATACACTGACTCGAGCACACGTGGTGTTCGGCCTCATGCTCGCTCAACACTAGAATGCACGTCACAGCAATACAGTGCTGGCAGAAGGGAGACATCCCCTGCTTCTGAGTGAAATGCATTTAGCTGTGCAGCTGAAATAGGGAATAATAAGGCTATGTTCCGTTACAGTTCGGTCCACATATATTTGGACAGAGGCAACATTTTTCTATTTTTTGTTCTGTACATTACCACAATGGATTTTGAATAAAACAATTCAGATGCAGTTGAAGTTCAGACTTTCAGCTTTAATTCAGTGGGGTGAACAAAATGATTGCATAAAAATTTGAGGTTCAAAAGTAATTAGACAAATTAAATAATTGTAAATAAAATGTTAATTACTAATACTTGGTTGAAAACCCCTTGTTGACAATGACTGCCTGAAGTCTTGAACTCATGGACATCACCAGACACTGTTTTTCCTCCTTTTTAATGCTCTGCCAGGCCTTTACTGCAGCGGTTTTTAATTGCTGTTTGTTTGTGGACCTTTCTGTCTGAAGTTTAGTCTTTAACAAGTGAAATGTGTGCTCTATTGGGTTCAGATCAGGTGGCTGACTTGGCTATTTAAGAATATTCCACTTCTTTGCTTTAATAAACTCCTGGGTTGCTTTGGCTTTATGTTTTGGGTCATTGTCCATCTATATTATGAAACACTGACCAATCAGTTTGGCCACATTTGGCTGGATTTGAGCTTACAGTATGTCTCTGAAAACCCCAGAATTCATCCTGCTGCTTCTGTCCTGTGTCACATCATCAATAAACATTAGGGACTAGTGCCACTGGCAGCCATGCATGTCCAAGTCATCACACTGCCCTGCCGTGTTTTACAGATGATGTGGTTTGCTTTGGATCATGAGCTGTACCATAAGATGTTTTTTAGCAAAGTCCAATCTAGCCTTCTTATTCTTGAGGCTTATGAGTGGCTTGCACCGTGCAGTGAACGCTTTGTATTTACTTTCATGCAGTCTTCTCTTTATGGTAGATTTGGATATTGATACGCCTATATACTGGAGAGCGTTGTTCACTTGGTTGGCTGTTAAGAAGGGGTTTTTCTTCACCATGGTAATTATTCTGCGATCATCCACCATTGTTGTCTTCTGTGGGCATCCAGGTCTTTTTGCATTGTTAAGGTCACCAGTGCTTTCTTTCTTTCTCAGGATGTACCAAACTGTAGATTTTGCCACTACTAATAGTGTAGCTATTTCTTGGATGGTATTTTTTTCTGTTTTCGCAGATGAAGGATGGCTTGTTTCACCTGCATGGAGATCTCCTTTGACCACATGTTTACTTCTCAGCAAAGTCTTCAAAATGCAAGCACCACACCTCACATCAACTCCAGGCCTTTTATGTGCTTAATTTAGATTGACATAATGAGGGATTGCCCACATCTGCCCATGAAATAGCCTTTGAGCCAATTGTCCGATTACTTTTGGTCCCTTTAAAAACAGGATGCTACATGTAAAGGAGCTGAAACTCCTAAATCCTGAAAGTCTGGACTTTATGTCCATGTCCATTATATACCTGTAACTTGAATATGTTTTAGTAAACAGGTAATAAAAACAAAATTTGTGTCAGTGTCCAAATATATATGGACCTAATTGTATGATTGTACAAAGAAACACAGCAATTATGCAAACTTATATTGAAAACTCAGGTATGCTTTAAGGTCCACTCAATAATAGGGCTTATGCCTAAAACTAGTGCATTTTTCTAACCTAGTTTTTATGCTTTTTAAATTATAATTTAGCTTTATTATTTATTTCAGAAGCCTCCATAATGTCCCCTCCAGTGATAGCTGGTATTATCGGAACAATCTCTCTTCTTCTTTGTTTTACTCTGGCACTTTGGTTCTACATGAAGAGTAAAAGATGTAAGTATGTTCAGGATATAAATTTTTCTTTGTTTCTTTTATCACTCAACATAACAAAAGTATAACAGTAATCTATGACCACATAAGATATATACAGAACAAGAGTCTATTCTCTACTAATAAAAAACACGTGATGACACAAGTCTTTAGCACAGGTAATGTTAATTGGCCATATGTGACAATTAGAGTTGAGCGGACACCTGGATGTTCGGGTTCGACGGGTTTGGCCGAACTTCACAAAAAAGTTTGAGTTCGGGATCCGAACTTGATCCCGAACCCCAATGGGGACTCGAACTTTGGAGCACTAAAATGGCTCTAAAAAAGTCATGGAAAGGGCTAGAGGGCTCAAATGGCATCAAAATGTGGTTAAGAACATGGCAAGTGCTCTGCAAACAAATGTGGATAGGGATATGACTTAAAATAATATAAAATACACAAAAATAATAATCTTGATCTAGGAAGACAAGGTCCATATGGAGTAGGAGGTTGAGGAGACTCCAAAAATTGTCTTTTCTTGTATCCGTTCATTTATAAGTCATTAAAAAAAAAAAAAATACAAATAATTGGTATTGCCGTGTCCGTAACGACATGAGCTATAAAAGTATCATGTTACTAATCCCGCGCGGTAAACGCTGTAAAAAATTTAGGTAAAAAACAATGACGAAATTGCTGTTTTTGTCACCTCACTTACACAAAAAATATAATAGATTTTTAACTCAAAAGGAATTTTATGCTGAAAAAATAGTAAAAAAATAAATAGACTATATAAATTTGGTATCGCTATAACCGTATCAACCCACAGAATAAAATTATCATATCATATTACACACAAGAGGAACCCCATAAAAAATAAAAAACACTGACAGAATTGCCATTTTTGCCCACTTCACCTCCACTAAAAATGGTATAAAAACTGATCAAAAAGACATATGTACCCAAAAACAATGCCAATAAAAACTACAGCCTGTCACGCAAAAAACATGCCTCCACACAGCTACATTGGTGAAAATATAAAAGGTTATGGACTTGTATATGGTGATGCAAATATAATTTATTTTTAACACAAAAGGGGTTTTATCCTGAAAAAGTGGTAAAACATAAAAAAACTATATAGGTTTGGTATCGCCATAACCGTATCAACACAGAATAAAATAATGATATCATATTTACCGAGAGAGGAACCCCCAAAAAAAAAAAAAAAACACTGACACAATTGCCATTTTACCCAATTCACCTTCACAAAAAAAATTATAAAAAGTGATCAAAAAGACGTGTGTATCCCAAAATCCCCCACACAGCTACACTGGTGAAAAAGTTAAAAAGCTATGGACTTAAGTATATGACAATGCAAAATATCATTTATTTTTAACACAAAACTGATTTTATGCTGAAAAAGTTGTAAAACATAAAAAAAAATATATAAATTTGGTATCCCCCTAACCATATCAACGCACACAATAAAATTATGATATCATATTTACCGCAAGGGGAACCCCATAAAAACTAAAAATCACTGACAGAATTGCCACTTTACCTTCACAATTTTTTTATAAAAAGTGAACAAAAAGACATATATACCCCAAAATGATACCAACAAAAACTACAGCTCGTCCCGCAATAAAACAAGCCCCCACACAGCTACATTGGTGAAGAAATAAAAATGTTATGGCCCCTAAAAATAATTTCTGAAAATTACAAGTTGGAAAATCCTGATGCCCTTCCTTCCCTTCTGTGTTACAGGAAAATTGATTAAAGTAGAAAATCTGCACCCAAAAATTTTATTTTAAATTCCCCCTCCATTTTGCTTTAATTCTTGTGGAACACCTAAGACAGTTTGTAAAATCAGTTTTAAATAATAAATAATAACTTGAGGAGTGTAGTTTCTAAAATGGGGTAATATAGGGGTGGTTTCTACTATGTAAGCTCCACAAAGTGACTTCAGAACTGTCCTGGTCCTTAAAAAAGAGGGTTTCGGCAATTTTCTTCTAAACGTCTAAGCCTTCTAACTTCCTGAAAAAATAAAATGACATTTACAAAATGATGCAAACATAAAGTAGACATATGGGGAATGTTACATGATAACTATTTTCTGAAGTATTATTATTTGTCTTAAAAGTGGAGAAAGTCACATTTTGAAAATAGCGAATATTTACGAATTTTATGCAAATTTAGGATTTTTTATGCATAAAGGTAAAACGTATCAACTCAAATTTACCACTAACATGAAGTATGATGTGTCACGAGAAAACAATCTCAGAATGGTTTGAATAAGTATAAGCGTTCTAGAGTTAATACCAGATAAACTGACACATAACAGATTTGAAAAATGGGGCTCCGGCATTTGGTCCAAACTGGCTGTCGCTTGAATGGGTTAAAGGGAATGTCTCATCAGAATATGACCTATTGTTTAAATCATGTTTTTATTTAAAATTTTATTCACATTTATTTTAAACATTAAAATGTTTCCATGTCAATATCTATATTTTTTTTTAAAACATGCAATCATGCAGTTTTCGCACTGGGCACTAAGCCTAATAATAGGCGCCACTTCTTGGTCTGTACAGATCACATTACATCACTTTTTCCTTATTTTGTAATGTTGTGACTTTGTGGTAAAAAAATCATAAATTTCCCAATCATTCTGCTTTCAATACCCCATAATGACAAAGTAAAACAGAATGTTAGAAATCTTTGCTAATTTATTAAAGAGGGAAAACTAAAATCTTGTATTTACATAAGTATTCAGATACTTTACACAGTACTTAGTTTAAGCACCTTTGGCAGTGATTGCAGCCTCCAGTCTTCTTGGGCATGATGCCACAACGTTTAGACCTGGATGTTGGGTTTTTCTCAAATTCTTCTCTGCAGATCCTCTCAAGCTCTGTCTGGTTGGATGAGGACTGTCGTTGGAAAGCCATTTGCAGGTCTTTCCAGAGATGTTTGATAAGTCAGGGCTCTGGATGGACCACTCAAGAGCATTAACAGAGTTGTCCCTAAACCACACCTCTGTATGCTTAGGGCCATTGGTTTGTTGAAAGGATGAAACTTTGGCCCAGTCTGAGGTCTAAATGTACAGCCTGTGACTGTTGTATTCATGGAGGGTCCTGAACAGAGACAATATGTCTATATAACCCTGGAAAATAACAATTTAATACAATTTGTCATATATTTATGCCCTTGGAAAATAAAAATGTTAATAACAATGTTTATTGTATTATAGATAACAGACTTAATCGTTTTCGTTTCAGGTATGTAAAAATACCATTAACAGCAATTGCTCAGCTAAAGAGCTCTAGTGATAGATCCCTGTATTTGTGAATTGTCATAGTAAGTCTAAGCACAATGTGTTGGTATTGTCTCAAAGAATCATTGAGCTTTCAACAAACTTTGCATTAATCCATAGAACAGTGTGTACATTAGGAATAACACTATTTCTGACCATTATATGACTTGTATCTGGCATTTTTCGCAGTTTTCCTCTTTCCTGCTTACTGAATATCTAGTTCTCAGTTCTTTCAGACATGGTGGGTGGCTGACATCCTATGCACACAGAGAAAGTAGAGGAGACTCTCCTTCCTAGCTGTCTCACAGTCACTCAGAAGCAGCCCCAGGATCATTGAGGACATTACAAAGAAGTACTGACATGTATGGTTATAAATAAAGCACTTGTGCATACCTATAAACTTCATATGTGGCTATTGCAGTCTCTATTTGTCTGTACATGTCTCAGAGTTCCTGTTCACTTCCTCCCTCTATGGACTTGCATTGACATGTGTAATATGATCCTCCTGCAGAGATGACCCATCCTGAACAGGGATTTTACGAAATTTTTCAAAGTGAAAAGCAATTAGAAAGGAGGTGGGCTGGTAAACAGCTGGAGAACTAGACATTTCTCACTGAAAAGACATATAACAAAATTTATTGTGCTCACTTGTACTATTGATTTATGCAAAGTTGTGTGAAAAGTTAGTGACCATTATAACTAGTATTTCCTGACCAAGCTTCTTCAGAACCCTGGTATTTCCTGGAAACTGGTTACTGGTTCCCCTGAATCGCAGCAGCAATAAAACAGGAAATTAAGTTGAGGTTCAAAACATTTTTGAAGGATTTTTCCATGGTAATAAGGTTGGGAATTACAGTCAGCTCTTCTGACATAACTGTTGCAGTAAAAACAGTTTACCCACTTTAAGGCGACCACCAAATATTTTAATTTAAAAAGTACTTACAGAAGGTTGGTCCTCTCTGAGAACATGGTCGGTATGTATAGTATAAGATGGAACAGAAAATCTGTCACAGATATTTTTGTCTTTTCCATTTAAAAAAATCATGAAATGTCCTTTGTTAAAACTCTGTGTGAGCCATTTCTTGCATATAACCCCTGAAAATGTGAAAATAAATTGACAACTGGAGATTACCATTCCACTTATCAAGTATTATATTGTCAAGGGAAACAGTAATGCCCAGTTGATAATTGCTTGATACATTTGCAGGAGTCATAACAGAAGAAGGATCCAGAATTATTATATGAGTTATTGTTTACAGGGAATATAAATATTAAATAAAATAGACAACAGTTGTTAAAGGGGTTATCCTATGATTAATGTAAAAAATGAAAATCAGACATCAAATAGTACATGACAAGTCTCTTTCTAACAAGGCTAGAACCAGATCGGTACCTCACATGGATCCAAAGATCTCCCCATTCATTGCTCTGCTAGATTTATATCAAGCTGACAGCTTAAGAGGAGTGTCCTTTCTCAGGGGGCGTGTCTTTCTTCTTCAGCTTTCTCCCTATCACAGCTCAGGAGGCAGTAGAAGGATGAAACTGAGCATGTGCAGCCTTCTCAGTGAGCAGGACAAAAAAAATTGAAAAAACAAACAGCAGGTGGCGCTGTACAGATAACTTTTATTGAGTAACTCATTAGCTATACTAAATATTTAATTACATGCAATTATTTAGATCCGGGAGCTGGTTTGAAAAATGTAGAATATTTTTCATGGGACAACCGCCACATTACTGGAGCCTAATCCTCTTAGTCCCAATCACTTAAAAAGACTGTATATGAAGAAATGACAAATAATAAGACATCTGGCAGTCTAATGTCTGAAAAAAATGAGTGTAAAACTTTGTTTGTTAATATTTTTTTCTATTTCCATACTGTTGTGTGGTTGCCAAGTATGTTCTTGTCCATATGACACAGGAATGTGTACCTATAAATTAACTTTTTAGAGTGTAGAATTTTTATATGGCTTTGAGCATTCTTCTGAATTGCCTGAGCAGCTGTACAGAACCTTTTTACTAAATAAATTTGACTTTTTCTGACATATTACTTTGTGTATCCTGAATCTAAGGAAATTCAGTGTTTTTCTGCAGTTGGTACTGGAAGGAAAATCGTTCTCCAAAAAGGCCTCATGCTCCACAGTAAGTCCATCAATACATAATATATTCTTTTTCACATTTAATTTTATTTATACTTTATACGATAAAAACCTCTACATGACAAAAAAAGTAACAAAAATGTCCCTAAACTGAGAAAATCACACAACTCAAAGACCTTATTAACCCACTAGGCAAAGCTAGAAAAAGGAGATTTGTAATAAAGATACCAGAAAAGGGTATGTTGCAATTTTTTCGTTAAATTGAAGAAATGGGAAGTTGCATTGTTTGAACAGGAATGTTTGTCTTCTGCAGTAAAAAAACAAAAACAACAACAGACATCCACAGCCATACAACCATCAGTTTTGTATCAAACTTAAAGGGGGTCACAGAGCTGTCAACTGCTTGGGACCCCCCTTCTATAACCCAGAGCAGAGAGATGCTAAGTAAAGAGGTTGTCCACCTTTTAAGTGATAGTTATTCTCAGGATAGGGGTTGTTCGCTTTTTACTATTGATGACCTATCCTCAGGGATAGGTCATTAATATCAGATCGGCAAAGGTCCAACTCCTGGCACCCTTGTTTGAAAATAAGGCAGCTCTTGTACGATTGCTGCCTTCTCTGATCTGTTTACCTGCTCGCTGCAGCAAATGCAGTGGTGAGCAGTGTAATTACAAGTATGGCCTCCCTATTCACTTCTATGGGACGGTTCCGTCCTATGCATTTGAACAGACAGAACCATCCCATAGAAGTGAATGGGGACGTCATACTTGTAATTACACTGCTCACCACTGAACCTGGCAAAACACCCAGAGTCACCCTAATCACCGGTGACCCGGTGTGCCCCTAACAATCCCTAGGTTTATTCAGTCAAGTGTCTCTGACTGTGGGAAATGGAGGGGGGCAGTCACAGGTCAATATACAAAGGTCGCTGAAAATAAGGATGACCCAACCCTTGGTTCATGAGATGGTACGTTCCATTCTCGCTGATTAGCATAACTGGGTCCTAGAAGGATTATAATACAATACTGCTTGTATTGCATCTCAGAGTGGACACGTCTCTTGCATGTACCCAGCAACAGCAAGTATGGGGAAAGGAACCCCATATCTGGGAACTAGAAAAGCTGTGTTTCAACAAAAATTTAAAGATGAGCAAATTGATGTTGTAAAAATCTAATTCTTTACTAATTAGACAAAAACTCCAGTTTTCATCAAGTCTTAAGCTTTTAGAGATTTGTCACACATGACGTTTGCCATTTTGCTTATTTGCGGTCCCCATTGCACGGGCATCATCCGTGCGGCTGCCGCATATGGATGCAGATCCATCCACACACCAAAAAAATAGAACATGTTCTACTTTTTTGCAGTGCGGAGGCACGGAGAGAAACCCGTGCTTCTGTGGGGTTCCGTGCCTCTGTTCCGCACCTCACCTTCCAGATTGTGGACCCATTCAGGTGAATAGGTCCACATCCGTGATGCTGTGAGCACATGGCCGGTGCCCGCATATTGTAGACCCGCTGTTTGCGGGTCAGTGTGTCATTTTTGTAACTGATTCAGGCTACCTCAGGTAAGATGGAAGTGGCAGCCATTTTAGATTGCTTGGGCTAGTGTACAGAATTTAACACTATATTACTCACTTTATATTATATTTGAATCAGCCCAATCTTCATCACATAATTCCCTATCACAGTCAGGTTACCTCAGAGAGTCTTCCAAGTATGATGTTGCAGCATTTAAAGCTATACAACTTAATTTTTTATTGATGTAAATCAGCGCAGTCTTCATCACATAATTCACAATCACAACAAATCTTTTACAATATGAATCCTGGCACTGATACTGCGTCACCTGACATACTGGTCTGTAATTGACTGCTACCGTAAAATAAAATTCAGTTGATCACAGACTAATGTTCCTGGTGTATTGTTCTATGTCACAGTTATAGGGGTGCTAGACTCCGTACATTAGACCATGAAAAAAAAGATTTCAAAGTTAATTTAAAAAAATTCTGTTGATCACAGACTAGTGTCGCTGATGGATTGCTCTATGCTATAGCTGTATTGTACCGGACTCTGAACAATTGACCTTTTTCTTCAAACTATTTTTAAAAATCAATTTAATTTACTCTGTTGATCATAGACTATTGTGTGTATGGTGTATTGTTCAGTGTCACATTTATATTGTGACGGTACACGGTGTACTTTTAGTAGATAAACTATGTGACTTTTTCATTGCCAGAAAGGCAGTGGACAAAGTAATAGAAGAGGAAACACCTGGGCAACGTCATCTACCAGTGAGAATGTTGGCAGCAGTTGTTCTTTACCTCTTGTATTCAACAACATATTATTGTGGAGGAAACGGGTGACATTGTGGACTGGATGGCTTCCTCACTACCTCAGTCACAGCAGGATGATGTTGATGTTACTTGTGCACTGGTAGACCTTGAAAGGGGTTGGATACAGTGCTAGGAGACCCCAGAGTGATATACATGATTTTTAAGGGCAATTGGGGCAATTTGTTTGGACTCAATTGAATCTGATGGTCAAATCGATAGAAATGGAATTCACTCGTCTCTGCTAATGGTGATATAGTCTTTCTGCATCAAGAGTGCCTTTTACTAATAAATCCCTGAAGTTCTTCATACTGTGGCTGAGAGTTGTGTGTCATGGTGACTAGTGTTGAGCAAACCGAGCTTTGGATCCTAGATCCAAAGTCCATTCGTTCAAAACTTCGCATTAATGCTGCCGGAGACGGGTCTCCGTACACTATTAAAATGCACAGGCTCCAGCGTGGGAAATTTGTTATTCCCGAAGTCTCGCAGACTTCGGTGAATAACTTCGGGATGACATTTTTCAACTTTAAAACCATTTTAAAATGTAGAGCCGAAGTCGGCTTAGGTACTGAGGTACCAGCCGGTACTGAAGCCGACTTCAGATCCATGTTTTAAAATGGTTTTAAAGTTTAAAAATTGATGGCCGAAGTTATTAACCAAAGTCCCGCAAGACTTCGGGAATATCTCCCTTCGCCAGAGCACATACATATTAATGTTGTACGGAGACCTGTGATGTTTTGAACTCATTGAATTCGGATCTAGGATCCGAAGCTCGATTGACTCAACACTAATTGTGACCTATATTATGACTATTTTCCTCCTGATGAACCTAGAGATTACTAGGGGAAATGCATAGAGATACAAGCGGTATTGTATTATAGTCTTTCTAGGTCTGTGTTATGTTAACTAGCCCGGCTGGTATGTGCTAGCCTCATCATTTAGTAACATAATTTAGTACATATTTACTGTTGAAGACCCATCTCATGGACTGAGATAGGATATCTTTATTTTCAGTGACCTTTCACTGCACCTCCCCAAAATCAGACACCTGATAGATAATGACACCTGATGGAGATTTTAAGGGGCACATAGAGGAAGGTCAGTGAGCAGGGTCTCCCTTATTGAGCTAGTCACTCTGTCATAGGGTGACTCAACGTGACTTGCTATAGACTATACAAAGGCCCTCCTATGTGTAATCCTTTAGGTGGGATGAACTGTTTTCCTCCACTTTTAGTATGCTAATATGGGCTCTGTGACATAAGCATTCTTTATTTCCATTGTTCTGCTCCATAATAGATGGAGAACAACAAAAATAACGGAAGTGCCAGATTTGGCACATAACTGACAGACACTATAATGGTTTCCATTTAGGAGAACACTTTTATGGTGCAGGTCTTTTCCCTTTTTTTGATAAAATTTGCGACAAAGCATCCAACACATGTCAACATGCCCTAACAGTTATGTTTTAGTATTAACAGTCAGGGTATATTTAGGAATGCAAAAAACCTGGGCATAATGTCCGAAAGACCTAAAGAATAGCTGTAACATGAACGGAGCCACAATGCTAAATCTGTAAGTGGGCACCCACCTACCATGTGATAGATTACAATACTGTTATCATCTTATTCAGCAGACAGGCCTTTGGGCCTCTTGAGGCATCAGGGCCTGGGCGCATCTGCCACCTCTACATTATCCATATCCAATACAATGTAGTTAAAAAGCATATCAGCTCATTTCTCTGTTTTATATTTTAGACCTTTGTGTCCATTGAAAGAAACTGAAGAGACAAATCAAATTCTGGATATTTCTGGAAAAGATCACTACAAAATAGGTATCTGGATATCTTTACTATAGCTGTAATATTATTGTCCATAATCAAATACAATGGGGGTCATTTATTATCTTTTTTAGGCTACTTTCACACTCGCGTTTGGTGCGGATCCGTCATGGATCTGCAGAAACGCATCCGTTCAGATAATACAACCGTCATGCATCCGTTCAGAACGGATCTGTTTGTATTATCTTTAACATAGCCAAAACATATCCGTCTTGAACACCACTGAAAGTCAATGGGGGACGGATTCGTTTCTATTGTGCCAGATTGTATCAGTGAAAACGGATTTACATTGTGTGTCAGGACAGGATCCGTTTGGCTCAGTTTTGTCAGACGGACACCAAAACGCTGCAAGCAGTGATTTTGGTGTCCGACTCCAGAGCGGAATGGAGACAGAACAGAGGCAAACTGATGCGTTCTGAGCGGATCCTTTTCCATTCAGAATGCATTAAGGGCAAAACTGATCCGTTTTGGACCGCTTGTGAGATCCCTGAACAGATCTCACAAATGGAAACCAAAACGCCAGTGTGAAATTAGTCTTACACCACTTTTTGGCGTATTTATGTCGCAGATTTTGTTGCAAATGTGTTTTGCAGGAAAATCTGCAACTTTTTCCCACTCATGCCACTTTTGCAAAGTGGCAAAAAAAGGGGGCGTGGCATTAGCAGAGGGCAGGCTGGCAGGCCCCTATCAATTATCATTTTCCACACCCATTTTTGGTGTGGAAAATTATCTTTATCAACGGCAGCAATGGAGCTGGCATAGATTAAAGCATGTCCCACGATCAGCGGCAGCAAGTGCCAAAGTTATGTAAAGGCTGCTCCTCAACATAACTTTGGCGCATCCACCGGCAGTACACAGGGCAGCGTATCAATAGCCAGGCTTAATAAATGTCCCCCAATATCTTTAATTTTCTGAAATTTGAAAATACTATTACAGCCACAATGTCCTTATTATGGACACAAGTTCCTACATCCTGATCCATGCTCATAAAATGCATTTTTGTCTGTGTAACATTCATACTTACCAACATTTGAGTTGGTTAAATCGGGGAAATATAAACACTCCATCGCAGTCACATGACGTTTTCCGCTCTGCTGGTTCCCTGTCCCAATAATGCTACGTCTACATCTGAGGCATGGAAAGGCTTGTGAGGGATCTGCCCTGTCGACACAACATCATCAATGATCTTGCACCTGAGGGCAGTGTTCTGGACATTCTCCTGGACCCTGCCCTGTAAATGTGATGTCAGCAATGATGCTGTGTGTTAGGGACGGGTTTTTGTCCAGCAGGGCTTCAAGCAGCCTTTGATGTGCGATGTTCAAGCTGGAAGGAGAGGCAGAGACCTGATGCTACAGACGCTCCTGTGAGTCTTGTGCTGGGATGCTAAAACAAGGCGCAGATCACACATCACAATTACCCTCATGCACTCAGAACTTCATCATCTGACTTCTATAATGCAGTGAGGTTCAATGCTGGTGTTTTTGTTTTTGTGTTTTTTTTTAAGGTGAAACTCCCCCCACCCCCACCCCCACCCCTTTCCAATTCTTGAACAACCCTTTTAAGCTGAAGTGTCAGTAGCCTGAGAGAGCAAGTGTAAATGAGTTTTAGTGCTGAGATCTGGTCACTAGATGGCGCTGCACTACTAATTCATTGTACACTGCCCTCTGCATAGGGATGCCAGACCCTCTCTGAAATCAGGAGGGAGCTTGGACATAAAGGCTGGTGCAGCCATTGTAGCTCAGTTGAGCACATGGCCCAGTAGGAAGGTGCAGGGCTGTCATCAGAAAGTTATTGGTGATATTGCAATCAGGGCCCCAAACAGCTGTTTTAGAGGATCAGGCTGCACACAGGGCAGGTATAAAGTGATGTTGCGATTGTGGAGGGTGGAGGAATATCAGCTATCTTGGTCTTAGAGTATTCCTTTTGGTAGTTGGGAAAAGGCTTGCTGCTTGAAGGGGTTGTCACGCAACATATTCTACATATTTTTTAAACCAGCACCTGGATCAGTGGTGTATCTTTGTTTTGTGCTGCCCTAGGCGAGACTAAACTCGGGCACCCCCCTAATATAAATTTGACCCACCTCTTCCTGTCAAGGCCAAACCCCTTTCTCTCTAAACCCCACCCCTTCCTATGTGCCATCCACAGATCCCGCTCCCCTAAACAGTGCCATCCACAGATCCCCCTCCCCTAAACAGTGCCATCCACAGATCCCCCTCCCCTAAACAGTGCCATCCACAGATCCCCCCTCCCCTAAACAATGACATCCACAGATCCCCCACCCCTAAACAGTGACATCCACAGATCCCCCTCCCCTAAACAATGACATCCACAGATCCCCCTTCCCTAAACAGTGACATCCACAGATCCCCCTCCCCTAAACAGTAACATCCACAGATCCCCCTCCCCGACGCTCACAGGAGTACATTTACAAACTAATCAGTAACTTTAACTTTAATCATTGCTGATCTCTTTACTGGATACCTTACTCTGTCTTAGCTCCGGTAACAGCAGGCAGTGCGGGCGGGCGGCGCTCGCTCACTGACGTCACGCGCCTGTGCCGCCTGGTGGGAGGAGCAGACGCGTGACGTCAGTGAGTGAGTGCCGCCCGCACTGCCTGCTGTTACCGGAGCTAAGACAGAGTAAGGTATACAAGTAAAGAGATCAGCAATGATTAAAGTTAAAGTTGCTGATTAGTTTATAAATTTTCTCCTGTGAGAGGCGTGGCCCTGTATATTCTAACCCCCAGGCAAGCGTCCCTGTCACCATGGGAACGCCTGGGGGTTAGAATATACCATCGGATTTGAGTTTTCACGATCTCACTGAGATCGTGAAACCTCAGATCCAATGGTATATTCTAACCCCCAGGCAAGCGTTCCCGTCACCATGGGAATGCCTGGGGATTAGAATATACCATCAGATCTTCTGAGTATAGCGGCATATAAGACGGGTGGGATAAGGGGCAAACAAGGCATTTTGCCGCCCCATTGGCAAGTGCCGCCCTAGGCAAATGCCTTGTTTGCCTCGTGATAGATACGCCACTGACCTGGATCTGAATATTTTTGTCATTTCATGTAATTAAAAATGTATTATAGCCAATGAGCTATTCAATAAAGTGCATATGTATAGTGCCAGCTACTGTTCGTTCTTTTCCTTATTTTTTGTCTATCTCACTGAGCTGGTCAAACGTGCTCAGTTTAAATCTTCAACTGCCACCAGCCATATGTTCTGTTAGAAGCTGTGGCAGTTACAGGGAGAGATCAGCAATGATTAAAGTTAAAGTTGCTGATTAGTTTATAAATTTTCTCCTGTGAGAGGCGTGGCCCTGTATATTCTAACCCCCAGGCAAGCGTCCCTGTCACCATGGGAACGCCTGGGGGTTAGAATATACCATCGGATTTGAGTTTTCACGATCTCACTGAGATCGTGAAACCTCAGATCCAATGGTATATTCTAACCCCCAGGCAAGCGTTCCCGTCACCATGGGAATGCCTGGGGATTAGAATATACCATCAGATCTTCTGAGTATAGCGGCATATAAGACGGGTGGGATAAGGGGCAAACAAGGCATTTTGCCGCCCCATTGGCAAGTGCCGCCCTAGGCAAATGCCTTGTTTGCCTCGTGATAGATACGCCACTGACCTGGATCTGAATATTTTTGTCATTTCATGTAATTAAAAATGTATTATAGCCAATGAGCTATTCAATAAAGTGCATATGTATAGTGCCAGCTACTGTTCGTTCTTTTCCTTATTTTTTGTCTATCTCACTGAGCTGGTCAAACGTGCTCAGTTTAAATCTTCAACTGCCACCAGCCATATGTTCTGTTAGAAGCTGTGGCAGTTACAGGGAGAGAGCTGCAGCAGAAAGGACACGTCCCCTAAGCTGTCAGGCTAAAGATAATCTAGCATAGCAATTGGAGCAATGAATGGGGAGATCTCTGGATCCATGAGGGGTAAAGGGCTGGTTTTAGCTTTGTTAGAAAGAGGTAGACACTAAGTTGGCTGGTGTCCTAAACACCATTACCAGAGATTAAACAGTATCCAAGTGACAGTGACCTCTGTACAACTACCATATAAAGCCTGTCAGAATATACAATAGAGATAAGTAAACTTCTTGAAATTCATTTTGAATAAATTTGACTTGAATTGATAGTGCTCCAATTGGTCTGAAAATGTGTGTATTCCATCTGTGGTCTTCTAGAACTAATATTTTTCTCCCTTGGCTTTAGACCCCCACCGATCCCTAGAACGAGGCGAGAGAAGCATGCACTTATAGTGCTGTCTCTCCTCACTACTGAGGAAGGAAATCAAGACGGGCCAAAAGACTTCTGGAGTCTCGTGCAGAGAGAAGAGAGTTCTTTCTCCTTGTTCTAGTGATCAGTGTGGGTCTCAGCACTCAGACCCCCCCCCCCCCCCAATCGAAACTTTTGATATATGTCTATGACATATGGAAAGTTTTTAGATAAGTTAGTGAACCTTTAGCACTCCCAATTAAGTGTTTATCAAAAGCCATATGTGACACTGTCACTCTGACATTACTAACGCTGTCTTTGTGTCAAAGAGCTTAAAAGGGGAGAAATAGAGAAAGAAAGAAAGAGCGAGAGAGAGAGAGGGAGAGAGAGAGAGAAAAAATGAGAGGGGGAGAGAAAAAAATAAACAGACAGGGGAGAAAAAAAAAACAGGAGACTGCAGAGTGGCATACACAAATTTTCAGGCCAATTGGAGCTATTCAGGTAGAATTTATTCAAAATAAATTTCAGTCTAAATATTTGATATGTCTCTATGACATATGAAAGTTTTTTAAAACTTAGTGACACTTTACAAGCAGCCTGTTTAAAAACACATGGCACTGTCAGATTTGTTATGCTTTTTAAAATTAAAAAACGTTCCAAAAATTGCTCCTTATTGTGGGCAGATATTTGCCTGTGTACTGTATATACACACATGGTGGTATAGGAAGAGGCAATGTCTTGTTCTAAACAAGTGATCGAAAATGTAAGCCTTAATGTGGGCAGATGCCTACCCATCTTTATACGTACAGTAGTATCAGAGGAAACAATGCCCTGTTCTGAACAAGCATCCAAAAAATATCCCTTAATGGAGGCGGATGCCAGCCTGTGTTTATACATACACACTAATATCAGGAAAAAATTGCAGATGCAGTGGTTGGTATATGGTAATGGAGTCAGCGATCAGACATGACTAAATGCAGTGTCACAGGTAACCACCCTTAAAACTTAACTTTTAATATCTATCTAAAATAGTTACAAACCCTCCAACACAAACCACATAACAGTAAAATAAAAAAACAAGATGGAAGATATCATTAGGTTGATACTTAGCTTTGGGGCTAGGAATGGCAGAGATTGGGCCTAATATATAGCTATGGGCTCTCTCCCTATAGCTGACCCTCTCGCTATTTGTGCCCTGCCTACAAACGGAATGGCCACCCCAATAGGGGCGATCCCGAATCAGGAACCTCCTGAATGTGCCTTGGATGGCCCTGAGTCGGGATGTCACTGGTAGCTATTGTATGCTAACCTATTAGTTAATCATTATTGTAATAGCTAACGACTAAAGGTACAAAAAACAAATATACCATGAAAAGTAATAAAATTTTAGAGACAGATCATGAAATAATTAGTCTATCTCCTGCTTATACTTGTAGATACATACTATTAGTTGTCAGATAGCACATAATCCCATATTCTAGTTAAACAGAATGTTTGACATCACCTAGAGTTGGTGGTATCAATATCCCTTTATTTCATAGATTTTATGATGCCATCTAAGTTGATGACACCATTGTCCCGACGCGTTTCACCCTTACTGTACTCGGGTTCATCAGGGAATTAAATTGTATTCAAAAACAGGGGTATAAATTGTGCCTTAGTATCTAAATGATATCTAAATTGGTAGTTATGACATTGATAAATATTTGTCTACTTGCGTATCACGGATTAGGGTGTTATAACCGATATCTCCATGTAGTAGCAGCCACCTGGCTTTATGAGTTGTAACATGAAAAAAGATGTCTGTATTGCTGTGTGTAGTACTGAGTAATTGCCGGGGTCCAGTAATCAGAAGGATATAATAGTACTTCAGTGGTGTCTCCACCGACCTTTTAGATGGTAAATCTACGGGGCCCAGTCCATGTATGATAACTCTGAACCAGTGACACTGCCGTCTTGAAAGCGATGTTTTCTGTCAGCGTGCGGTGTCCGATGGCCTCCCGGCGTCTGCAAATTTACAGAGTATCCCTTAATGGGGGCAGGTGCCTGCCCATATTTATACACACAGTAGTATCAGAGGAAACAATGCCCTGTTCTGAACAAGCATCCAAAAATATCCCTTAATGGAGGCGGATTCCTGCCTGTGTTTATACATACACACTAATATCAGGAAAAAATTGCAGATGCAGTGGCTGGTATATGGTAATGGAGTCAGCGATCAGACATGACTAATTGCAGCACAGCACCCCCCTGGTGTTCTTCTTATTCTGTCTCAGAACGTCTACCTAATATGTGCTGTGCTGGTGGGAAGACCCTCCTTATAATGCTCTGATTGTCCTTGGCCTGTACAATGTCAAGAATCACTGCACAGCCTGTGTACAAGAGGATACCACTGGGCATATAAGGTGGATGTTCAGAAAAGAAATCAAACACATAGGTAATAGCAATGTCTAGACCAAAAATAATTCCAAATTGAAACTTTGAATTTTGTGTGAATTTGTCTTTTGTTTGCATTCATCTGCCTTTTTAAAACAATTCCACGTTTTAATGAACTATATTCCTGTACATATAACATTATTGCTTTTATGTGCTTTTTTTCAGTTTCAATAAACCCTGCATGTCTATCAATTGCAACACAAAAGGTAAAGAGAATCTGCCAGGAGTCCTGCCCTTGTTGGCCGTACAAACCAATCAGAGCTCAGATTTCATTTTTTCAGAGTAGATTGAGGAATAAAAACTAAGCTCTGATTGGTTACTATGGGGAATGAGGGCAGTGTTCCAGAGAGCCAGTTTAAATACATGAATGTCTTGGTAGGATAGGGTGCTAAAATAAAAATGCTGCCAAAAGTAGTACCAGTTCACTCAGACACCCTCCATCCCAAATTGGCGGTTTGTTGGAGCACAGCGCAGCATAACAGATGCATATTAAGAATAAGTAGTGTTGTTTGCTGCCTGTTACCATGGAGATGCATAGGTCTGCATAGGACCTGAAGACACAAAATGATATGATATTTTCAAATCAAACTATTTGCAAAGTTGCTTCACTTGTAAAAATAAAATTGCTGCAAAGACGGTCATAGCATTTAATGTATGTCTCCTTCCTGCTTCATACTTTGTAATAATAATTCTACATGGATGCTTTTTATGATTTATGGATGTGTTTATGGCTGTTATTCTAGAGCTCTTTAGACGGGGACTACAAGTAAGTTGTATTTCTTTTTCTATCAACAGGAGACTGATGCTCTAGACGGAGCTATGAACTTCTCCACATTTCACTGTAAAAATGTATCTGAAGGAGACGCTGCCTTGAATTCCTCAGGCCTTTAAGAAGGGAATGAAGATGATTTAGTTTAATATGTTATATAGGTTTTGAAAAAATTAAATAAAGTATCTAATATATGCTGGATCTGTTATATGTTGGTCAATAACAGCACCTGAAGGACCCAACTGATTTAGACATGTGTCATGGTGCCCAGCATTTTGATTCAATCATGGTAAAAATAGTACTACAGGTTGCGCTAATCTTCCTGCAAAATATGATGGAATCTCCATCGGAAGTCTGAAAAAAGCCTATGTTTTAACAAAAAAAGGTTAAAAAGTAACAGCTAAAGGGAAATTTCCATCATTGCTCAATTTTACATTGATGAAACTCATAGGGCTCAAATAGGTTTGAACATTGTAGAATACAAAGACCAAGTAACCTGACTGGTTCCTGGGGGCAATGTCTACTCTTTTTCTAGACACCAGTTTTGATCAATCATCTCCAGTATGTCAGGTGGATAACAGTCCCTTTATGCCACTATGTTGAAGCGATATTGTAACAGCAAATACAATGAGCACAATACAATGAATACAAGTTTTTGTAATATTTCAGTTCCATACACAAATACTATGTAATTGGCAATTTTTAGTTTACAAACCCCATTTTCATATACCCTGTTAGAGAGTTCTGAGTTGTTCAGGATCCTCTTCTCCAACCAGAGAGAAGAATGGTTATAAAGACTATGACTTGCTCTGGAGGATTTGTCCTTTATTAGCCACCCAACAGCTGGCTCAGCTTGGGGTCTCCTCCATTAAGTAGTGATGAGTCCGGTCGTGTAATTTTTATCTTTATAGTCACTTGCATTCTGACACTGTGCTCTGACAAACCAGCAGTAAATGCTCTGAGAGGACTCCTGAGCTCACACACATAATGGAGAGGACTAAAGGAGAAGTCTTTACAATGCATTTACTACCGGTTTGTTGGAACACAGTGTCGGAACATAAATTAATATCAAGATAAAAATGACATAACTAAGTGTCACTTACACTGTACAAAGCTTACTCAGTTGGGGAGTGTTCACAGATTATCTTTAACACAATATCAAATAACTAGAAAAGCTACAATTTCTGGTGAAATTGTGTGAAGTGTTCTTGCCTCCACCAGTAGTCTACAACTGGAGTGGGCGGAGTAACTGGGTGGAGTGGCTGGAGTAACTGTGGAAAGGCTGGACTGGGCAGAGTAACTTTATGGAGTGGGCAGAGTAACTGTGTGGAGTGTTTGGCGTGAGTAAAGATAGTAAACATTACACTAACCAATTGATTGATCAAATTTAAAAGTGCACGTGGCAAGCTTAAAGGGAACCTGTCACCGGGATTTTGTGTATAGAGCTGAGCACATGGGTTGTTAGATGGCCGCTAGCACATCCGCAATACCCAGTCCCCATAGCTCTGTGTGCTTTTATTGTGTATAAAAACCGATTTGATACATATGCAAATTAACATAAAAGAGTCATATCTTACTTGTGTGACCAGAGAAGAGTCATATTTTCAAGCTCTGACTCATCTCGGATTAATTTGCATATGTATCAAATCGGTTTTTATACACAGTAAAAGCACACACAGCTATGGGGACTGGGTATTGCGGATGTGCTAGCGGCCATCTAGCAACCCATGTCCTCAGCTCTATACACAAAATCCAGGTGACAGGTTCCCTTTAATAGAGTGAGAAATGCATTTCAACTTTTATTTATTTATATAGCACATTTAATTGCAATGTTGTTGCCCAAGGTGATTAACCGTTACATTAAAACATACATTTATAGAAACATTAGCAGCCGATTTGTGCAGGTGGGCTTGAAAATCAGGGAGTGGTGGCAGTTTAGAAATCATGTCCTGATTTTTCAGCTCACCCTCTAGCTTTTGTCACTCTGCTGGCTCCTCACACACCTCTTATGGCAACTCACTCTACAGCAGGCATCCTCAAACTGCGGCCCTCCAACTGTTGTAAAACTACAACTCCCACAATGCCCTGCTGTAGGCTGATACCTGTAGGCTGTTCGGGCATGCTGGGAGTTGTCGTTTTTTAACAGCTGGAGGGCGGCAGTTTGAGGATGCCTTCTCTACAACAAAATATAAGGTTAATCCACGGCACTCCAATTCATTTGCAAAATTTTACATTTTATTGTGTTTACAGATTATCATTGTATGATTAGTATGTAGCCACATAATTCTTAGTTCCCGGACATTTCAGTCTAATTATGACCTTCCTCAGTGGGATCTAAAGAAACATATAATATAGCTGTGGTCATAAAAAATTCTTGTATACACAACAATCTTGTAAGAAAAGAAGAAATAGGGGAAAAATGGTCCAATCCGTAAATTACAAAAGAGGATGACAGAACGGTAAGTAAAAAGCGGAACCTGATCATAAAATGATAACAAGTCAATTTCTCTAGTGATATAGGAAAGGGGATAGGTATATGGTAAGTGTGCTACGCTAATTCATATATGATTGATTTTGAGGTCAAATACGTATACACCCATCCATTGTACCAACACCATGCAAAAACCTGGCTACGCTTTATAGATGATATCTTCCTTTTATGAGAAGGGCCAAAATCTCTCGTAGAAACCTTCCACAGTGATCTTAATAATACATACCCCGAACTAGGTTTCACTATACATCGACAGAAAAAAAGTCAGCTTTCTGGACACACTAGTACAAAAAGATACCAATGGCCACATTCAATTCGATCTTTATAACAAACCAACTGACAGAAATAGCCTAATGCATTATACAAGTTGTCATCCCAATACCACCAAAAGAGTGCTTCCACAATCACAAATCACTAGGGTAGAACAGATCGTCACAGACCCCGCAATACGAACTACGAGATTATCCGAAATGAGTGCAAAGTTTATCAATGGGGATACCCACCACAACTGACAAGACATAACCCAACAAACAGTTGGCCACCCGAAAGATCTAAGAAGGACGCTCTCCGCATCCCATGCATAACTACATGCCACCCACTTATGCCCAAAATTAACAATTTAGTGCGACAGAACTGTTCCATCTTACAACGAGCCTACCCATCAGCGAAGGAATTTGAAAATCCTCCACTTACTTGTTACAAACGCGGTCCCAATATAAAAGACAAGCTTATCCGTGCAGACTTTGGAGGGATTCAAAAATGTTCCCAAACAACGTTTTCAGAAAAATCCCAAATATGGAACCTTTCCTTGTCTGCACTGCGCCCAATGCTCCAATATTACAAAAAGTGATTTCATAACACACCCACATACAGGCAAATGGTTTCCATTAAGGATTTCTTTACGTGTGATTCATATTTTGTTGTCTACCTGATTAAACGTCCGTGCGGCCTAGCTTACGTCGGTGAAACTACACAACATATCCGTGATCGAATCTGTAAACACAAATCGACTATACGGACAAAACAGCTCCTTTTACCATTACCAGCATATTTTGAGAAATGCAGACATCAAATCTCTCAACTTCAATTCCAAGTTATCGAACAGGTTTTACCATCAAGATGTGGAGGCAATAGAATCTTGCAATTACAACGACGAGAATCATACTAGATCTATAAACTGGACACATTGGAATCAAGAGGTTTAAATAGAGAATGCGATTTCCTTGTACTATCTTTATTATAACCTGCCCCTTCTCTTTTTTCAGGCTCGTTGACGGGGACTAGGTGAACGTGGGTGAGAATTCCCCCCTTTCCCCTTCCCCCTCCCCCCCTTTTCCCTTCCTTCCCTACCCCCCTCTTTCTTCCCCCTCTCACCGCATGCTAACAGTTTTCCCTGATATCTGATTTTTGATCTTTGATGCTATTCTTATGTATACCTTCAAGATCTTACTGTGTTATTATATACTTTATATTACACCACAACGTTGTTATTTATTATGTCATTAACCACTTAAGGACCACAGGTTTATACCCCCCTAGTGACCAGGCCCTTTTTTACAAATCGGCACTCCACAACTTTAGCGGTTTATTGCTCGGTCATGCAACTTACCACCCAAATGAATTTTACCTCCTTTTCTTCTCACTAATAGAGCTTTCATTTGGTGGTATTTCATTGCCGCTGACATTTTTACTTTTTTTGTTATTAATCGAAATTTAACGATTTTTTTTGCAAAAAAATGACATTTTTCACTTTCAGCTGTAAAATTTTGCAAAAAAAACGACATCCATATATACATTTTTCGCCAAATTTATTGTTCTACATGTCTTTGATAAAAAAAAATGTTTGGGCAAAAAAAAAAATGGTTTGGGTAAAAGTTATAGCATTTACAAACTATGGTACAAAAATGTGAATTTCCGCTTTTTGAAGCAGCTCTGACTTTCTGAGCACTTGTCATGTTTTCTGAGGTTCTACAATGCCCAAACAGTAGAAAACCCCCACAAATGACCCCATTTCGGAAAGTAGACACCCTAAGGTATTCGCTGATGGGCATAGTGAGTTCATAGAACTTTTTATTTTTTGTCACAAGTTAGCGGAAAATGATGATGATTTTATTTTTTTTATTTTTTCTTACAAAGTCTCATATTCCACTAACTTGCGACAAAAAATAAAAAATTCTAAAAACTTGCCATGCCCCTCACGGAATACCTTGGGGTGTCTTCTTTCCAAAATGGGGTTACTTGTGGGGTAGTTATACTGCCCTGGCAATTTAGGGGCCCAAATGTGTGAGAAGAACTTTGCAATCAAAATGTGTAAAAAATGACCGGTGAAATCCAAAAGGTGCACTTTGGAATATGTGCCCCTTTGCCCACCTTGGCAGCAAAAAAGTGTGACACATCTGGTATCGCCGTACTCAGGAGAAGTTGGGGAATGTGTTTTGGGGTGTCATTTTACATATACCCATGCTGGGTGAGAAAAATATCTTGGTCAAATGCCAACTTTGTATAAAAAAATGGGAAAAGTTGTCTTTTGCCAAGATATTTCTCTCACCCAGCATTGGTATATGTAAAATGACACCCCAAAACACATTCCCCAACTTCTCCTGAGTACGGCGATACCAGATGTGTCACACTTTTTTGCTGCCAAGGTGGGCAAAGGGGCAAATATTCCAAAGGGCACCTTTCAGATTTTGCAGGCCATTTTTTACACATTTTGATTGCAAGGTACTTCTCACACATTTTGGCCCCTAAATTGCCAGGGCAGTATAACTACGCCACAAGTGACCCCATTTTGGAAAGAAGACACCCCAAGGTATTCCGTGAGGGGCATGGCGAGTTCCTAGAATGTTTTATTTTTTGTCACAAGTTAGCGGAAAATGATGATTTTTTTTTTTTTCTCTTTTTTCCTTACAAAGTCTCATATTCCACTAACTTGCGACAAAAAATAAAAAATTCTAGGAACTCGCCATGCCCCTCACGGAATACCTTGGGGTGTCTTCTTTCCAAAATGGGGTCACTTGTGGCGTAGTTATACTGCCCTGGCAATTTAGGGGCCCAAATGTGTGAGAAGTACTTTGCAATCAAAATCTGTAAAAAAATGACCGGTGAAATCCGAAAGGTGCACTTTGGAATATGTGCCCCTTTGCCCACCTTGGCATCAAAAAAGTGTCACACATCTGGTATCGCCGTACTCAGGAGAAGTTGGGGAATGTGTTTTGGGGTGTCATTTTACATATACCCATGCTGGGTGAGAGAAATATCTTAGCAAAAGACAACTTTTCCCATTTTTTTATACAAAGTTGGCATTTGACCAAGATATTTTTCTCACCCAGCATGGGTATATGTAAAATGGCACCCCAAAACACATTCCCCAACTTCTCCTGAGTACGGCGATACCAGATGTGTGACACTTTTTTGCTGCCAAGGTGGGCAAAGGGGCACATATTCCAAAGTGCACCTTTCGGATTTCACCGGCCATTTTTTACACATTTTGATTGCAAAGTTCTTCTCACACATTTGGGCCCCTAAATTGCCAGGGCAGTATAACTACGCCACAAGTGACCCCATTTTGGAAAGAAGACACCCCAAGGTATTCCGTGAGGGGCATGGCGAGTTCCTAGAATTTTTATTTTTTGTCGCAAGTTAGTGGAATATGAGACTTTGTAAGGAAAAAAGAAAAAAAATGAAAAATCATCATTTTCC
The DNA here is from genome assembly GCF_014858855.1 of Bufo gargarizans. NCBI lineage: Eukaryota > Metazoa > Chordata > Amphibia > Anura > Bufonidae > Bufo > Bufo gargarizans. Next base: position 498,455,916 of record NC_058080.1, on the reverse strand, counting down.
GCTAACTTGTGACAAAAAATAAAAAATTCTAGGAACTCGCCGTGCCCCTCACGGAATACCTTGGGGTGTCTTCTTTCCAAAATGGGGTCACTTGTGGCGTAGTTATACTGCCCTGGCAATTTAGGGGCCCAAATGTGTAAGAAGTACCTTGCAATCAAAATGTGTAAAAAATGGCCTGCGAAATCCGAAAGGTGCACTTTGGAATGTGTGCCCCTTTGCCCACCTTGGCTGCAAAAAAGTGTCACACATCTGGTATCGCCGTACTCAGGAGAAGTTGGGCAATGTGTTTTGGGGTGTCATTTTACATATACCCATGCTGGGTGAGAGAAATATCTTGGCAAAAGACAACTTTTCCAATTTTTTTATACAAAGTTGGCATTTGACCAAGATATTTTTCTCACCCAGCATGGGTATATGTAAAATGACACCCCAAAACACATTCCCCAACTTCTCCTGAGTACGGCGATACCACATGTGTGACACTTTTTTGCAGCCTAGATGCGCAAAGGGGCCCAAATTCCTTTTAGGAGGGCATTTTTAGACATTTGGATCCCAGACTTCTTCTCACACTTTCGGGCCCCTAAAAAGCCAGGGCAGTATAAATACCCCACATGTGACCCCACTTTGGAAAGAAGACACCCCAAGGTATTCAATGAGGGGCATGGCGAGTTCCTAGAATTTTTTATTTTTTTGCATAAGTTAGCGGATATTGATTTTTTTTTTGTTTTTTTCTCACAAAGTCTCACTTTCCGCTAACTTAGGACAAAAATTTCAATCTTTCATGGGCTCAATATGCCCCTCACGGAATACCTTGGGGTGTCTTCTTTCCGAAATGGGGTCACATGTGGGGTATTTATACTGCCCTGGCTTTTTAGGGGCCCTAAAGCGTGAGAAGAAGTCTGGAATATAAATGTCTAAAAATGTTTACGCATTTGGATTCCGTGAGGGGTATGGTGCGTCCATGTGAGATTTTATTTTTTGACACAAGTTAGTGGAATATGAGACTTAGTAAGAAAAAACAAAAACAAAACAAACAAAAAATTTCCGCTAACTTGTGCCAAAAAAAAATGTCTGAATGGAGCCTTACCAGGGGGGGGGTGATCAATGACAGGGGGGTGATCAATGACAGGGGGGGGATCAATGACAGGGGGGGGATCAATGACAGGGGGGGGATCACCCATATAGACTCCCTGATCACCCCCCTGTCACTGATCACCCCCCCTGTAAGGCTCCATTCAGACATCCGCATGATTTTTTACGGATCCATGGATACATGTATCGGATCCACAAAACGCATGCGGACGTCTGAATGGAGCCTTACAGGGGGGTTATCAATGACAGGGGATGATCAGGGTAATCAGGGTGATCACCCCCCTGTCACTGATCACCCCCCCTGTAAGGCTCCATTCAGACATCTGCATGATTTTTTACGGATCCATGGATACATGGATCGGATCCACAAAACGCATGCGGACGTCTGAATGGAGCCTTACAGGGGGGTTATCAATGACAGGGGTGATCAGAGTAATCAGGGTGATCACTCCCCTGTCACTGATCACCCCCCCTGTAAGGCTCCATTCAGACATCCGCATGATTTTTTACGGATCCATGGATACATGGATCGGATCCACAAAACGCATGCGGACGTCTGAATGGAGCCTTACAGGGGGGTTATCAATGACAGGGGGTGATCAGGGTAATCACCCCCCTGTCACTGATCACCCCCCCTGTAAGGCTCCATTCAGACATCCGCATGATTTTTTACGGATCCATGGATCGGATCCACAAAACGCATGCTGACGTCTGAATGGAGCCTTACAGGGGGGTTATCAATGACAGGGGGTGATCAGGGTAATCACCCCCCTGTCACTGATCACCCCCCCTGTAAGGCTCCATTCAGACATCCGCATGATTTTTTACGGATCCATGGATCGGATCCACAAAACGCATGCGGACGTCTGAATGGAGCCTTACAGGGGGGTTATCAATGACAGGGGGTGATCAGGGTAATCAGGGTGATCACCCCCCTGTCACTGATCACCCCCCCTGTAAGGCTCCATTCAGACATCTGCATGATTTTTTACGGATCCATGGATACATGGATCGGATCCACAAAACGCATGCGGACGTCTGAATGGAGCCTTACAGGGGGGTTATCAATGACAGGGGTGATCAGGGTAATCAGGGTGATCACTCCCCTGTCACTGATCACCCCCCCTGTAAGGCTCCATTCAGACATCCGCATGATTTTTTACGGATCCATGGATACATGGATCGGATCCACAAAACGCATGCGGACGTCTGAATGGAGCCTTACAGGGGGGTTATCAATGACAGGGGGTGATCAGGGTAATCACCCCCCTGTCACTGATCACCCCCCCTGTAAGGCTCCATTCAGACATCCGCATGATTTTTTACGGATCCATGGATCGGATCCACAAAACGCATGCTGACGTCTTAATGGAGCCTTACAGGGGGGTTATCAATGACAGGGGGTGATCAGGGTAATCACCCCCCTGTCACTGATCACCCCCCCTGTAAGGCTCCATTCAGACATCCGCATGATTTTTTACGGATCCATGGATACATGGATCGGATCCACAAAACGCATGCGGACGTCTGAATGGAGCCTTACAGGGGGGTTATCAATGACAGGGGGTGATCAGGGTAATCACCCCCCTGTCACTGATCACCCCCCCTGTAAGGCTCCATTCAGACATCCGCATGATTTTTTACGGATCCATGGATCGGATCCACAAAACGCATGCTGACGTCTGAATGGAGCCTTACAGGGGGGTTATCAATGACAGGGGGTGATCAGGGTGATCACCCCCCTGTCACTGATCACCCCCCCTGTAAGGCTCCATTCAGACATCCGCATGATTTTTTACGGATCCATGGATACATGGATCGGATCCACAAAACGCATGCGGACGTCTGAATGGAGCCTTACAGGGGGGTTATCAATGACAGGGGGGTGATCAGGGAGTGTATATGGGTGATCACCCGCCTGTCATTGATCACCCCCTGTAAGGCTCCATTCAGACGTCCGCATGTGTTTTGCGGATCCGATCCATGTATCCGTAAAAATTATGCGGACGTCTGAATGGAGCCTTACAGGGGAGTGATCAATGACAGGGGGGTGATCAATGACAGGGGGTGATCAGGGAGTGTATATAGGTGATCACCCGCCTGTCATTGATCACCCCCCTGTAAGGCTCCATTCAGACGTCCGTATGCTTTTTGCGGATCCGATCCATGTATCCGTGGATCCGTAAAAATCATACGGACGTCTGAACGGAGCCTGACAGGGGGGTGATCAATGACAGGGGGGTGATCAGGGAGTTTATATGGGGTGATCATGGGTGATCAGGGGTTTATAAGGGGTTAATAAGTGACGGGGGGGGTGTGTAGTGTAGTGTAGTGTTTGGTGCGACTTTACTGACCTACCTGTGTCCTCTGGTGGTCGATCCTAACAAAAGGGACCACCAGAGGACCAGGTAGGAGGTATATTAGACGCTGTTATGAAAACAGCGTCTAATATACCTGTTAGGGGTTAAAAAATTCGGATCTCCAGCCTGCCAGCGAACGATCGCCGCTGGCATGCTGGAGATCCACTCGCTTACCTTCCGTTCCTGTGAGCGCGCGCGCCTGTGTGCGCGCGTTCACAGGAAATCTCGCGTCTCGCGAGATGACGCCTATTGGCGTTAGTGTGACCTGGGAGCGCCGCAGAGATGACGCCTTTCGGCGTTAGTGTGACGGGAGGAGGTTAAGGCACTGTTACAATTGACATGATGGCTATATTATTGAGTAACCCTTTTTATTTCAATATTTTGCACAGACCTCTCATTCACATTCCTCAGAACTCCCATATATTCAATTTTTTTCTTCTTTCCTTAAACTTGCCCCTACCCCTTTGCCCACACTGGATTTCCAATTTCGATGCACATGCGCCAACTCGGCACTTTGACCTGACACGCTGATGTCCTCCCCTTTAATACTGAAGTCCGCATACACCACACTGCAACCAGCACATGCGCCGTATATAAATTTATTTTACTTATAAGTTCTGCCAGTTTTTTCCTCTTTCTGTTCTGAGGATCGCCAATTGCCCATACCTCCTTGCCCACACTCTACCTTCTAACTCAGTACGCATGCGCGCACCGCACGCAAGGCTCCGGACGCACTGACGTCATTTTCCAGCCGCCAATATTATTTATTGCACAACGGCACACGTGCACGTCACATCCAGCGCAATACCTACTGCACCGCTACTAAGGTAATTATATATACAGCTCTTACGCTCTAACCTCTTGATGGCGCTTTCTCAACAACCCTAATTCCTCTACTTTTATCTATTAACCCTTACTGCCTCCAACTCTAAGGCTCCTCTCATTAGCACACTTACATTTTATGATCAGGTTCCACTTTTTACTTATCGTTCTGTGATCCTCTTTTGTAATTTACGGATTGGACAATTTTTCCCCTATTTCTTCTTTTCTTAACAGATTGTTGTGTATACAAGAATTTTTTATGACCACAGCTATATTATATGTTTCTTTAGAGCCCGCTGAGGAAGGTCATATTTAGACCGAAACGTCCGGGAACTATGATTTATATGGCTACATACTAATTATTTAATCTGGATGTATACAATGATAATCTGTAAACACAATAACATGTAAAAATTAACCTTATATCTGTTCTACAACTCTCACGGGCACCCACAGTGGATTTATGGTGTGCGGACTACACATCTCTTCAAATGTTGTACAGCAAGGGCAGAGAAGAGCGGTTAAAAACAAATTGCTCCAACTTGCTCACTTCACTGGCGGTTGCTATCTTCAAACGGTTGTAGTTGAAAAATTATAAATCCTACAGTGAAGAGCTTTATATTGTGAGAATCACAAGATCCAGACCTACATTTTGTCGTGATAATTATAGGCCCGAAATGAATCAAACATGAATTGCTATGTTAAATAGTGTGGCATCTGCCATTTTGTGATATGTCCACTATTTTGTGTGAGCTTTTGGAAAGGCCACACATTCCTAAAGTGTATCCTTATATTTTTCTCTATAATTATACCAGTTCGAGGGAGTACTTGCTTTCTTACATATTATGTTTAAAGACAAGACATTTATCTATATATCCTAGTTATAGGGAATTTGATTATATACATATATGTATCTATAAAAGGCCATAATCTTATTAATTCAAAGATGGCCGAAAGAGGTTCATATTGAATACAGAGTGCATTGTTCATTAAAAGTTATTACCACAGATGTAGGTTTATCTGAAGGGAGTGATCTTACCTCATTACAGGGCTATGAGGGAGGTAGCGATGTTTCATGAGAGACATCTGGTGTGTATGTTTATTCATATAATCAAAAGTATAATGTTTGTATACATATAGTGGATTTATTTAGTTTTAGCATAAACGAATTGATAAATCATATATATAATATTCTATATTGTCACATGTTATACCAAGGTTTTGATATATATATATATATATATATATATATACACATATATATATATATATATAGATATATAATTTGATGCCATGTGAGTCCAACTAAAAGAAAATGTATTCTTAGGATATATGGAAAGCATTTACATTGGTTTTCTGCTAATGGGATTTACTCAAAGGGACTGATCTTATTCTAACCTAATGAATCAGTCGTTTGGACAGTTATAATATACTAACCCACAGTGCGAGTGTAAGGCCCATTGTATTTCTTATCAAACCCATTTATTCAAGAGTCTGGGAAACTCATGATAGTCCCACTAAGTCTGGTAAAATAGTTTCAGGGTGTCAAAGAAGTATCCCTCCTCATTGATATAGGTTGCAAAGGTCAAAGGTATAATGTGTAGCATAATTCTGATGTTAATATGTTACACAACAGTGCCATCTGGAGACAGGTGGATATCATGACACCATTCACAACAATATTGCATTCTGGGTAAATATGATCTCATAGGATCATTACCATATGAGCACACTCATCCGATGTGATTGGAAAACCCTAATCTGGAAGGGTGTGATCATTTGATAAGTTTTGGGATAAGAAGGCACATACTAGAGAAAAAAAGGGAAAAGGAGGAGAAAAAAAGAAAAAAAAAAGAAAGAGGCATCTATCAAGATGAAAGCCATGGCGAGACATACGATGGTGGACCACCCAGCTTTCCTAGGAGCAGAAGTGAGATTCCTACTAGGACTTGGTAAGGTACACAAAGAATGATATTTCATTTTATTAAGAGTAATTGGATAGTGTGGTAGTAATCTAGCAAAGCATTAAATGATTGCATATATATATATATATATATATATATATTGATAGAACATTCTTCACAAGGCTAAATTATAGATTCCCACAGGAAATACTTGTTTCAAGTCCTTCCCATTTAATATATGGTCTAGGAAAGATCCTAGATCCCTGTTATTTGTCTTAATAATCTTACCAAAGTCTTATGTGTGAAAATAGTCCAGGATGGGGCAGAAGGATACAGTTATCTCTTCTAAGTTATATCCTTGGATGGATTTGCCCATCTTGAGGTCATGTGACATTGTAGTTGGTTAGCATTCCATATTGATGTCTAGGATTAGACATGCCCATTTCTTGATATCATGAGGTTTCCTCTGAACAGAAGCGATGTATATAAATTATTTTCCTATTTTGATATCCTAACCTAATAATAGCTTGTGTATAATGTGACAAGTTATTTCCACTCACATGTATTGTTAAGCTTGTAATGCTTTGTATCAACGATGAATATATTAATTTGCATGTATCATTGTGTTTATTTACTTATTTGTGTTTATGTTTATCTTGTAACCAATAAATCTGCATATTTGTATAATTCCTGTGTATTATTGTATAATGCAGAACTACATTTTTATCTTTAACGTCATCTCACGTCAAAAGAAAAAAAAAAAGAACTTATTATTTGAGGAAATAGTCGGACTCATATGTCAATTATATCGATTAGTTTGTCTACAATTCACCAGGTCATGATTTTAAGAATTTATGAAAAATTTTATACATTACATTTTTTTTCATGGTTAATTATTTTTATGACTATAGTAAAAATGAAGGCACAGTCGCAGTTTAGAAATTGCCCTTCAAATTTGAGGTGGCTAGAGTGAAGTTTCAATGAGGGTCAATGGGCGGCGTGAGTTGCAAACAAATGGTCATATTGTGAAAACTATTAGGACTATGGCTTAACCATTGACATGTTTAGTGGCAGCAGGGATAGCTGAATGCTTTGATATAAGATTTGTGTAGGTGGGATTGAAAATGAGGTGGCAGTGGGGGCAGCTTAGAAATCATGTCCTGATTTTTCAGCTCCCACTCTAGCTTTTGTCAGCTCCCACTCTAGTTTTGAACATTCCGCCATTCATTCCTATGGGACCAATTTCGCCACAATTAGGTCCATATCAGACATCCGCACTACTGAACTCAGATCCCAATATAATCCTATAGTCATCTAAGTTCAGTGGGGTCATTGGGGCCCATATGTTACAATATACTGTAATGCAAACTGTAATATATAGGTCTCTGATGGCATATGACTATTATCCCTTCCCACAGTAATTTTTGCAGGAAGCAGCCATTTGGGAAGCGACCCTCTTCTACACAGTTCTACCTCGTCACTTTTCCCACTGTTTTTGGTCTCCATTTTAGCCTTGGCTTCCATTTTTGTACAATGCTCATAACATATACTGGTTATTGCATATATTGTTACTTTTGCGACTTAACCCCAATAAAGGACTACTAAGAGTAAGCATACAGGTGTCTTATTACTAAGAATTACAACAACCAGTTAGAAATCTATATATGATACACATAATATGGCACCATGAGCTTTACAATTCTGCACAATTAACAAATGTACATGATAAATACCTATCAATTATTTACGTGAAATACAAAAGTCCTGATACAATGAATTTTCATTTCCTGCTCAGATTTTTTTTATTCACCTTGATGTAATATTTCTGGTGACAATTACTTATATGTAACTATCTAAAGTGGAAATCAATCATAGAATAAAGGAGAGGGCAAACATCCCACAGAGCATGGTATGGACCTGCCCGGGCCCCATGTGTGATTTTCCAGGAGTTTAATACTTATGGCTTATGCTAAGCACAGGCCATCAATATCTAATTGGTGGGGGTCCAACGCTTATTGGTCACATGATCTATTTATTGCTCAGTCCTATTCAAGTGAATGGGCCTAGGCTGCAATACCAAGCATAGCCGCTATATAATGAACACTGTGCCTGGTAAGCTGTCAGGAGGCCGCAACGCTCACCGGATTGCCAAAGCTTCCTCAAACAGCAGATCGCCAGGGGTGCCAGGATACGGAGCCCCACCAATCAGATATTTATGGCCTATCCTAGTCCTCCAGACTAACCAATTGGAGAGCTTGCCGTCAAGGGAACACTCTGATTGGTCCCTTGCCGGCTTCCCCGATGTCTCTGCTCTCAAGGAGAGCAGAGACTCCGGGGCTGTGACACTTTATAGTGTCACAGCCACGGTAAGCAAATTGGACGTGACTGTATGTCCAAATGCAGAAAGTCACTTGCAATTTGGACATACAGTAACATCCAAATGTGTGAAAGGGTTAAAGAAATTGCCATTAGAAAGAACTCACTTTTCTTAAATGTATTCTGCTGGAGATTGCCTTTTTAATATGCAATAATAATATGTATTTACAGGGAATGTCGCCAGACCCATTGTTTAAGTCACATTTTTATTTTAAATATATATTTTTTAGAAATGTTTGGTGAGATTTTTTTAATTTTACCATGTCACTATCTATATAAAAAAAACCTGTATCTAATCCTGCAATTTTCAAGATGGCCATCAGGCCTAAAATATATTAAGACTTCTCATCTTTTGAGAACAGTTACATGGGACACAATGGAAAGGAGCTGACCGCACTGACTTCTATGGGAGAGTGCTCTAGGTATACATTGTGACTTGTGATATCACCTACTGTGACACTGGCTCCTGTATTCTCTATATAGAGGTGTTACTTGTCATTGTCTTCCCGGGATGATAATGAGAGTAGCTACTGAAAAGTTACCTGTACAGAACAGGAAATCATGACCTATTATTAGCCCTAGTATGAATATTGCAGGATTATATAGATTTAGTTTATTATACTGTAAAAATATGATTTAAACAATAGTTTATTTTCTGAAGACAGATACATAATATTATTGCATATTATAGAGGCAATCTCCATCAGAATACATATGCAATAAGGAAAGCCCATAGCACAACATGGCAGCACACGTGGTTGCAGGGTATCCACATGCTGCCTTGTGCATGAGCCCTGAGGGTTGATGTTTCCAGTATAGATGTAATAATCCAGTTACATTTACACTAGTACCAATTACACATTTCTATTCTTACACAAATGACTTTGTGATTAATAAAATATCATATACAAACTAAGAAGACAGGGTGGCATTAGCAGGAGGTGCTCAAACCCACATGCAGTCGTGCATATATACAGGGGAGCAAATCCTGCACTTGTGGCCCGTTGCTAATGGCGATCCCCAGCAAAATGCATACGGTGGAGGATGCCTGCGGCGAACCACAAGTACCACAATAGACATCCCACACAAGGCAACAAGTGCGGATGTCATAATCAATATAACAATATAACAAAACAAAAGCAAAGACAGGTGCACTCTGCAGTCTCACTAAACCCTCAAACAGATTTTAAAATTGAGAGATTAGTCAACATGTCCTACGGTGTAGAACATCTAAGCCCAGGCACCATGCCAATATCATTTATAAGCGATATTATTTTTTCCATAGCACACTTTTCATTCTGACCTCTACGTAACCACTAAGGAAGTATAGTATATAGATGTGCTTGCTTCTGCATATGGGAACCAAAACTAAAGAACACACACTGTGGCCATCAGTACATTATTCAGCTATTCAGACACCACAATGACGCATCCAGCGGAGAGCAGGAGGAAACGCATTCTTCGCTTTCACCATGACTGTTGCCATTCAAGCTTTGATATAGTGTGTTGTATGTATCTTTTCGTGTTATGTATCTATACTTTATTTCTTTGCCAATCTTGCACAATTCCACACTGTTAGTGGTCTGCTTCTTCACTTTTTTGCTGACAATTTGGGGAATATGTATTTGAGTTTGATTTATACCTGTTTGTGGCTGACATCATTGGATTGTGTTTTCCGAACATACTTGGAGTCCTTTGTGGTTCATCGTTCTTAGCTGAACTCAATAAACCTCTCTCTGTCCCCAGATTGTGAGGCATTTCCTAAGAACTGGGTAACCAGTGGATGACCTACGTATTCAAGCTTTGGGTTGAATGTAAATTATTTGGCCATGTTCACATAGGTTGCATTTGTTGCAGATTTTCAGCGTAGGATACACTCTTATGCATAAGGATGCATTCACATGCTGAAAATAAGATCAGATTTGAGGGCATGTTGTGGACTTCTAAATTTGCACCATGTCCCGTTGCTTTTGAGGATTTGCCACAATTTTCACCCATAGCAAAGCACATTATGAAGTTCTAAGTAAAATCCACAGAAAATGTCATTGGTTTTTTTTTTCTCAGCATTTTTAGCTGCCCTTGAAAAGTCCCATAACTCTTGTATTCACTGTACTAGAACTAATGATATAAAAAATAGGTGTGATCACCACACTAAAGCTATTAAAAGCAAACATTATCTGATAAAAGAAATGCAGTTTCTTCAGTACCTGAACATCTGATTCACCAAGTAACATAATAATGTTATAGTATTGCAGAACAATATGCATTGGGCAAAAAAACACACCAAAAGTAATGACAACAAAAACAAGTAGCCTGCAGATCCTCTTATATTGTTCACTGGGCACTGTGTCAGAGTTCCTCACAGAACGGGAGATTAGGTAAGTAAATATACAAAGATGAATGACGGATAGATGGCTATAAAGAAATGATAGGATGAGCTTTGGCAGTGCCCATTCTGCTGTGAAACTGTAATCAGGAAAACAGAAATTTGCATCGTCTCTGGCAAGTCCTTCCTCGATTAATGAAATGGTAAATGCTGTCAGCCACAATGTAATGCTGACTGACCCAAACACCCAGCCTTTACACAATTTGTTGTAGTTGAGTGGGTCAGACACTGCTACATATCGCACAATAAATATCCACAGAGTGAACATTGTTGCGGTCCTTTGAGCAACCTTGGGAATTAAGCCAAGCATAAAGCAGCCCACAGGGCCCACTGCCAAGCTGCCTAAAAGGTAAACTGCTCCGAATGGTAGGATCAAACATTCCAGGAGTGCAGCACAGAGAATGCTGGCGGCATAAATGGGCAAACCCAGTGAACGACTCACTTCTGGCCAGATCGACCACATAACCAAGATGTTGACTGTCATTCCCAGCAAAGTATTCCCAATGTACACACAGCAAAGAACAATGTTAAGCTCTTCAGAAGTATCATTCCGCGGAAGAGTATTTTCAGTTGAAACTGAGTCTTGTGTGTGGAAGAAGGGAGGATGGGTGATATTCATAGACATCTTATCTGGAAAATCATACAGTTTAGTTAGTGACATTAGAGATCAGTCGTGTCTTGTCTACCAGTTACTATGAGACCTTTTACATTACATAGGTTTTATAGCAGTGCTCCTGAAGACAGTATGGGGGTCTGGTAATGGCCAAGGACCTATTCTAAGATCATTACTATTACTAGGATTACTTTAAAATTGTGTATTTTCTCTTGCCTAATGAAATGCTAAATTCAGTTTTACCCAAGTTAATGGGTATTCTGGTTATATGAAGTGACAGTGTGCATTCTCAACTGTTCATTTTGGGGGCTCTGAGGGGTACAGGGTACCTGTTCTCCTGATCAGTGGGGGTCCTAATTGTAGGACTCCAACAATAGTTTTATAAGCTTTAACAACTGGAATACTCCTTTAAAGTACCTACTGAAATCAGTCAACAGTCCTTTGTATGCCAGGCTAAACTATTGTTCTTTCTACACATTAGTCTCTATGCACAACACTCCCTCTATGTTCTAATTAAGTGCTTAGAAACCTGAAAACCAGCCATTAACAGACCAAGAACTTAAAGTGGTCCTGAAATAAAAACTAAACGTGGCCCCATGTTGTAGGTGAATCCAGACTGACAGAAGGTGGGTCAACAGAAATAAGCAGAGCCAGAAATACCCTAGTGCAGCTCAAAATACCCCCCCAGCATAGCCAAATTCCACAGTGCAGCCCAAACTATTGCCTCAGCAGAACCACATACCGCAGTGCAGCACAAAAGACTGTTGCCCTCGCCGTACTATTCAACTGTATCACCATCCGGAGGATGGCAATACAGCTAAATCCTGAAAGTCATTGGTCAGGTGGATAAGTACCTGATGCTTCTTCATTTATTAATGATGAGAGTATCAGATCAATAATATCTTGCTGATAGCCATGAGGATGGTTTAGGCGGCCCTCTAGGCATCAGCCCACTGGGAAATTTCACTGTAGGGTCTATGGCAGTGGTGGCGAACCTATGGCACGGGTGCCAGAGGTGGCATTAAGAGCCCTCTCTGTGGACACCCACGCCCTGGAAAAAGTTGTACTAATATGCCTTAGACTTTTTCTGCCATTAATTAGCGCAGGGCGCACTATGAACAGCACAGGCATCGCACTGAATATAGGCAGGGTATTATGGCTAAATGATAAAGTACATGGGAGATATATTATATTGGACTGTAGTATTCAGGGTAAATTGCCGCGTTGGCACTTTGTGACAAATATGTGGGTTTTGAGTTACAGTTTGGGCACTCTATCGTTGATGAAAGGAGGAGATTCGGAGGACATAGGCGGTGCTGGGCTTCTTCACAGGCAGGCGTGGCTGGGCACCAGAAAGGTTTGTATAGCCCCTTGGGCACCTACAAGACTAATTTACATATCTCTCAAATAAATTTTTAAAGAAAATAAAAGCACACAGCCCTATAGGACAGGTATATTGCGGACATGCTAGCGGCGATCTAGCCGTGCATGTCCGCAGCTCTATAGCCCAAAACTTGGTGACAGAATCCCTTTAAAGTCCCTTTCACAAAGGTCAAATCTGCAGGCAATTATTGGGAATGAACCATTTTTACATTGAGCGATCACCTCTGATCTGGGTCAAGGGATTGCTACTGTGATCACTTGTTCCCGTATACATTCATCGTTTCAGCAGCAGATCCCTGTTTACACAAGACTATCTTCTGCCCAGGAACAAGGATTTTGGTGTCCGCATCAATAATGCTTTCACCAAATGGACATGTGTTTGCTCGTTCATCAGGTGACTGGAGGCACACTTAAATGGGGCAATTATAGGAAACAAGCATTCCTACAGACGCCTTTCCAATCATTGCCCCAACCATCAACCCACGAGAAGGAGCATTAAGAATTCCTATATTCTACATGAAGGTGAAATAATGAACTAATCAATCTATAGAATGATGCCAGTCGATGAAGCATAAATTGAGCAGAAATCCTTAAATACAGGCACAGTATATACTAAATGGCTGAGCATTAACTTTTATAACCTATTTTGATACTTCTGTTATGGCAACATATAAACTAATTATACAGTTCAGCTTCAAAAATTGTCATAAAAACTAAACTAGAAAGCCTTCTATAATATGCAGAGTACCTGTAATTGTAGTGCGATCCGCTGTGTGTGTGGCTTGTGAATGAAGCTTTGTGCCGGTCTGCAGCTCTGAGGTTACAATACACCTTCCTCTTATTAAAAGCATGTCACACACATTGGAAAGTGTAGCTCCACTCATCTTCAAGCTAAGGTAGACATGAACCAACACTGCATAAACGGATCACGAAGGGGCAGGCTGCCGACAAAAAAATGTGCAGCTGAGTATAAGCATTCCGGGGACATTTATCATCCCCTGTATGAAGAAATAAATGTACATACACATCCATGCATGCACGTCTTTATGTACACTGACACTTTCCTTTGAGAATCGCTGGATCTGGATTCCTTTGACTATATAGATAGATAGTCTAGAGGCAAGTTGAATACAATACTCAATGGCACAGATAGCTTTCTGCAATATACATGGTCAGATTGGTCCACATGTGTACCAAAGGATCCTCTTCGAGAGAGCTCCAAGGGTCTAAGGGAAGACAATGCCAACTGAATGTGACATTGTAGCCAATTGCTCACCAGTTATCTTATTGACTATAAGTTCTGTACGTACAATGATAAAATGTATAATGTAATTAGAAATGGACCTGTACAAGTTCAATATAGACAGGAAATGGGCCTACAGAATCGATTCCTCTGGAAACCCATAACCCATGTTTGACACATTGGCCAACCACTGGTTGACTGGAATGTAAGATTTCTTCATTCTTTAAGAAGAGGTTCTTTAACATCTGTAGTGTGCATTATACAGTACTGTGCCCTAGCTGATGCAGAACATAAAAATATTTCATATCAATTTCTTTATAAGTGGTGGGCAACAAGCTCCAGTAGGTTAGTAGCAAAGAGTTATGCCTGTACGATAAATGATAAGAATAACAGAAGTCATCCAGGGATTCTGTCACCTACACAAATGTACATTAAAGGGTTGGTACACTTTTGACAATCCTTTTTTGTTTTAATGGTCTCCTGAAAGTAAGCTGATGGCAGTGTGGCATGCTGCTGGCATCAGTTGTAATATATGAGACAAGCCAGTAGCAAGTCTACCCCATAGCACTACTAAGGGGGCAATTGAGTATTACATGATGGTCATGAAAAATCAATGATCCATCCATGTAAGAAGAAAAGGAAAACACTATATTCAAGCGAACTGATGTAGCTCCCGACCCAGGGACTCTGTTGACTTAGAATACCCTTTCACATTGGTGCCCAGATGGTGCTCACGTCTCGCAAGCTATGGCAGTTCTTTGAATATTGGGTGCTACAAACCGGGTGTATGAGCGAAAGCTGTTTTTTAAGGAGCTGCCGTTTTTGGAGCCAGGGGCGGATTGGCCATAGACCTTACAGGAAAATTACCCGTTGGGCTGATGCCCAGGGGGCTGCCTGAGCCCTCCTTACGGCCGGCCAGTGGACATTTATGGGGATGTAGTTTGTGCTGCTGGTAGTATTTAGTGATGGACTGTGGTATTTGCCTCTGGTGAGGTGGTATAATGGGCCACAATATGGTATTGCTGGCCCTGCCTTCCATCAATTTGGACCCAACTACAAAATGTGGCTAATTTTAAAAAATTCCAGGGCCACTTCAAGTTCTCCTGTTTGGAGCAATCACTCTGCCATTAAGTATGAATTAGATGTTTTACTAGGGCGAGTCTCTTTCTTCCTATACCCCTACCTTGCTTCTCTTTCTACAGAGTGATGGTTTTGGGTTTGATACAATAGGTGACCCCTCCTCTGTGTGTATGGTTCCATTACCATTGGCAATCTCACTAGTTTATGGTTTGGGCAGATATCTTGATTTGGATTGTAAGAACGTGTTTGTTATTCTCTTTGCGATAAAAGTATATGAGAATGTGTAATTAGAAAATGATCTATTTTATTGTGTTGTATTGAATTTATATTTCTATCTTTATGGATTTATATTTCCATGTAACTATCTATATTTTAAAAGAAAACTTAAAATCATGCAGTTTTCTCACTGCCTATTTGGCCTAATAATATGTGGAAACTTTCTTCTTGTTAGCATTTAGAGATACGATCTCTAAGAGGTCATTGTAAAGGATGGGAGTAAATAAGTTAACATCATTTATTGTAAATAGTGGATCCTATGGCATCTATACATAGGTACTATCTTTCATTGTAATCATGTCTGTGATGATAATGAGATGCCTGCTGAAAGGTGATATCTACAGAACAGAAGTTTTCACATAATATTAGGCTTAGTGGCTCAGCATTTTAGGAATATTTTTAAATATAGAAATAGACATGGAAAACAACTTAAAAAAATCACCAATCATGTTAAAAATACAGTGGTCCCTCAAGATGCAATGGCCTCAGCATACAATATTTTCAACATACAATGGTCTTTTCTAACCTACCATTGTCACTAACTTACCACATCTCCAGCTTTGGCGCCACTGCGTCGGAAGAGATGTGCTTCGAAGCCACGCTCCCCTGGTGACACGACAGCATCCCTAGCAATAGGATGCAATGCTCTGTTTCTCTCAACAACGGGCGTGTTCTGGAGGAAAACTAGCAGTGCTTGATTTTTCTGTTGTCCTGTTCCTGTGTGCTGTGTCTAATGGAGCATGGGCCATTCAGGTTCTGATCCTGGGACTCGGTGCTCTATTTATATGCCTTGCTGGCAATTCACCCTTGCCATTATAGGTTTAATCCTTTTTTGTGCTCCTGGTTCTGTCTCTGAGTGTTTTGGATTGTTTAGTATATTGACCTCGGCTTGACTCTGACCTTCCTCTGTCTTGTCATTTTGTACTGTGATACCCATCTGGTTCTAACTTGGCTATGTTGACTACCCTCCGTCCTCTGATTTTGTACTGTATTGTCCTCCTGGTTTTTACTGATTTCCTTGCGACACTTATCTGTGTGGTTGCGTCTCTGTGTCTTGCACTTAGCAGAAGAGGAACAGGAGCTCATGAGGAAACATGAGGTACAGAGAGGAGGGACAGGACAGAATGTGGTAATGCAGACTGCATGCAAGTGCTGCTGCTCATTATCCACATCCCCACCTCCTCTCTGGATTTCATGTCTCCTCATGAAACTCCATTCCCACAGAGATTAATCTAAAGATCTTATTAAACTGTATTCAGGATCATAATCCCTGACAAGCAGAGCAGAGAGGAGGATAAGGAAGCTCTTTAGTTCAGTGCTGCGAAGTAACTTGTCCTGCTGGGTGATTAGGACAGGTTTTGTGTGTACTAATAGGACAGCGGGCATTTTATTTCCCTTGATGATTTCTCCCCAGACAAAACAAGCCATTATACCTAATGAAAGGTATTTGGGAATATGTTTATAATCAAGTAATATTTAAGTATTTTCGGTAATTTTATTTTCTTAATTCCCTGAGAACTCCTTTAACAAGCATTAGTGATAACAAAAACAATATTATACGATACCTTCTGAGCCTGTCTCCCAAGCAGGCCTATGTGTATCCATGGTTAAAGGGGTATTCCCACCTAGGCATATCCACTTGCCATAAATGTCTAATAGATATACGTCTCACGTCTGAAACCCATACCTATCTTGACAAGGGGGCCACTTGTGAATGGAGAGGTATCTTTTCATTCGCATCTCTCTCCATTCACTTCTATAGACTTCCAAACATGCTTAAAGGGGTTGTCCGAGTAATTTTTTTATTCTTTCTATGTTCCTAACTAAGCAAATGTAACAGCTTTCCAATTCACTCACGTTATCTCCGGTGGCTGGTTTCTCAGATTTCACTGAGGGTCACATGACCTGTGATGTCAGCTTCTCTCCCTGCTCTGATAAAGGTCGTTTACAAGCCTGTAAAGGAGACGTCACTGTGCTGGCCACACCCCCTCTTCACTGCCGTCTACTCTCTGCTAGCTTAACCCCTTCAGCTGCACAGCTCTGCAGGCAGTGAGAAGATAATGCTGGGCACTGGAGTTAATATACTAGAGAGAGCATTGCACAAAAAGGTAGGGGGAAGATCCTGTGTGTATTAGCAGTGTTATTATACAGCTGGGTTTTGTAGTCCTACACATACAACATGCTGCTGAGTCTCCCAGCAGGCAGACATGTGACTCAGGGCAGCTCTTGTATCCACTCCCTTAGCAGTGTCATTATACAGCTGGGACTTGTAGTCCTACACATACAACATGCTGCACATTCTCCCAGCAGGCAGACATATCACTCAGGGCAGCACTTGTATTCACTCCCTTAGCAGTGTCATTATACAGCTGGGACATGTAGTCCTACACATACAACATGCTGCACATTCTCCCAGCAGGCAGACATGTCACTCAGGGCAGCACTTGTATTCACTCCCTTAGCAGTGTCATTAAACAGCTGGGACTTGTAATCCTACACATACAACATGCTGCAGAGTCTCCCAGCAGGCAGACATGTCACTCAGGGCAGCTCTTGTATCCACTCCCTTAGCAGTGTCATTATACAGGTGGAACTTGTAGTCCTACACATACAACATGCTGCGGAGTCTTCCAGCAGGCAGACATGTCACTCAGGGCAGCACTTGTATTCACTCCCTTAGCAGTGTCATTATACAGCTGGGACTTGTAGTCCTACACATACAACATGCTGCAGAGTCTCCCAGCAGGCAGACATGTCACTCAGGGCAGCTCTTGTATCCACTCCCTTAGCAGTGTCATTATACATCTGGGACTTGTAGTCCTACACATACAACATGCTGCACAGTCTCCCAGCAGGCAGACATGTCACTCAGGGCAGCTCTTGTATCCACTCCCTTAGCAGTGTCATTATACAGCTGGGACTTGTAGTCCTACACATACAACATGCTGCAGAGTCTCCCAGCAGGCAGACATGTCACTCATGGCATCTCTTGTATTCACTCCCTTAGCAGTGTCATTATACAGGTGGGACTTGTAGTCCTACACATACAACATGCTGCAGAGTCTCCCAGCAGGCAGACATGTCACTCAGGGCATCTCTTGTATTCACTCCCTTAGCAGTGTCATTATACAGCTGGGACTTGTAGTTCTACACATACAACATGCTGCTGAGTCTCCCTGCAGGCAGACATGTCACTCAGGGCATCTCTTGTATTCACTCCCTTAGCAGTGTCATTATACAGCTGGGACTTGTAGTTCTACACATACAACATGCTGCAGAGTCTCCCTGCAGGCAGACATGTCACTCAGGGCATCTCTTGTATTCACTCCCTTAGCAGTGTCATTATACAGCTGGGACTTGTAGTCCTACACATACAACATGCTGCAGAGTCTCCCAGCAGGCAGACATGTCACTCAGGGCATCTCTTGTATTCACTCCCTTAGCAGTGTCATTATACAGCTGGGACTTGTAGTTCTACACATACAACATGCTGCAGAGTCTCCCTGCAGGCAGACATGTCACTCAGGGCATCTCTTGTATTCACTCCCTTAGCAGTGTCATTATACAGCTGGGACTTGTAGTCCTACACATACAACATGCTGCAGAGTCTCCCAGCAGGCAGACATGTCACTCAGGGCATCTCTTGTATTCACTCCCTTAGCAGTGTCATTATACAGCTGGGACTTGTAGTCCTACACATACAACATACTGCAGAGTCTCCCAGCAGGCAGACATGTCACTCAGGGCATCTCTTGTATTCACTCCCTTAGCAGTGTCATTATACAGCTGGGACTTGTAGTCCTACACATACAACATGCTGCAGAGTCTCCCAGCAGGCAGACATGTCACTCAGGGCATCTCTTGTATTCACTCCCTTAGCAGTGTGGGGGGAGGGGCAGAGATTGCTTTTATTGCATGTAAACAAAGGGCCAGAAAAGAACCAGGGAAATGAGGAAATATATATATATTATTTTTTTTTTGCATAAAACTTGTTTAGCTTAGTTATATATTGCTGCCCATCAGATTTTCAGTGCTATATATTTTCTTTTCATAACTCGGACAACCCCTTTAATTCAGTATTTCAGACCTCTCATAGCAGTAAATTGAGAGAGCACCACAGGCACGGCCATCTCTCCATTCACAGTAGCCAAAATGTGCCCATTCTTGAAAAGGGTGTGGGTCACAGTAGTGCACCTCTGGAACACTTGTAGCATATCTTATGGATATTGTCCAGATGGGAACATCCCTTAAAATCCTAAAAACATATCATGTATGCCTTTGTGCAGCAAAAGAAATAGCCATCCCTATTGTTAGCGAGGAATGTGTAATATCCTTATACATTATATATTGGAAATGGGCAAAAAGCTTACCTATATATAAACCCCTATTCCTATATATACTCTTTCAGTCTCCTCCGCCCTGCCTTTATTGTTCAATCAATAATTTAAAGGAATATACAGGTGTAAGTAGTGAAGTCCAGCTAAGCAAAAGATGCTAATACATATTAGATCTAAATTGTCTGGACCCAATTATGTATTGTGTGGCCTCTCACCTGACAGAAATGTCAGGAGAAAGAAGGTCCAGTTAGGCCGGACTTCAATATATCTCCCATAGAAGTTAAGCTGATGCCAGCAGTATCTGACAGTGGCTTCTCCCCTTCTCTCTATAGAAAGCATAGGCACCGATGAGGAGCCAAGACGAATAGCAGTCAGCTGAATAGGCATTCGAAAACAGCTAACATGTATGACCACCTTAGGGTCGTTGCACACGTCTGTGGTGTATTGTGGATCCGCATATTGCGGCCGGCTCCCCCCATAGAACTGCATATTCTTGTCCGCAATAGCGGACAAGAATAGGACATGTTCTATTTTTTTTTTTTGGTGGAGCCGCGGTCCGGAATTTCGGGGCCGCGCTTCGGAAATGCGGAGAGCACATAGTGTGCTCTCCACATCTCTTCCAGCCCCATAGAGAATGAATGGGTCCGCACCCGTTCCCGATATTTGCGGACGTATGAATGGACCCTTAAAGGGCTATTCCAGTCATAAATCGTTATTACCCACACACTAGATCAGTTGGGGTCTGACCACTGGGACCCTTGCTGATCACCAGAACGGAGTCTTCTACTCTTCATTTGAATAAGATGGTGGGTGAGCATGAGTACTTCCCGGTCCAGTTAAAGTCTATTGGAAGAGATATCTGCTCCCATAGATCATAGCTGCATTTCTACATTGGGAATGAGTGCTGCAGTTCCCACTCAATAGTTATATACATGTGATATAGCTCAGGTGGAAAACTAGACACAACGATGGACCGGCAGGCCAGACCAGAATCTATCTGGAAAGCTTCCATGACGAGATGTAAACCTGGTAATACCATGTATGTGGTTTTTTTTGCCAATAAAAAAGGGATAGAGATGCATACCCCTGAACTGGCGCTAAAAGGTGGAGGGTCTTATGTAACGTGGCAGAATGTGGGCATTTCTGGGTGAATGGCCCATTTGTATTAGATCCTGCCAGACATCATGCTGATTTTCTCCGCAGCTCTCTTGGCAGGTACAGTAGATACATGAGCCATTTTTATTTTATGAGTAAAATTATGCCATGGATTTAGTAAGTATTCCACATTTCTGTGCAAATAAATTCAATGTGTTACATAGGAATTGAAGAACTGGATTGCAAAAGGCCAGTGGTAGCACAGTATGAGGTCAGAATACACGTCCCAGCCATTTATAACTATAACCAGTATAATATTAACCCCAGACTTCCTTTTTTCCCAGCCTTTGTTACCAGAGACATTTCTGAGCAGTGCTCTTAAAGACTGACATTAACTTCGACAAAATAAGAAACTGGAGGTTTGATTAAACATGCTGGGGGAGATTTATTAAGACTGGCGTTACCATATGGCCACTATGGAGTAAGATGTTCCTAATTTATTAAGAAGCAGGTGCCTCTTAATAAATTAATCATATTTTTGGTCCTCCGTGTGCCAGCTAGTTGCTGACAGAGACGAGCTATAACCTGGCGTAAGTTATTGTAAATTCAGTGGGCCTCAAAAAGCACCGCCCCCTCCAGCTGAGCTCTGCCCATTTTTCTGCAGCATAATTCGCAACTTCTTCACAATAATGGCGCAAATAGCTTAATAAATGTCCCCCACTGTATTTTTTTTAGAATTGTTGTGATTTTTTTTTTTTATTGGATAGGTCATCAATACGCTAAAACTGCGCAACCACCTTAAAGGGGTTATCCCATAATGACATAATGTAGTGCATGCCAATCTCTTTCTAACAAAGCTAGAACCAGCCCTGTACCGCACATGTATCCAGAGATCTCCCCAGTCATTGCTCTGCTAGATTTATATCAAGCTGGCAGCTCAAGGGGGCGTGTCTTTTCTGCTGCAGCTCAGGGGGCGTGTACATGCTCTACCTATCACAGCTCAGGAGGCAGTTGAATTATGACACTGAGCATGTGCGGCCTTCTCAGTGAGCAGGTCAAAGAAATATGAAAAAAACAAACAGCAGGTGGCGCTGTACAGATATCACTTATTAACAGCCTACATGTGACTATTCTATTTTTGCAAGAAAAATAGAAGGTTTTATGGATATCATTTTTAAGTCACTCCATGTGTTGTACTTTGTGTCTTTTTAACTTCCTCCTTTGTTTGGACTTTTACCACAGCAATCTGCCTCGCTTGACTTTCTCATAACTGTAACCAGAGAGGGAGGGAGGATGGAGCATCCGACATTACACTTATGACTACAAGGCTCTTCTATGGGCTTCTTTATCTAGACCTATCAAGAGAACAATAGTACGATCATACTATTATCCTAATTCTACTAATCTGCTATGTTACTAACATCTTCCACTTACAGCAGCAGTAAACTAGCATTGTGAACAGTCGTTGTTCTCTGTGCTGACTGTTACAGAATACTTTGTTTTCAGTTTTCAATGGAAAATTCTTAGAATTTATTGAACACAATATTTTTTGGAGTTAAAAAATACCCCTTTCTGACAGGAGTGTCCCATTAAGGGCACCTGTAATGTTGAACATGCAGTCCAATCTGAGGGACAGGGTTAGGACTGGGGTGCCTGTGGCCCAGCAGTGGAATTGGTTCAGGCGGTCCACCCTTGCTACAGGGAAGAATTAGAGGGCATCCACATGGGGCATAAATGCTGCAGCTTTACACACCATGAAAGTGCATACGATTTTAAGAAATCTCATCCACACGCTGTGAATAAAATTCACCTCTCATATTAGACTGTGGTGCAGATTTTAAACCAGCAGAAATCCATGAAAGTAAATCCAGCACTTCAAATCTTCAAATCCGCTTTATTTCTTTACATTGCAGGAACTCGCAGATACCGTCCCTCCACCAAGACAGCAGTTAACACGTTTCAAACACTTATGTTCTTAACCGTAAATATTTAAATCAGCAGCATGATTTCAGGTGGATTTTGGTGCTGCAGATTTAGATGTGGACGAACCCTCACCTGATCTTTTTTAGGATCTTACATCAATATTGTAGGCCATCAATACTGATCATGGGGGTCTGAACGCCAGGTCTCCCACCAATCATCACACTGAAAGTAGCTCATCATTCCTGAAAGTCATGCACCACATTACTTGCTTATCAGACACAAGGACCCCTCCTATATAAGAGCTGTGCCTAAGGGTCCATTCACACGTCCGCAAAATGGATCCGCATCCGTTCCGCAATTTTGCGGAACGGGTGCAGACCCATTCATTTTCAATGGGGCCGGAATGTGCTGTCCGCATCCACATTTGCGGATCCGCACTTCCGCATCCGTGCTTCCGTTTCCGCAAAATAATAGAACATGTCCTATTCTTGTCCGCAATTGCGGACAAGAACAGGCATATTCTATTAGTGCCGGCAATGTGCGGTCCGCAAAATGCGGAAAGCACATTGCCGCTTTCCGTGTTTTGCGGATCCGTGGCTCCGTGTATCCGCAAAACAGGTTGCGGATGTGTGAATGGAGCCTAACACCGCATTTACCCATTTTTTTTATGAAAAAGGACAAAAACAGCCAGATGTAGACATATGAAGGAGATGCAGGACTCACAGAAGCAGCTTTCCTTCAGTGGGATGATCGGTGAGGACACTGGACCCCCACTAATCAGGCATTTATGGCCTAAATTCCAACAGAAATTGATATGTTGTGCAAGATGATAAGTTGAGGAAAACAGCAATGTAGAGAAAACAGGGAAAACAGGAGACGTTACCTGCAGTCCTATGGAGCACCACAGATAACACAGTGATGCCTTTGAGTACAGATAATGCAGCATCCCGTTATAAGGTGATAATGTATTTTTCCTGTGTAGTATATGTATTTACTGTATCTCTGTATGCCCGGAGTTAAGTGGCTATATCCACTGCCACCACTAGACAAGGATGGTGCCATCCTCTCTCTATATATGGAAAGAACATTCTAGAGACAAGTCAGTCTAGTCTGGGACAGAAGTGAGAACAGATGTAAAATGTAGAGCTTGATCGAGCACCGCAGTGCTCGGGTGCGTGGTCCGAACACATCGGGATGAACGAGCACAATGGAAGTTAATGGGAGAACCCGAGCATTAAACCAGGCACCCCCTGCTCTAAAGAGGGGAGGGTGCCTCGTTCATAGGAAAATGTCAAAAATTGATGGAAACACCACCAAAATGGTTTGGGAACAGCATAGGGAGGATGTCTGAATGCATCTTGGAATCCCAGGTCGCTGATGGGAACGATTTTGGCTGATTAGTACGCCACTTTTACAGACTGACAATAATACGCACAAAACCGAAGATTAAATCGATTTTAGAGGAAAATTTTTAGGAAACATTCTTTCCTGTTGATTTTCCTGTTGATTTTCGGAACTGGGGCCATGATTAAGAGGGACGGCCGGTGGCATCCGTATTGCACCGCTAGAGGTGAAATTCGTGGACCAGCGCAAGAAGAACCACAGTGAAAGCATTTGCCAAGAATGTTTTAATTAATCAACAATGAAAGTCAGAGGTTCGAAGACGATCCGGCGGCGTTATTCCCATGACCCGCCAAGCAGCTTTGAGGAAACCAAAGTCTTTGGGTTCCGGGGGGAGTTTGGTTGCAAAGCTGAAACTTAAACTAATTTACGGAAGGGCACCACCAGCAGTGGAGCCTGCGGCTTAATTTGACTCAACACGGCAAACCGGCCTGGACACGGAAAGGATTGACAGATTGATAGCTCTTTCTTGATTCTGTGGGTGGTGGTGCATGGCCGTTCTGAGTTGGTGGAGCGATTTGTCTGGTTAATTCCGATATGTCACAGAATTTTTTTTGAAGCGCACACGTTACACAGCAGATGTGGCCTGGTCAGGTCACTGTCAGAAGAGGATACCGTCTATTGAAAAATAAAATTTTATGTCACAGAAAAAAAAAAAATGAAGCGCACATGTTACACAGCAGATGTGGGCCTGGTAAGGTCACTGTCAGAAGAGGACACCATCTACGGAAAAAGTGCACTGGATGTCACTGATATTTTAGGGATGCGCACACTTTAAACAGGAGATGTTGCGCAGATAATTTAACTGTCCGCAGGGGGCACCATCTACGGAAAAAGTGCACTGGATGTCACTGATATTTTAGGGATGCGCACAATTTACACAGGAGATGTGGCGCAAATAATTTAACTGTCCACAGTGGCCTATTACACAGTATTTTGTTTAGGATGCACAAAAAATATATATTGCTGCTGTCACACAAAATAGTCCTTAAAAGGACTTTTGGGTATCTGAAAGGTTTTTTGTATAAAAATCTTCCTATTACACTCCCTACACTGTCTGTCCGCAGGGGACACCATCTACGGAAAAAGGGCACTAGATGTCACTGATATTTTAGGGATGCGCACACTTTAAACAGGGGATGTGGCGCGGATAATTTAACTGTCCGCAGCGAACACCATCTGCGGAAAAAGTGCACTGGATGTCACTGATATTTTAGGGATGCGTACACTTTCAACAGGAGATGTGGCACAGATAATTTACCTGTCCGCAGCGGACACCATCTTCGGAAAAAGTGCACTGGATGCCACTGATATTTTAGGGATGCACACACTTTAAACAGGACATGTGACACGGATAATTTAATTGTACACAGTGGACACAGTCTACGGAAAAACTGCACTGGATGTCACTGATATTGTAGGAATGCGCACACTTTAACCTGTTAGGGACATAGGGCGTACAGGTACGCCCTGATGTCCTGGTATTTAAGGACACAGGGCGTACCTATACGTCCTGTGTAGTTCCTATCACCGCTGCCCAGCGGGCGGTGATTGGAACAAGGTGCCTGCTCAAATCATTGAGCAGGCACCTTGGGTCAATGCGTGGGGGGGTCAATTCAGACCTGCGGTTTGCGGCTTTACAGGAGGTTGCGGCGGCGGGCGGGAGGTGCCATCGCATCCCCGTGCGGCTGTAAGGG
The DNA here is from genome assembly GCF_014858855.1 of Bufo gargarizans. Classification (NCBI taxonomy): domain Eukaryota; kingdom Metazoa; phylum Chordata; class Amphibia; order Anura; family Bufonidae; genus Bufo; species Bufo gargarizans. The sequence continues at coordinate 498,429,928 of NC_058080.1, read as the reverse complement.
GGACCCAATGGCATGGAAGGCAGCGCGATGCCTTCCTTAGGCATCGGCGCTGCCTTCCGGTGACGAGCCTGTGAGATCCAGCCCCCTGGATCTCACAGGCCGGAAGCTGTATGAGTAATAACGTATAAAGTAATTCAGACCCCAAAAGTTGAAGTCCCAAAGTGGGACAAAAAATAAAGTGAAAAAAGAGTTAAAAAAAAATAAAGTTTCCCCCCCCCCCCAAAATTAAAAGTTTGAAGTAAAAAAAAAAAACATAATTTCCCCTAAATAAAGTAAAAATAGTTTTTAATTAGTTAGTTAATTAGGTATCGCCGCGTCAGAATCGACCAGCTCTATAATCATATTACATGATCTAACCCCTCAGATGAACACCGTAAAAAACACAAAATAAAAACTGTGCTAAATAAATAAAAAATAGTCACCTTACATCACAAAAAGTACAACAGTAAGCGATCAAAAAGGTGTATGCGCACCAAAATAGTACCAATATAACCGTCACCTCATCCCACAAAAAATGAGCCCCTACCTAAGACAATCGCCCAAAAACTGAAAAAAATATGGCTCAGAATATGGAGACACTTAAACATTATTTTTTTTGTTTTAAAAAAGCTGTTATTGTGTAAAACTTACATAAATAAAAAAGTATACATATTAGGTATTGCCGGGTCCGTAATAACCTTCTCTATAAAAATATCACATGACCTAACACTTCAGGTGAACACCGTAAAAAAAACGGTGTAAAAAAGCTATTTTTTGTCACCTTACATCACAAAAATTGTAATAGCAAGCGATTAAAAAGTCATACGCACCCAAAAATAGTGCCAAACAAACCGTCATCTCATCCCACAAAAATCATACCCTACCCAGGATAATTGCCCAAAAACTGAAAAAACTATGGCTCTCAGACTATGGAAACACTAAAACATGATTTTTTTTGTTTCAAAAATGAAATTATTGTGTAAAACTTACATTAATAAAAAAAAGTATACATATTAGGTATCGCCGCTTCCGTAATAACATTCTCTATAAAAATATCACATGACGTAATTCCTCAGGTGAACACCGTAAAAAAAAAAACGGTGAAAAAAAAGGCATTTTTTGTCACCTTACATCACAAAAAGTGTAATAGCAAGCGATCAAAAAGTCATACGCACCCCAAAATAGTGCCAATCAAACTGTCATCTCATCCCGCAAAAATCATACCCTACCCAAGATAATCGCCCAAAAACTGAAAAAACGATGGCTCTCAGGCTATGGAAACACTAAAACATGATTTTTTTGTTTCAAAAATGAAATCATTGTGTAAAACTTACATAAATAAAAAAAATTGTATACATATTAGGTATAAAAAATACCACATGATCTAACCTGTCAGATGAATGTTGCAAATAACAAAAAAAAAAGTGCCAAAACAGCTATTTCTTGTTACCTTGCCTCACAAAAAGTGTAATATAGAGCAACCAAAAATCATATGTACCCTAAACTAGTACCAACAAAACTGCCACCCTATCCCGTAGTTTCTAAAATGGGGTCACTTTTTTGGAGTTTCTACTCTAGGGGTGCATTAGGGGGGCTTCAAATGGGAAATGGTATTCAAAAAACCAGTCCAGCAAAATCTGCCTTCCAAAAACCGTATGGCATTCCTTTCCTTTTGCGCCCTGCCGTGTGCCTGTACAGCAGTTTACGACCACAAATGGGGTGTTTCTGTAAACTACAGAATCAGGGCCATAAATATTGAGTTTTGTTTGGCTGTTAACCCTTGCTTTGTAACTGGAAAAAAAATATTAAAATGGAAAATCTGCCAAAAAAGTGAAATTTGGAAATTGTATCTCTATTTTCAATTAATTCTTGTAGAACACCTAAAGGGTTAACGACATTTGTAAAATCAGTTTTGAATACCTTAAGGGGTGTCGTTTCTAGAATGGGGTCATTTTTGGATGGTTTCTGTAACGGCATACAAGCAATGCTCCAAACTCTGAACGGAACCTTACGAATAGCTGCTAGCAGACAAATAGGAAACGCACCCAAGCGGCTTACACTCCTAGCAATCAGTCTCTAACAGCATACAGTGAATCCCCCCAAGAACGAGACCAAGCTCTGTGTTGAGGGTAAAGCAGTGGACAGCCAGAGCTGTGTGTTTATTGTTCTTACACCTTAGTACCACCCACAGGGTTTTGTAAGACAACCAGTAACCATGTACAATACACTCAGACACTCCCACACAAAATCCTCCCCACTGCCTGTGATACAATTACCTTACACAATGGGTTAATGTAATTATCACAGGCAGGAGAATACACAGTGTTACACAATGTCTTCTGTCCTGGAGACAATTGGGAAGTAATCCAATTTATCTCCAAGGGCAGAGGCAAAACTTCATTAGCTGCTAGGGGAAAGGACTGATTGGTGGTCTGACCTGAGGTGTAATGAAATTTTTTTTTCTTATTGTCCCCCTCTAAAACCTAGGTGCCTCTTATAGGTCTCCTGAACTGCAGAGCGGTGCCCACTTCCAGCCCTGAGCCTAGCTGCCCCCTGCCCAGAGCACTGATCCTGAGCCTGCTGAAGTCTTCAGAACTGTAAGTATTTACAGTAATTCACTGTAAGCTATATTATATATATTACTTGTTTTATGCGAGTAAGGGTGCTGGGTGGTTGGAGAAGGTGGAGGATGGTAAAGAGAAATTCTGTACCAAGTGTAGGTGATGTGGGCAGCGCAATATGTGGGTGTGACTTGAGGGTTGGTGGGATACAGGGGCCCCATAATCTCCTATTGCCCGGGGGCCCCATGAGTTGTCAGTCCGCCCCTGGGGATGCGCACAATTTACACAGGAGATGTGGTGTGAATAATTTAACTGTCCACAGTGGCCTATTACACAGTATTTTGCGCAGGATGCACTAAAAATATATATTGCTGCTGTCACACACAATAGTCCTTACAAGGACTTTTGGGTCTTTGAAAAGTTTTTGTACAGGAATAATATTCAATTACACTCCCTACACTGCCTGTCCCTTCCTATGCTCTGCTCTCCCTGTATAGCACCCGATGATGTGTTCCGGTCAGCCAATCACTGTAATGCCATCAGCCAACATGGCTACGGCATTAGGCCTCATGCACACGACCGTTCCATTTTTTGCGGTTCGCAAACCGCGGATCCGCAAAAAACGAAGTCCGCCCATGTGCCTTCCGCAATTTGCGGAACGGAACGGGCGGCCCATTGTAGAAATGCCTATTCTAGTCTGCAAAATCGACAAGAATAGGACATGTTCTATTTTTTTTGCCAGGCCACAGAACAGAGTGCTGTCTGCATCTTTTGCGGCCCTATTGAAGTGAATGGGTCCGCATCCGAGCAGCAAAAACGGCGGCTCGGATGCAGACCCAAACAACAGCCGTGTGCATGAGGCCTTACAGTGAGGGCAGTACTTACCTGCACGTTTATTGGCTGCTTAGCAGCTGTGAAACGTACGAGAAGGAGACTCGAGCATTGCGCTCGAGTACATGAGGTACTCGGCCGAGCCGAACTGGTATTCCGCCGAGCATGCTCGCTCAACACTAGAGCTTACATCTAAGCCCCATCCAGAATGTAGGTACCAGCCAGGACAGGGCAGGAAAAGAAAACCTGCAGAAGTAGGCCAGAAGAAAGAGAGTAAAGAGGGAATGTAGAGTCAAAGTCATTGGAGAATTGATGTCGTCAGAAGACCACTAAGTCTCCTTTGCTTTTTGTTAAGGAGTATTCCTTCACTGCACATACCACAGATTGGCCAGCTGTGTGATTACATTAACCACATCCTACACTGGAAGAGTCACACTGGAATTTTTTCATTGTTTTTTGGCATGTTGTAATTACTATGCATTTTATCTGTGAAGGATGTCATCAGGAGGTGTGTCCTGTACCTGATTGTGATCACCTGTGTTTGGTGGTTCACTATTTAGTCTCAACCTCACCTCCTACTGATGCACATCATGACTAAGGATCCGCATCTATAGTGATCCGAAACCGGTCGATTTTCTGCATTGCTGTATGTTGGTTTTTATCTGCACGGGATTGAATAAAGCCTCAAGTATTTTTCAGTGAAGCTGGACCATCTTTCTTTCTTTTGGGATACACTGGAAGAGTGGATTAACACCTTGTGCAAAAATGGTGCATATAGCCGCCTGTTGTTAGGGGACCGCTTGGTTCATTGCATTGCTTTGCTTTACAAGACGTGTTATACCCCATGCCTGGATGCTTTAGTATAAGTGAGCTAGAGATGCATAGCATGAGGAGGACTTCCTTAAAGAGACACTTTGGCCCATTAACTACTTCTACAGATCCTGTGTAAGGACCTGTAGAAAGTGCATTCTGTGTACCAACTGTCAGTCCATTGCATGTTCAGAATAGTCCTGATCTGTTCGCATTTGAATTGTTCAGTAAAGAACAGTTTTGCTGCATAACTGCCTCTTCATTGCTTTCTGTACTACTATTATACTGAAAAGTGTTGGTGTCAGAAACTTTTCCCTGCCACGCACCTCAAAACCTTCAACACCAAGGGCATCTAAACCCTTATTTGGCAGGGGAACCCCAGAACAGAAGAGAAGAAAGGTTTGTCCTTCCCATCACTGTACAGACCCAGGGAGTGTCAGGATCGTGAGTGCCACTTCTACGCCTATTCGGCCACCCACACTCACGCATGCCCCTAGTAAATGCTGTCTGGTCTATGGAACACCAGAGATACCACAGTGATTATTCTCTGAGTACAGATAATGTAATAGATGATAACTGCAGCCCTATGTAACACCACAGATACCACAGTGATAACTCTGAATACAGATAATGTAGTAGATGATAACTGCAGCCCTATGTAACACCACAGATAACACAGGAATTATTCTCTGAGTACAGATAATGTAGTAGATGATAACTGCAGCCCTATGTAACACCACAGATAACACAGGAATTATTCTCTGAGTACAGATAATGTAGTAGATGATAACTGCAGCCCTATGTAACACCACAGATACCACAGTGATTATTCTCTGAGTACAGATAATGTAGTAGATGATAACTGCAGCCCTATGTAACACCACAGATACCACAGTGATTATTCTCTGAGTACAGATAATGTAGTAGATGATAACTGCAGCCCTATGTAACACCACAGATACCACAGTGATTATTCTCTGAGTACAGATAATGTAGTAGATGATAACTGCAGCCCTATGTAACACCACAGATACCACAGGGATTATTCTCTGAGTACAGATAAAGTAGTAGATGATAACTGCAGCCCTATGTAACACCACAGATAACACAGGGATTATTCTCTGAGTACAGATAATGTAGTAGATGATAACTGCAGCCCTATGTAACACCACAGATAACACAGGGATTATTCTCTGAGTACAGATAAAGTAGTAGATGATAACTGCAGCCCTATGTAACACCACAGATAACACAGGGATTATTCTCTGAGTACAGATAATGTAGTAGATGATAACTGCAGCCCTATGTAACACCACAGATAACACAGGGATTATTCTCTGAGTACAGATAATGTAATAGATGATAACTGTAGTCCTATGTAACACCACACAAAAACACAGTGATTATTCTCTGAGTACAGATAATGTAGTAGATGATAACTGCAGTCCTATGTAGAAATCAGCGAATTTCTCAAAAATTCAATTCGGTCAGTTTGCTGAATTTTCCGAAAAGATTCGATTTGATCCGAATTAATTTGTGGCGAATCACGTTAAAAAACAGCTATTTCCTGGCTGCAGAGAGCCTGTATAGTGGTGTAGCACACTGTGCCATGCAGTAACACGCATAGGGAGTCTGCTGTGGTAGTGAAACAATACTGTGAGTCCGTATGACATGCAGATGACAGGCGTCTCTCTTAGGATCACTGCACACGTCACTTCTTTGGGCAGTTACGGGGCCAAAACTGACCAAATAGGTTGTGAACTCAACCTTACAGGAAGATGTTAGCGTCAGGTATAAAGAAAAGTGCAGAGGCCCAAGATCCTACTATAGCGTGAAAGAGTGCACTTATTTTACACCGTCGTCAGCTGATTCCACATAGATGTCTACAGGACCTGTTCTATTAAACGCTTATACAAGTAGACCCCCCCGACCGAGTGGAGAGGGTGTCAGCAGTAAGTTTGTGTTTACGTCACTGATTATTTTGCCCTTCCTCTGATCCGTAAGAACAATAACCCCCCAAAAAACGGATCCTGTCTTTTGAGCATCCGCCTTCACTCGATCAGCATTTGGTCAGTAATCCATCAGTAATGCTAATGCAAAAAAAAAACAGGAGTGGAACCAAAACAGAGATGACACGTGAATGGAGACAAAGGCAGATAGCCTAGAAGCCTGTAGGACCGCTGTGGTCTATCCAGAAACAAGGTGACCCAAACCTGCTGTTTATTTTCTATGGAAGGACTTTTGTTTTATGCACTATGTGGATACGCACCTGTGTGGTCTGCACATTGCCTGTTATGCCTTTGGTGTGAATAAAGTCACTGTGTATCACAAAGACTGTCTGTGATTGCCTCAATACTGCCGCCGCTACCGTAGCCTACCACGAGCACAACCCCACAATTGGTGGCTTGGAGCGGGCATTCCTGCAGTGAGGCAGGCCTGAGGCAAAAGTTGTGTTGGACTGCATGTCATATATCAGGCCTGCAAGTTTTATGGTTCCTGACAAGATGGAGGAGGCCATTAAGCACCTGATTCAGAGTAATGTACAGCAGCAACAGGCATTGCAGGCTCAGAGGGAAAGTAATGAGCTACAGCAAAAAAGACATGAGGAGGCTATGTGTGCACAGCAGCAAACAAACAATCTCCTAATGCAGCAGCTGGCAGCCATGCAAGAGTCGGTGCGAACATCCCTGCAAGGAGTTTCAACTGCGACAACCCCAACTGTGTCTACCGCCAGGGACAAAGTCCGATCCGCCCTGAGGAAAATGGGTCCGGGAGATGATATAGAGGCATTCCTTAGAGTGTTCGAAAGAACCGCGGAGCAAGAGAGGCTGCCATTGGAGCAGTGGGCTGAGGTGGTGGCGCCTTTTCTGGTGGGGGACGCTCAAAAGGCCTATTTTGACCTCAGCCGCGATGAGGCCAAGGACTATGAGAGGCTAAAAGGTGAGGTGTTGGCCAGGTTGGGGGTAAACACCTATGTGCGAGCGCACAGGGTGTATCAGTGGGTGTTTGGCGAGTCCCGACCCGCCCGGTCACAAGCCTATGACTTACTTCACCTAGTAAAAAAATGGCTTCAGCCTGAAATGTTGAGCCCTTCTCAGATGGTTGAAAGGGTCGTGGTCGACAGGTTCGTGCGTACCCTCCCGAGAGCCATACAGCGCTGGGTGGGACAAGGCGATCCAGGCAACCTGGAACAACTGGTTAGCCTGGTGGAGAGGTATATGGCCACTCAGGATTTGGTGCGGGACTCAGCGGTACTACCGAAGTCACGTCAGCCCCAGTTGCCGACCCGGGATCCTGAAAAAGGGATCCCACCTCATAAGGGGGGGAGTGGATCTCCAGTCCGTGGTAGGAATACCCTGGGGAAGAGGGAGGCTGCGGGGATCAGATGTTGGCATTGTCAGGACTGGCAGGATGTGGCAGCCAACTGCCCTAAGGCATCCGAACCCATGGACTGCGGGTTCGCTCGCCGGTCCTCTTTTTATGCCCAACCTGTGTATATAGCTGACCCCCTGCTGGCTGCGGACACCCCTCCGGTGTGTGATGTCGTTGTTAATGGACACTTCGTGCAGGCCCTTCTGGACTCTGGGAGCCTGGTAACTCTGGTCCATGAGTCGCTGGTAACGGAAAAACTCCCGGAAAGGCGAACCCTTACCATTGTCTGTATACATGGGGATCGCCGGGAGTATCCCACCACTAAGGTGGAAGGACTTTTGTTCTATGCACTATGTGGATATGCACCTGTGTGGTCTGCACATTGCCTGTTATGCCTTTGGTGTGAATAAAGTCACGGTGTATCACAAAGACTGTCTGTGATTGCCTCAATACGGCTACCATAGCCTACCACGAGCACATCCCCACACTATATATAGGGCTGTGACATCACAGGGCTAATTGGCTACATGCATGGCATTGTGGGAGATCACTCATTCCCAGAGTTCCTTTCTCCATGTCCTAAAATGTGCAGCAGCCATTTTAGGAAAAAATGTGATTCGTTACCATGAAGCTGGAGGAAATTCGGATTCAATGTGAATCTAATAATTCCTGAAATTCGGATCGAATTCCAATTCATCAGCTTCGATTTGCTCATCTATAGTCGTATGCAACACCACAAGTACCACAGTGATTATTCTCTAAGTTCAGATAATGTAGTAGATGATAACTGCAGTCCTATGTAACACCACAGGTAGCACAGTGATAACTTTTATACAGATAATGTAGTAGATGTCACCTGCAGTCCTATGTAACACCACAGATACCACAGTGATAACTCTGAATACAGATAATGTAGTAGATGATAACTGCAGCCCTATGTAACACCACAGATAACACAGGGATTATTCTCTAAGTTCAGATAATGTAGTAGATGATAACTGCAGTCCTATGTAACACCACAGATACCGCAGTGATTACTCTCTAAGAGTACAGATAATGTACAGTATTTATGATAACTGCAGTCCTATGTAACACCACAGATACCACAGTGATTACTCTTAGGGTACAGATAATGTAGTAGATGTTACCTGCAGTCCTGTGTAACACCACAGATAACATTGCTAACTCTCATACAGATAATGTAGTAGATGTTACCTCCAAACCTATGTAACACCACAGATAACAGTGATAACTCTCTGAGTACAGATAATGTAGTAGATGCTACCTGCAGTCCTATGTAACACCAGAGATAGCAGTGATAACTCTCTGAGTACAGATAATGTAGTAGATGTCACCTGCAGTCCTATGTAACTGCATGTTAGCAAAGACTGTCATCTTAGCAACCATGCGTGAAAATCGCATCGCATCCGCACTTGCTTGCGGATGCTTGCGATTTTCACGCAGCCCTATTCACTTCTATGGGGCCTGCGTTGAGTGATAAACGCAGAATATAGAGCATGCTGCGATTTTCACGCAATGCACAAGTGATGTGTGAAAATCACCGCTCATGTACACAGCCCCATAGAAGTGAATGGGTCCGGATTCAGTGCGGGTGCAATGCGTTCACCTCACACATTGCACCCGCGGGGAAATCTCACCCGTGTGAACCCAGCCTAACACCACAGATAACAGTGATAGCTCTCATACAGATAATGTAGTAGATGTCACCTGCAGTCCTATGTAACACCACAGATAGCACAGTGATAACTCTCATACAGATAATGTAGTAGATGTCACCTGCAGTCCTATGTAACACCACAGATAGCACAGTGATAACTCTCATACAGATAATGTAGTAGATGTCACCTGCAGTCCTATGTAACACCACAGATAGCACAGTGATAACTTTCATACAGATAATGTAGTAGATGTCACCTGCAGTCCTATGTAACACCACAGATAGCACAGTGATAACTCTCATACAGATAATGCAGTAGATGTTACCTGCAGTCCTATGTAACACCACAGATAGCAGTGATAACTCTCATACAGATAATGTAGTAGATGTCACCTGCAGTCCTATGTAACACCACAGATAGCACAGTGATAACTCTCTGAGTACAGATAATGTAGTAGATGTCACCTGCGGTCCTATGTAACACCACAGATAGCACAGTGATAACTCTCATACAGATAATGTAGTTGATGTCACCTGCAGTCCTATGCAACACCATAGATAGCACAGTGATAACTCTCATACAGATAATGTAGTAGATGTTACCTGCAGTCCTATGTAACACCACAGATAGCAGTGATAACTCTCATACATATAATGTAGTAGATGTCACCTGCAGTCCTATGTAACACCACAGACAGCACAGTGATAACTCTCATACAGATAATGTAGTAGATGTTACCTGCAGTCCTATGTAACACCACAGATAGCAGTGATAACTCTCATACAGATAATGTAGTAGATGTCACCTGCAGTCCTATGTAACACCACAGATAACATGGTGATAACTCTCTGAGTACAGATAATGTAGTAGATGTCACCTGCAGTCCTATGTAACACCACAGATATCACAGTGATAACTCTCTGAGTACAGATAATGTAGTATATGTCACCTGCAGTCCTATGTAACACCACAGATAGCACAGTGATAACTCTCATACAGATAATGTAGTAGATGTCACCTGCAGTCCTATGTAACACCACAGATAGCACAGTGATAACTCTCATACAGATAATGTAGTAGATGTCACCTGCAGTCCTATGTAACACCACAGATAGCACAGTGATAACTCTCATACAGATAATGTAGTAGATGTCACCTGCAGTCCTATGTAACACCACAGATAGCACAGTGATAACTTTCATACAGATAATGTAGTAGATGTCACCTGCAGTCCTATGTAACACCACAGATAGCACAGTGATAACTCTCATACAGATAATGTAGTAGATGTTACCTGCAGTCCTATGTAACACCACAGATAGCAGTGATAACTCTCATACAGATAATGTAGTAGATGTCACCTGCAGTCCTATGTAACACCACAGATAACATGGTGATAACTCTCTGAGTACAGATAATGTAGTAGATGTCACCTGCAGTCCTATGTAACACCACAGATAGCACAGTGATAACTCTCTGAGTACAGATAATGTAGTAGATGTCACCTGCAGTCCTATGTAACACCACAGATAGCACAGTGATAACTCTCTGAGTACAGATAATGTCGTAGACGTTACCCGCAGTCCTATGTAACACCACAGATAGCACAGTGATAACTCTCATACAGATAATGTAGTAGATGTCACCTGCAGTCCTATGTAACACCACAGATAGCACAGTGATAACTTTCATACAGATAATGTAGTAGATGTCACCTGCAGTCCTATGTAACACCACAGATAGCACAGTGATAACTCTCATACAGATAATGCAGTAGATGTTACCTGCAGTCCTATGTAACACCACAGATAGCAGTGATAACTCTCATACAGATAATGTAGTAGATGTCACCTGCAGTCCTATGTAACACCACAGATAGCACAGTGATAACTCTCTGAGTACAGATAATGTAGTAGATGTCACCTGCAGTCCTATGTAACACCACAGATAGCACAGTGATAACTCTCATACAGATAATGTAGTTGATGTCACCTGCAGTCCTATGTAACACCACAGACAGCACAGTGATAACTCTCATACAGATAATGTAGTAGATGTTACCTGCAGTCCTATGTAACACCACAGATAGCAGTGATAACTCTCATACAGATAATGTAGTAGATGTCACCTGCAGTCCTATGTAACACCACAGATAGCACAGTGATAACTCTCTGAGTACAGATAATGTAGTAGATGTCACCTGCAGTCCTATGTAACACCACAGATAACATGGTGATAACTCTCTGAGTACAGATAATGTAGTAGATGTCACCTGCAGTCCTATGTAACACCACAGATAGCACAGTGATAACTCTCTGAGTACAGATAATGTAGTAGATGTCACCTGCAGTCCTATGTAACACCACAGATAGCACAGTGATAACTCTCTGAGTACAGATAATGTCGTAGACGTTACCCGCAGTCCTATGTAACACCACAGATAGCAGTGATAACTCTCTGAGTACAGATAATGTAGTAGATTACAAAGAACTATTTAGAATACAATTAGTATATTGTTTTTAGAGAAGATAATGTATAATCTAGTTAAGTTCCTTCTTATCATAGGTTTAGGAGTCCAGTGGGAGATCCTGCTTAGGCTACTTTCACCCTCGCGTTTGGTGTGGTTCTGTCATGGATCTGCACAGACGGATCCGTTCAGATAATACAACCGTCTGCATCCGTTCAGAACGGATCTGTTTGTATCATCTTTAACATTGCCAAATCCGTTTTCTATTGTGCCAGATTGTCTCATAGAAAACGGATCCGTCCCCATCGACTTACATTGTGTGTCAGAACGGATCAGTTTCGTCAGACGGACACCAAAACACTGCAAGCAGCATTTTGGTGTCCGCCTCCAGAGCAGAATGGTGGCTGATCGGAGGCAAACTGATGCATTCTGAGCGGATCCTTTTCCTTTTCAGAATGCACTGATTCGTTTTGGACCTCGTGTAAGAGCCCTGAACGGATCTCAGAAACATAAACCAAAACGCCAGTGTGAAAGTAGCCTTAGTGGTAAACAGTTATCTCAGTTCCCGCTCATATAGGGATGGCTGACAGTTACAGAGGGAGGCCACCCACTGAAACCCTTGATAAAGGTGACATACATATTCGTCTAAAGTTGATCAAAATAGACATTTTACCTAAAACGAAATGTAACAATGAAAGATCATTTTAACTGACTGATCTCAGACCATCATTGTCTGAAAAGAAGTTGTCCTTGTTTGAAATTTTCATCCGATAGTTCAGTGAAAGATCATTCATGGACATCCTTTGGAAGAGTATTCTCAGAAAGACCTTTCGTCCACTGCCAGGTTTCATTAAACAAGGTTCGCCATTTCGAACAACTGTAAAGGTAAATAAGGAGTAAAACTTGTATGGCAGTGTCTGCAAAAAGATTGTCCACCACATTATTTCTGTTCATCAACTGCTGTTTAGCCATCAACCAACTTTTATTGAGTGTCATACTAGGGCCCTCCAGAGGAGATTATTCTCGTGGACCAACCCCTATATCACCAATAGGTTTTGAATAAAAAAAACAGACACCTGTAGAAAGTGATTGGCTCCAAAAGCAGCCCAATTTTTTTTTTTCTGCTGGTCCTTTGGGACCAGCCATGGTATTAGAGCCTGCGCCACCAGAGGATCCTCTGACCCTCTTTCTATCTAAGGTCTATGGCCACCTTAAGAAGTAATTTAAATTGCTAAACTTTTTCCCAAACTATATATCACATTGTAACGTGCTGCCTTCATACGGCATCTGCATGACAAGTTCAGTTCAGTTACATAGACTGCTTCTTCTGAAAGTAGCAGCTCCAGTATGAAACGGTTTATGAAATCACATTCAGCAGAGATGGAATATTAATGGAACATAAGCAGTTACAATGTTCTATCCTGTAGGACAACGGTCCATTCTTCTGTCCATCCGCTTGTTACGGCCACACACTCATCATCCCACACATTGCCATCCTTGGCAGTTACATTTTATACAATCCTCTCTCTTCCCCTTTTGCTTGAGTAGAATTGTCCTTACAGATTAGATTCCTCTCCATCAGCCTGTCATGGAGCCCAATATACTATTTTATTTAGTTGTTATACTGCCTACAACATAACAGAGTGCTTCTTTATTACAGCTGGTTGTCCAGTTCCCATTCTTTTATTTGGCATTACTCAGTACATCTGCTGCAGTAGTAGAATCCAAACTGCCCAGCCTCTTCTTATCCAGTGACGTCAGGGACATACAGTAACGTGAAGCTCTTGAATTGAAGTTCTGTAACAGGGGCCATACTTGTCACTTCTTATGTTGTATAGTAGCCTATGGGCCAGGGGAGACTTCTGGGTGCAGTAACTTCTGGCACATCCTATAGACATCTGATCAAACTAAACAAAATGGGGGGAATGGGAAAAACATTGCGTGCTATTACTGCATCCGAACTTGATCTGTACAAAAAAGAAAGAATGATTCACAGTAAGGTGTAAAATGGTGAACTGTATTACTGTCCTCATGATGGGGATACAGTTGAATACTTTGATGAGGAAAGCGTTGTTCTTTGAAAACCCCCGCATTCTTGTTTTGGCCTGCCATTTGTAAGTTTGAACCCACCTACAACATGGGACCACTTTTAAGTTTTTTTCCAGGACCACTTTAAGTTCCCAATCCGCCCCTGGTAGTGACTATACCATCTTATCTTTTATGTTTTTGTTTTTAAAGCTAAATAAACAGGTAGACATTAGACAGTGACACTCTGCCCTGGTGTACACAACCACTTCAGTCCTCAGAGACTCACCCCCTGATGACCAGACCGTGTGCTGCCACTGCACCCCTCCTCTGGTCCTAAACTGTTTCTGAGGGGGGGGGTAAAGAACTTCATAGATAGATAGATAATGAGAACGATAGATAGATAGATAGATAGATAGATAGATAGCTAGATAGATAGATACACTGAAGGGTGGATAGATAGATAATGAGATAGATAGATATACTGAAGGGTGGATAGATAGATAGATAGATAGATAGATAGATAGATAGATAGATAGATAGATAATGAGACAGATAGATAGATTCATGGAGGAGGAAGAGAGACTCTCCATACTGCTGGCGGAACACAGCGGCCACAGCAGCACAATATATTACTGCCTGCCATAGACTGAGAGGAGCCTGATATACCATGGACTCCTATACCCCCACCATGTATATGTCCCCATCCCCCAACCCTACCCAATTATTTCCCACTTGCTTTGGCAATGCTAAAATGTATTTAATCCTACCAATAAAGCTGATTTGAATTAAATTTGATAGATAATGAGATAGATAGATAGATAGATAGATAGATAGATAGATAGATAGATAGATAGATAGACAGAGATGATTGATGACTATTAGATCCTGTGATTTTCCTGTGGCCCCGCACTAGTCAGCAGACATGCATCCAGAGTCAGAGATGATAGATAGATAGATAGATAGATAGATAATAGATGGATAGATAGTTATATAAATAGATAGATAGATAATAGATAGTTATATAGCTAGATAAATAGATAATAGATGGATAGATATGCGATAGATGAATAGATAGATAGATATGCGATAGATGGATAGATAGTTATATAGATAGATAATAGATAGTTATATAGATAGATAATAGATAGTTATATAGATAGATAATAGATAGTTAGATAGATAGATAGATAATAGATAGATAATAGATAGATAATAGATAGATAATAGATAGATAGATAATAGATAGATAATAGATAGATAGATAATAGATAGATAGATAATAGATAGATAATAGATGGATAATAGATAAATAGTTATGCAAGACAAAAAAGGACATTTAATCCAAATGAAATCAATCTTTGTCTCTTTCCTAAAATATTTTGCTCTGTCCATTCTTTGGGAGGATTTGGCTCAACTACGACTAAGACCCTCCATGGATTGGCCAATACATCCCCCACCAGGAACAGATGGGGCTGAGATTATCAGGACTTTAATCCCGAGGAAGAAGTGACATAGATGAAAGGGATAGAGCAAGGAGAAGACACAGGGAAGACGAGGCGTTCAGGACAGGTAGACTCGTACCCTATAGATGACCCTATGCCAGGGAATGTGTTATGTGCGTATTGTGTCTTTAGGTTGGACCAGTTATGACTGAAGATGTCACTT
Organism: Bufo gargarizans; assembly: GCF_014858855.1. Classification (NCBI taxonomy): domain Eukaryota; kingdom Metazoa; phylum Chordata; class Amphibia; order Anura; family Bufonidae; genus Bufo; species Bufo gargarizans. Next base: position 498,414,536 of record NC_058080.1, on the reverse strand, counting down.
TTTGATGAGACTTCTTCGGACCTTCCTGTGAAAGACACTGACTGCCGACCAGCAGTGATTGCAGCCATACAAGGTACTGTCTTCCGAAAATGTCACTAGTTTTATGATAAAAAATCGAAATATGCTTCAGTCACATTGTGACATCTACTTTACAGATGTAGCAAAAGCAGCTCGCTGCCAGAGCCATTTGTCTAAAAAGACTCCCAAACTGAAAGGTAAGATATATTGTACATGTCCATTATCAGAGCTCTCCTTGCTATTTCTGGGGACTAATCCGTATTGAATTCATTAGTAAATACCTTTATTCCTAATAAACTGCAATTCTGAAGTATCTTTTCTTAGAAGTCTACGTTCTGGCATTCCTCTGTTACTCCTCTTGGGCATCACTATTTAGCTTACGAACAGGGTATGTCCCTTCACAGTCTGACAATAATTCCACAGAGTGAGGCCTCCTGCACATGAACATGTGCGCCCTGTTGCCATATTGCGGACCTATTCACGGATGCGGACCTATTCACCTCAATGGGTCCGCAAATCTGGACATGCGGAATGGTGCGGGACAGAAGCACGGAACAAAACCCTACGGAAGCACTGCGGAGTGCGTCCGTGGGGTTTTGTCTCGTACTTCCGTTCCGCAAAAAGATAGAACAAGTCCTATCTTTTGCGGAACGGCCTGATCACGGACCCATTAAAGTGAATGGGTCCGCGATCCGCTGCGGCTGCCCTATGGACGGTGTCCGTGCATTGCGGCCCCGCAGCACGACCACGGGGCGCACACGTTCATGTGCAGGAGGCCTTAGAGGCAATACGTTTTAATGCTGTACAGGTCTCAGACAGCCTTAGAGCTGAAGTGCTTGAACGGATCGACTTCGGATCTCTGATCCGAAGCTCGACTCGCCCAAGCCTACACACAATTGATAAAAAGAAATTGTCAATTTATTTCTACATTTCCAGGAGGATTGATAGAGGAACAATGCAGATTTTGAAGAAATATGCTCTAAAACAGGAGCAATGTTTAAGGCTTATGCAATACGTTTGGCGTAACAAAAAAGGAATAAATATGGTGATCAGGTGCTACACAATAGTTAATATGTACATCAGTGTTTTATAAAGAAAATGGTGTGCGTCATGTTCAGATCACATCAGATCCAGGAAGTGTTATGACTCCGATTACTGGACTTCACACCTAAAACCCATAGAAACAGACACATGATAATGTGCGTAGTTTTGTTATATGTTGCTTTTGTTACAGTAGCTGTCTCCTGTGTCCCAACTGTGTATGTGTTTAAGGCCTGTGTACGTGTCCGTTCCGTTTTTTTTGCAGACCGTATGCGGAACCATTCAGTTCAATGGGTCCGCAAAAAAAAACGGAAGGTACTTCGTGTGCATTCCATTTCCGTATGTCCGTATTTCTGGAAAAAAATAGAACATGTTCTATTATTGTCCGCATTACGGACAAGGATAGTACTGTTCTATGAAGGGCCAGCTGTTCTGTTCCGCAAAATACGGAATGCACACGGATGTCATCTGTATTTTCTGCAGATCTGTTTTTTTCAGACCGGCTTCTCTTCTTTATTCTTTCTTCAGGACCTGGGTAAAGGACTTTGATGACATCACTGCGCTCATCACATGGCCCATCACATGATCCATCACCATAGTGATGGATCATGTGACGGACCATGTGATGAGCGCAGTGACATCACCACAAGTCCTTTTCCTCCTGCACAGCAAAGAAGAAGAAAGTAGAGAAGCCGGGCTGTGCGAACCATGTTAAAAAGGGAAAATAATAATGGTTGGGTCCCCTTCCCGACCGTCTCCTAGCAACCATGAGTGAAAATCGCACCGCATCCGCACTTCTTTGTGGCCCGTGTTGCGTGAAAAACTCACAAAATAGAACATGCTACGATTTTCACGCAACGCACAAGTGAAATGGGTCCGGATTAAGTGCGGGTGCAATGCGTTCACCTCACGCATTGCATCCGCGTGGAAAACTCACCCGTGTGAAAGAGGCCTTAAAAAGAAAAAGAATTTCCTTTATTCACCCATGTGGTAACAACAAAGTTTCAGCTCAACAATACAGCCCGTTACCACATGAGTGAATAAAGGACCTTTCTTTTTTGTATTTTGGGTAATAGCTTATTCCCCTTGGGCTTGCACCTGCTTCTTTTGTTTCTGTGTTAGTGCTGCCATTTTTTGTTCCATTTATCATGTAGAGAAAGTTAGTACAAGGCACTTACTAATGTACTGTGACTGTCCATATTGTCTCCTTTGCTGGCTGGATTCATTTTTCTATTCCGTTATATAGTGTTCATATCCAGGGGTTACGACCACCCTGCAATCCAGAAGCGTTGGCCATGCTCGCACACTATAGGAATAGGCATTGCAAGCATGGCCACCACTGCTGGGTGCCGTGGTCGTAACTCCTGGATACAAGCAGTGTATAATGTGATGAAAAAGTGAATCCAGCCAGCAAAGGAAGCAATATGGATAATCACAATACATTAGTACATGTTTGTATTGACTTTGTCTATATGATAAATGCCATTTCCTGCCAACCCCTTTAAAAGGGCTTCTCTGGGAATTAAGAAAATGAAAATACTTAAAGGTGATTTGCCACTTCAGCAAATAGCATTTATTGTGCAGAGAAAGTTTCCATGGTTACGACCACCCTGTAGTCCGGCAGTAGTGGTCGTGCTTGTACACTATAGAAAAAAGCACCAGCCTATGTGAGCTCCCACGGTCCCGGCCACCAGAGAGGCTGGAATGACTGCCGAGAAATGTAAACCTTTGCCCCCAACCTAGCTTACCGCAGCTAACTTAAAAGACCACAAAGACACCTTCTTTTGTTGGGTGAGAGTTGGTCACAGCTTTATGTAACAATAGATTTTCAACACCAACTTTTTGATCTCCAAAACATATATAAAAAACACGGAGTAACAAGAAGCAGTATACCCCACGGAATCCCTCCGTGGCAGTGGCGTACCGCCCATGGAGGCAGACCGCGGCACTGGGGGGCCCGGAGCGCAGAGAAGGCCCCGCCCACACGATTTGGTCCCGCCCACTCATGACATAGGGCTATTCGGCTGCTTTTCTTCTCAGGCTCAGCCAACTCTTCTTGCGCAATCTCCGCCGCCAGCCTCCTGACCTGACTGCTGCGGAATCAGGGCCAAACCAGCCTGCAAGTAGCGCTCGCTGGCCAATCAGCACAAGACAACTCTGTTGAGGCAGCTGCTGATTGTCCAGTGTGCGCAAGGGAGGCGGGAGTATCGGTTCGCCGTCGGCCTTCGCCAGTGTGCCTGAGGAGCAGAGCTGCCTGCAGAGGAGACAAAGAACTTAGAAGCACCCTGTCGGAGTGTTCCTGGCCTGGCCTGAACGCAGAGAGCAGACTCAGTCAGGAGTCAGCAAAGACTAGGTATGATGTTGATAATGTTAGATACCATTACTCAGATTGTCAGACACTGACAGCCTGACAGGCCAGGCAGCAAGATGGGGGGGGGGACAGTCAGGACAGGGTGGGACATGCTTTAATCCCACTCCAGTGAGTCCTGTTGTCCTCTATGAGCCCCAAAATGACTATGGGGGAGAAGTAGGAAGAAAGCACACTGTCCTGAAAATTTTGGGGGGCATTAGGGGTTGGGGGGGGCTCATAGAGGACAGTGTGCTTTCCTCCTACACCTACTCCTTCCTAACAACCCCATTTTGGTGGATATTAACCCCTCTAACTCCTTGCTGCTAATGCTGAGTGTGCACGTAGCCACCAAATGATATTTCACCAACCAGCCAAACCACCCCCCCCCCCCCCACACACACACACACAAACACAAACACATGCGCATATGTGCACACTCAGCATCAGCAGCAAGGAGTTAAAGGGGTTTGGGGTAAGAGAAGCAATGACAAAATGGCGCAGGTAGCAAAGGGGTTAGATGTGGGGGATGGCTTACGTCCGGCTTTAGCACAGTGGACAGAGGCGCCAGGAGGAGTGACGTGTATGCGCTCCTGCCCTGCACTCGCTCAGTTGTGTGGCATACATATTGAGCCCTGTGTCCACTGTCCTGTGTCCACTCTGCTAAAGCCTGGCAAGTGACATGGCCCATCTGTGTCCACTGTCCTGTGCCCACACTGGCAAGCCTGGCAAGTGACACGCCCATTGTATGAAAATATAAAAAAATATTCCCCATATGGCAAACAGCAAAACAGAAATAAAGAGGCGGATTAGCTGTTTTTGGTCGCTTTCTTTTTCACAATAAGTTAAATAAAAAGTGATAAAAAAGTCAGAAACACCCCAGAATGGTATCAATGGAAAGTTCAGATCGCCTCGCAAAATTGGAGCCCCCATATAGTTCCGTATACATAATTACATAAAAGTTGTCCAAATATGGCGACAAAAAAGTAAAACTGATATTTTTTTTTCAACTTAGAATTTTTTTCACTATCAAAACGCAAACAAACAGAATAAATCCTTATTGGAAAATACATGTACATTTTATACGTTACTGCAACAAAGTCGGTTAATAATAAAATAAAAATGTTTATCCCTAACAGTTTCAGTAGGTCATGTATACATTTATTTAATGGGGGTGTGGCATGGGAGGAGCCAGGCCAGGAAGTGGGAGGGACCATGGTGGGTAGTGGGCGGGGTTAAGGGGCCCAATTCAGATTTTTGCTATGGGGTCCAGTGATTTCTATGTTCGCCCCTGCTCTGTGGGCAAGTCCGCCTTCTTCTCCATCTCCTTTTATTGGCACCGACCACTGCTGTGACTTCTGCTGATAGTGATCTGAAAACAACATGGAAAAACGTAACAATAACCAGGGAGGGTGGTGGGAAGCTGTAGAGGTGCCGGAGAATAGAGGCAGGGCAAAAGGCTACTGTCCTTTTAATAACACTGGCCAAAACCACTAACTGCGGCCAATCAGAGCAAGGGGAGGATACTGGGGGGTGTTATACAGCTCACCCAGTCTTACATAGATACAGGCACTCAGGAAACCCCTGCGGGCTATACCATTGCTTCCTAGCTGCTCTTGCTTCATTAACCTCATACTCCCCGTACTTCTCAGCAGTCAAAGACGCCGTCGTTTATCCTTAGCGTCAAATATTTTTTTTATAGTGTGAAAGCACGACCACCACTACTGGATTACAGGGTGGTCTGTAACCATGGAAACAAGCAGTGTATGATGTGATAGAAAAATGAATCCTGCCAGCAAAGGAAGCAACATGGATAATAACAATATATTAGTAAGTGGCTTGTATTAACTTTTTCTACATGATAAATGCCACTTACTGAAGTGAGACACAACCCCTTTAAGACTACCCCCGGTCACATATCAGTGACTGAGAGCTATGTACATATGTATACACACCTAGGCCTCATGCACACAAACGTATTTTCGGTTAGCATTTTTTACGGATCAAATACGGACCTATTCATTTCTATAAATGTAAGCGATTTCCAGCCACCGGTATTGGTAATCTGCGTTACAGTGGTTTTTGTTAACGTACAGCGATTATACTCCAACTTTGCGGCATTACTTATGTACAGCCATACATTATTTGTTGACGCATAATTATTTCATGTTTTGCAACTCGCACTATTTACAAATATCTGGTGCGTCTATGGGGGGCGAAGGTATCGCCATCAATTGCAAATATTTTCATGTGTTTGTGGGAACATCAATATTTGTTCTCTGACAACAATCCATTTATTGACCACCTGCAGTGGTACGGTCGCTATATCGATGACCTGTTGTTTATATGGGTCGGAGATGTGGCGACCGTACCGGTTTTCATAAAATACATAAACAATAACAGAAATAATTTGTGCTTTACATATCACTGTGATCCTTTGGAAATGTCCTTTCTTCATTTGAATCTGACAGCCTCACCAGACACAGGGAGGATTATTACATCCACTTATAGAAACATTATGGCAGGTAACACTATACTCCATGGTAAATCATGTCATCCTGCACATACAATAAAAAGTATACCTGTAGGTGAACTGGTCAGAGCAAAGCAGAATTGCACATGTGAACAAGACTACCAAATATAATCCACTGACATAGTTCAGAGACTAATAAGACGCAGTTATCCTGACTGGAGTGTGAACAGAGCCTTACAACTGGTTAGTCAGAGAGACAGAACTGAATTAGGGCTCATGCACACGACAGTATGGCCTTTTCAGTGTTTTGCGGTCCATTTTTTACGGACCTGTTTAATTTTTCGTTTCCATTGGGTTTTCGTTTCCGTTCCGTTGTTCCGTTCCGTTTTTCCGTATGCCATATACAGTATACAGTAATTACATAGAAAAAATTGGGCTCGGCATAACATTTTCAATAGATGGTTCAGTAAAAACGGAACGGATATGGAGGACATACGGATGCATTTCCGTATGTGTTCCATTTTTTTTGCGGACCCATTGACTTGAATGGAGCCAAGCACCGTGATTTGCGGACAAGAATATGACATGTTCTATCTTTTCGCGGTACGGAAATACTGAAACGGAATGCACACGGAGACACTTCAGTTTTTTTTTTCTGAACTATTGAAATGAATGGTTCAGTATATGTACCGCATACTGGACTAAAAAAAACGCTAGTATACTGAACGCAAAATACTGTCGTGTGCATGAGCCCTTACTCAGAGATGTGGACACACCCAAAGGGAAATCACAGGATAGAAACAGAGTGGTGTTTTCAACCCCATATAGTCCACAATATAACAAAATTTGCCAAATTATGAAAAAAACACCTGTCAGTCCTTCAAATGGACCCGGGTTTTGCTGAAGTAGTCAGTATGGGAATTCAATGTGTAGCGAGACGAGCAAAGACCTTGGGTAATACTTTATCCCCCAGTCTATTTAGAGATAACAGCACTGGCAAAAATAAAACGTGGTTACAACATAAAGTACATATAAATGTGGCCACAATGTCCGCACCTGTTGCTCTGTTATTCACGTATCAAAAGACTTTACTTCTTGCACAGAGAACTAAACATACATGAATAAACAATCCATCAACTGTAACACATATGGTGTAGTTTGCCTGATTTCCTGCAAAACTTGCCGACTCCAATATGTAGGGTGTACATCTGGCCCCTTAAAAATTTGGATCGGACGGCATTTGTCGGATGCAATCACAGATGACAATAAAAACACATTCCGCCATATCTCAGCAGTCTCCCGTCACGTCTTACATAATCATGGAGGGGATGTGAGTCACATTATGGTACAGAGTATTGAAAAAGTAAGATTATATGAGAGGGGTGGAGATTTACAGAGAAAACGTTTTAATCGTGAGGCTTTTTGGATATTCAAGCTTAAATCATGTGTCCCCCATGGATTGAATAGAAAACAAGATCTAATCTTACATTATTAATCTATGTTTGGAGATTGTCATGTATATGGTTGTGGTGCTCGTGCTTGCACAATATAGGAAAAAAATGCCAGCTTCTCTGGTGGCCGGGACTGGGGGAGCCCGCGTAAGCTGGTACTTATTTCTATAGTGTACAAGCACAGCCATGCTGCTGGAGTGCAGGGTGGTCGTAACCATGAAAACTTTCTCTGCATTATAAATGCTATTTGCTGAAGTGGCAAAACCCTTTTAAATATTACTTTATTACAAATATATCCCCAAATACCTTTTATTAGGTATAATGGCTTGTTTTCTGTGGGGAGCAATCATTAGGAGAAATAAAATGTCCACTGTCCTATTAGTCCACACAAAACCTGTCCTAATCACACAGGAGGACAAGTTACTTAACAACACTGAGGTAAAGAGCTGCCTCATCCTCCTCTCTGCTCTGCTTGTCAGGGATTATGATCCTGAATACAGCTGATCTTTAGATAAATCTGTAGGAATGGAGGTCATGAGGAGACTGCTGAAGTACAGAGAGGATGGACAGGGCAGACTGTGGTAATGTAGACTGAATACAAGAGCTGCTGCTCGTTAGCCACATCCATACCTCCTCTCTGTACTTCATGTCTCCTCATGAACTCTATTCCTACAGAGATTCAGCATAAGTTTTTATCATCTGTATTCAGAATCATAATTCTTGACAAGTAGAGCAGAGAGGAGGATGAGACAGTTATTTTCTTCAGTGCTGTGCAGTAACTTGTCCTCCTGTGTGATTGGGACAGGTTTTGAGTGTACTAGTAGGATGGCGAACATTTTATTTCTCTTAATGATTGCTACCTAGACGAAACAAGCCATTATAACTAATAAAAAATATTTGGGAATATATTTATAATAAAGTAATATTCAAGTATTTTCATTTTCCTAATTCCCGAAGAACCCCTTTAAGTGCTAGTACTATTTCAGGCACAATGATGATCTCATGGAGTTGCAGCAAAGGTATAGTAAAATAGTAAATAAAAAATAAGTGTATTGATATTGATATGTTACATCAGAAGTTTTAGAGCAGTGGTGGGCAAACTTTTTCAGTATGGAATCTACTTTTTGAGGATATTTATGATGTACTATGGGAACAAGGATAGGTAAATGTGGGAAGTGTTAGTTCCTGCCAAGTAGGCCCATCCAGGAAAATAACTTTTCTGAGACTGAAAATCTGCCAAATCTGCCAGAGTACAACTCAACTTAGGGAACTACTCCTGAGAGAAAGATGACATACATCTTAGAAGGTCAAGAGCCATCAAGGCCTCAACTGTAAAGTCAGTAAGGTATTCGCTCGTTTATGGCAAAAAATACTTTACTGCTGTGGAAAGGGTACATTGCTTCAGTTCCCTCCACACTTTGAGATGGACTGACCATCCGATCTAAGATCTGCTCCCCTCAACCTGGGAAGTGTAGAAAGAGTTAATTAGAACAGGATTTTATATCTGTGGTTATTTGGAAAGACTGTAAAGTGTACTTATAGAGACAGGGAGTATTACTACTACCATCACTGCTGCTGCCTACATACAGCCATTGGGAAAATACCTATCTGTGATATACCTCAGAACTTTACCTTTGCTGCTATATGTATTAGTACTCCGATCATAAATTCAGTAAAAAGAGACCTGATTTATTGCAACATAAATGTGTGCCCCAAGGGAAGAAAAGGGTGTGCTCTCCACTGTACAGCCCCAGTTAGCGATGGAGTGAGGATAGCCACAATGAACCACTACTACTTCTTTCAGTGCCACTACTACCACTCTCATCCTGTCCACCTCCCACATGGGTATGTTGCAAGATCTCAGCTAAGACTTCTTCATGCATGAACATGCTGCTGTTCTTCTCTCTCCTCCTCTGTGCTCTTGTGTGTAGCTGTAGTGGAGCATGTGGCACCTACCACACCAATAAGCAGTGGTCATTTATTCACTGTTTGAAATGGTCACCAGTGAGCATTTCACTATAAAACAGTAGCTCAAAGGGCTAGCACACTCAAACAAGGAGGCGGTTTTCCCACTTCTGAGAAGAAGCAGACAGGAAAACACCCTGGTAACTCAATTGTCTGAAAGCATAAAGGGGTTGTGCAAGAATGGGAATTTTTTGGCAACCATCCCCTAGCTGGGAAGCAGGTAAGTAATCTTTCTTTTACAGGTCCCACCAAGTAGGGAAGGGGGTGTTTGCCAAAGCCTCCCCTCCCCATTTTTCACAATCCCTTTAATAATATTTGCTGTGAGTTCTAAAGTGTATTTTTGTGTGTGAACACATGAACACATCTTAGTTTTTTCTTGTAGAGAAAGATCTGAAGGCTAGACGGAGAGTCTGTCTAATATCCCGTGAGGAGCTAGAGGACAATTTTTTGCGTCTTCATGAGGAAAATCTAATACTCAAAGATTATGCCAGGAAGCAAGAAGACAAAATCAAGAGGTAAAAACCCCAGTAGTAAGAATGTTGCTGGGCTTTTTATAGTGTATTGTTTGTATATCTTTATTAGTCTGCCAATAATTACCAGAATGATTATTATAATTTCACATTTACTGTATATGTAGCATACCTATTCCCAGTTTTCTAAGGAAAATAAGTGTTCAAAGCACATAAGACAAGTCTTTTCTCAAACAGAATGGCCACTAAGTTGCTTCGTTTGACTTCGGACCTTGGGAAACCAGGAGAAAAGAAGGCACCAGGTGCACGGAGAGATGGAAGAGACTTAGAGGCTGAGGAAATGATTGAGGACTTGCAAGAGCGTGTGAGAGACTTAGAGCGTAGAAATGAAGCCCTAAGGCATCGACTAACTACTTACAAGCATAGGCTGCAGTTTCAAAATGGCTGCCGACATTGTCCCTATAGCACAGTAACAGCTCGGACAGATTCCGGTGTTAGGAAAGCCATAGTATTGCCAGATAAATATAAGAAAGGTAAGTACTGACCTCAGCTGGAAGTTGACAATGACAGATTATTTAATTTTGCTAACCAATGATTTAAAACTCCAGGTCTAGTTGTGCAAGGGCCAGATTTTGGACACCCACACATGGCTGGTGATTTTTATGGTGAAGCTCTCAGTGATGAAGCCAGAGCTGATATTGACCGACTGTAAGTATATTATCAAGATAATCCTTTAACAGTCCCACTGTGGGGAAACTCTGTGTTACAGCAGCACAGAGAGTACAAAAACTGCAAAGAAAAGGCATTACAGTGACAGTAGGGTACAGATAAAAAGTAAAAAAAAATAAGATAGATATCACAGTTTTAAAAATTCAGTCTCTGGATGGAATGATATCTGTAGAAACCCAGTAGGTGATGAGTGCAGTCTATCTCCGCTTGGGTCTGTGTTGGTTGTACAGCCTATGACTTCCCATAGTGCTCCTTCTCAAACTTGGGGTGAAGGAGTCGGTCACTGACAGTATTGCCCAATACTATCACGGTCTCATGCATTGGATGGGAGTTATTCTCCAGCATGGAGATAAACTTGGATAGTATCCTTCTCTCACCTACCATCTGCACTGGGTCTAGGGGACTCCCCAGGATCGAGCTGGTCCTTCTAATCAGTTTGTCAAGTCTCTTTCTCTCCCTGGTTGAGATGCTGCTACCCCAGCAGGCCACCCCAAGAAGATGCCAATACAGAGTTGAAAAAGATCCTATAAAGTGCCCTAAGCAGGCAGAGCCTGCTTTGACCCTTTCTGTGTGGTGTGCCCATGGTATCTGCCAAGTCCAGCTTATTATTGAGGAGAACACTCAGGTACTTATAAGTGTTCACTATCTCAATGTTCCTCCCCTGGATGTCCACTGGTTTAGGAGGATGTCTGTGCTTATGGAAGTCCACCACCATCTCTTTAGTCTTGCCAGAATTGATCCTAAGGTAGTTCCGCTGGCACCAATCCAAAAATTCCTGGGTCAATTCTCTGAAGTCCATGTTATCCCGATCTGTGATGAGGCCTACTATTGCTGAGTCATCAGAGAACTTCTATAAGTAGCAGCTAGATGAGTTGTACCTGAAGTCTGCAGTGTAGCAGTGTACAGTTTGAAGATGTCCTTGTATTCAATTTATGCCATCACTGTTCCCTGCCAGGCAGCCACTTCTGAGGTATACAGTAGTGCCTTCAAGACTTGTATTAGCAGGGATAAGGCTGATCTCTTGCAGGCTCACGACTATTAAAAGTGAAGATTCTATGAAACCTTATTCTATTAGGCCTCATGCACACGACCATATCCGTTTTGCAGTCCGCAAATCGCGGATCTGCAAAATACGGATGTGGCCAATGTGCTGACATTTTATTTGACCCATTGTGTTAGTAGGTTCCTGGTCTGCAGACATAGTCTATCTTTTTATGGAACAGACGTACTGATGCAGAAAGCACACCCTTAGGCCTCATGCACATGACCGTTGTTTGGGTCCGCATCCGAGCCGCCGTTTTGGCGGCTCGGATACGGACCCATTCACTTCAATGGGGCTGCAAAAGATGCGGACAGCACTCCGTGTGCTGTCCGCATCCGTGTCTCCGTTCCGCGGTCCCGTTAAAAAAAAATAACATGTCCTATTCTTGTCCGCGCTTTGCGGACAAGAATAGGCATTTACATTGCCGGCGCCAGTTTCGTTTCGCAAATTGCAGAAGGCAACCTGGGCAGCTTCCGTTCTTTGCAGGTCCGCTGGTTTGCGGACCGCAAAAAACGGCATGGCCGTGTGCATGAGGCCTAAATCTGTGTGCTTTCTGCATGCGTATGTCTGTTCCACAAAAAGGCAGAACATGTCCTATATCTGTCTGCAAAATGTGCACCAGGGAACCATTGAAGTCTATAGGTCTGCAAAAATTGCTGATACCACACAAACAGCATCTACATTTTGCAGATCTGGGATTTGCAGACTGCAAAACAGATATGGTGGACATGCACATGTGGTCTTAGTTTGCAATATGTAAATATACAGCAGTATGTAAATATAACTTCACTTATGGTTCCAGGTTCCAGATCATTGGGAGACAAGCCAGTAGTGGGGATGATCGGTCTACAGCCTTATTAAAAACCATGGTTAAGCCAAAAGAATTAGGAGCAGAGATGATACTTTCCCTGCATCAAATGCAGCAAGTGGAGGATCAACGGTGAGCTTGGCTGAAACTTTGAGGACCTATTAAGTAACTATAATAAGTTAAAGTATGAATGAAGAAATGGATGTATAGTATGTTCTAAAAAAACATTGCTATCCTTTCGACAACAGCATCATGCGTAAACGTTCGTAATGACAGGGGAGTAAATATAGCTGTATTTTTTAGGACAACGATTCAGGAAAATGTGACAAATATCCGTTTACAAAAGGAACTCAGAGAAAAGAGCACAAGTCTCTGTGCCCTCAGAGAACAATTCCAACAACTCAAAGAGGTAATGCATGGATTTTCTACTACTTCACTTAGCTGTGGCAATATGCAGCAAGCCCAGTAGAGGGGAGCGGATGGGAGGAAAGGTAGTGTCTGTAGTGGTGGTGGTAGTAGTACTCACATTTTACAGTGGCAGTCCTCACCCTGGCTCTCCCTGGACCATGGAGTGATAGGAGGATGCACCCTTTCTTCACTCGGGGCATGACCAGGTCTTGAGGATCGTGCCTGTTGGCAGTTGGGGTGCCCTTAAAGGGGTTATCCAAAGTCTAAAATATCTCCCTCAATGTCCCTCGTATCTATTATACTTACCTGCTCCATGGCACCCACGTCGCATTGGCTCCCTACACAGCCGCCGCTGCATCTCCCCGTCGGGCGGATCAAAACATCCAGCGATGGGGGGAGCAACCAATAGCAGGCCGCGATGAGGAGGAGGCTCCCTAGCAGCTAGATGCAGCCAGGAGATGCAGTGGCGGCCATAAGTTATCCAGAGAGTTTGGGTGAGCAGGTAAGTATAATGTATACAAGGGGCATTGGGGGGGATCTTTTAGACTTTGGATAACCCCTTTAATTTTAGGTGTTTAGCTGGACACAAGGCGGGGCTATCTCATGGTGATGGGCCATAAAATGGTGGTTAAGTGTAGGTAGATTCACAGTAATAATTACCAGTTTGGTTGAATGGCAAACAGCCTCTTTAGGGTACTTTCACACTTGCGTTGTGGGAAATCCGTATGCAAATGGATATCATTTGTAGACGGATCCAGATGCGGATCCGTCTGACAAATGCATTGAAATACCGGATCCGTCTCTCTGGTGTCATCCGGAAAAAATGGATCCGATGTAACCGATCTTCTGGCACCCCGACCGGGTACCTCCGTCGATGAATGCTCCTAGCGCTTCCCCACTGCAGACCCCACGAACCGCAGAAGCTTGGTTTAGGTCTCGACGTCTCCTACCCACCCTGGACCTACGACAAGGCTCCAGTGGGTGAACCTCTCTTCCTTCAGAGAGTGATGCAGGAACAAGTAACTGGAACAAGCTCTTACAAGAGGTAGTAGTTATAACCAGGGGAGTATAGCAAATTTTCAGCGTATAGCAATCCCCAGTGTCGATCAGTTGACCAAACACCAGCCTCAACATGATAAAGGGTAAAACAGGAACTCTTTATTGAACACACAGCATTGACTTATATACACATTTTACAACAAGGTTACCACCCCCGTGGACCTGGTTGGGAACTGAGGACATGACATAGCAGCCAATCCTGTACAGTTTAAACACAAAAACGAACCTATTCAACAAACACAATGGCATTGTCTGTGACACAATTAACAAACACACTGGCATTGTTTTTGATGCAATCAACAATGAGCATGCAAACAGACATCTTCACCCCCTCCATAATGAATGAATGGGAAGAGGAGACACATTTTATGGGATTATCTCCTGAGTGCCTCATATGGGATCTACTCATCTACGAGTCGGCTACCATTATAATCAACCATCTTAATCCCATCACCAACACAATCAGTGGGAGTCTCAGTGCAGAGTTAACCCTTTTTGTGTCGCTGAATCCACACCACACCCCTCCAATGGGCCATAGGAAATATGTGGCATATAAATTACACACATAAATCAGGGTTCATAGTTCCTTAGTTCCAAAAGGTTTCAGGGGGTCTCCATAGTTCTCGGTCCATAGTCTGCAGGAAGGAGGCTGGCCCTCAGGCTTCTCCAGCAGCCCCAGTGACGGTTCAGTCCGTCACATCCGGTATTTATATTTTTCACATTTTTAAAGGTCTACGCATGAAGACCGGATCCGTCAATGCGGTAATTTTAATACCGGATCCGGCACTAATACATTTAAATGGAAAATGGCATGCTGCGGTATTTTCTCTGGCCAAATACCAAAAGGCCTCTTGCACACAAACGTGTTTTTTTTCCGTTTACATTACGTTTTTTGCGTTCCATATATGGACTGTATACGGAACCATTCATTTCAATAGATCCACAAAAAAAACAGAAGGTACTCCGTATGCCTTCCGCTTCCCTATTTCCGTTTTTCTGATACGTTCAAAGATAGAACATGTACTATTATTGTCTGCATAACAGACAAGGATTGTACTGTTCTATCAGGGGCCAACAAAACGGAATGCACACAGACGTCATCCGTATTTTTTGCGGATCCGTTTTTTGCAGACCGCAAAATACTGAAAAAGCCATACAGTCGTGTACAAGAGGCCTAAGAGGGACTGAACTGATGCATCCTGATGCATACTGAACGGATGGCTCTCCATTCAGAATGCATTAGGATAAAACTGATCAGTTTTTTTCCGGTATTGAGCCCCTAGGACAGAACTCAATACCAGAAAAGAATAAAGCTAGTGTGAAAGTACCCTTACTGCAGTTGATGGGTTATGTAGTACGAGCACATACTGTATATCAAGCACAATTCTGAGTTATTTCAGAAAGTTTGCTTTGCATTGTCCTGGAATCCACTGAAAAGCACTGAAAGTGTTAATGTCACAGTACTTTATGTATTATAAACATGTATTACTAATTCCATAAGGTTTTATAGGGAGTGGGAGGTCTCAAGTGGCTAGGCGGGGCTGGCTCCATCCTTCCTCTCTTGAAAGAAGTGTCTGGGGAGTCTAGTGCTGTCTGCTGGAGAGTAGTGATGAGCGGCAGGGGCTATATTCGAATTTCTGATATTTCACAAATATATGGGTGAATATTCATCATATATTCGTGAATTTGAGATTATTTTCTTGATTGAGAAAAATCTGCAATGTAATATTTGCGTAATGCACACAAAATACAGGCGTGGGTCACTTTTGCATTTCACAGGTATGGTTAGATGCATATACTGTACATGTAGGTTTATATCAAATTCTTATCACTGAAAAAAAAGAACCTACTTAAAACGTAACTTTTATATTTACTTCTTAAAATAAGTCCCACAAAAGTAAATAATAAAAATATACTGCAAGAGTAGTCTGGAATATCATATTGAGAGGGAGAACTGCAATTATTAATGTTCGTAGCCACTCACGGGTTTTGATGCTGGTTGAATCCAGGATAGTGCAGGAGCTCTGAGCTTTAGAGGAAAAAGGCGTCTTTGTGGGTCACCCTGTTTCTGGTTTTCACCTTGTCTTTTTTCGACTGTTGGATCACTGTGGAATATGGTAGTTCCAAAGGTTTTATAGTACAGAGATATTTTCCCCCCTAGTACTCCACGTCCACGTGTCCCTTTTCAGTCTTGTGTAATGTAGGCTTTTGGCTGGGTAGTGGGAGATAAATCCCTACTTGAACTATCACACCCTGCCTAAAAGCGGAGGAATCTCCCGCCAAAATGCAGAGGAATTGCCCCAAAGGGAGCGGCCCCACTTATCGGTGGCTCACCCTAGTAAAAACTTTCCCTTCCTAGAGGCGTTACTCCCAAACATTATCAGTAGTATTTTCCAGGCGTACCATCCCGACGCGTTTCCTTTGTCAAGGTAGAGGACAGATTCATCAGGGGATATAGATGATATAATGACGCTAGATAGCTGCAACGATGTGCCGGATGTGCCGACTGGATATATAGCACTGGGTCACTTTTGCTACATTTTCCAAGCTGCTAGAAGTTACCTGAGACTGGAGAAAGTGGTTGGCATGGCAGAACATTACAATAGCTTTATATGCAGATAGAGTGCTCCAATATATTCGCGATTGCTCTAATAGGCACTAATGATGCGAATATTTTGGCGTAATACGTAAAACCACATTTTAGCAGGTCTGCATGAATGTATGGATTGGACAGCAGAACCTACCACGCTACCTAACACACTGCACTGCAACAGCAACACTACAGGGAGTGCAGAATTATTAGGCAAGTTGTATTTTTGAGGATTAATTTTATTATTGAACAACAACCATGTTCTCAATGAACCCAAAAAACTCATTAATATCAAAGCTGAATATTTTTGGAAGTAGTTTTTAGTTTGTTTTTAGTTTTAGCTATTTTAGGGGGATATCTGTGTGTGCAGGTGACTATTACTGTACATAATTATTAGGCAACTTAACAAAAAACAAATATATACCCATTTCAATTATTTATTTTTACCAGTGAAACCAATATAACATCTCAACATTCACAAATATACATTTCTGACATTCAAAAACAAAACAAAAACAAATCAGTGACCAATATAGCCACCTTTCTTTGCAAGGACACTCAAAAGCCTGCCATCCATGGATTCTGTCAGTGTTTTGATCTGTTCACCATCAACATTGCGTGCAGCAGCAACCACAGCCTCCCAGACACTGTTCAGAAAGGTGTACTGTTTTCCCTCCTTGTAAATCTCACATTTGATGATGGACCACAGGTTCTCAATGGGGTTCAGATCAGGTGAACAAGGAGGCCATGTCATTAGATTTTCTTCTTTTATACCCTTTCTTGCCAGCCACGCTGTGGAGTACTTGGACGCGTGTGATGGAGCATTGTCCTGCATGAAAATCATGTTTTTCTTACCTTGCAGACTTCTTCCTGTACCACTGCTTGAAGAAGGTGTCTTCCAGAAACTGGCAGTAGGACTGGGAGTTGAGCTTGACTCCATCCTCAACCCAAAAAGGCCCCACAAGCTCATCTTTGATGATACCAGCCCAAACCAGTACTCCACCTCCACCTTGCTGGCGTCTGAGTCGGACCGGAGCTCTCTGCCCTTTACCAATCCAGCCATCTGGCCCATCAAGACTCACTCTCATTTCATCAGTCCATAAAACCTTAGAAAAATCAGTCTTGAGATATTTCTTGGCCCAGTCTTGACGTTTCAGCTTGTGTGTCTTGTTCAGTGGTGGTCGTCTTTCAGCCTTTCTTACCTTGGCCATGTCTCTGAGTATTGCACACCTTGTGCTTTTGGGCACTCCAGTGATGTTGCAGCTCTGAAATATGGCCAAACTGGTGGCAAGTGGCATCTTGGCAGCTGCACGCTTGACTTTTCTCAGTTCATGGGCAGTTATTTTGCGCCTTGGTTTTTCCACACGCTTCTTGCGACCCTGTTGACTATTTTGAATGAAACGCTTGATTGTTCGATGATCACGCTTCAGAAGCTTTGCAATTTTAAGAGTGCTGCATCCCTCTGCAAGATATCTCACTATTTTTGCCTTTTCTGAGCCTGTCAAGTCCTTCTTTTGACCCATTTTGCCAAAGGAAAGGAAGTTGCCTAATAATTATGCACACCTGATATAGGGTGTTGATGTCATTAGACCACACCCCTTCTCATTACAGAGATGCACATCACCTAATATGCTTAATTGGTAGTAGGCTTTCGAGCCTATACAGCTTGGAGTAAGACAACATGCATAAAGAGGATGATGTGGTCAAAATACTAATTTGCCTAATAATTCTGCACGTAGTGTATATCAGGATCTAACCTACACTGACTATCTCCCACTAACTATCTGTATTATATATGTAAGCTATCTAACTAGCTATCTAATGTGATGTGGAAAGCACAGAGCACAGTAATGACACTGCTTTCCAATTGTGGAAAATGGCTGCCGGGGAGGTTCTTATATAGTAAGGGGTAGGCAACTTTCCTATTGGTTCCTAGGGATGTTGCTAAGCTCAGACAAAGACATTACAGCCTTCTCATTGACCCACAAGCGAGAAGGGAGGTTACTGATGAAAAAAAATTCTAGAATATTCAAAATTACGAATATATATCACTATATTCTAAATATTCGCAAATTTTCGAAGTGCCGATATTCGCGATTAATATTCGCGATTCGAATATTTGCGCCCAACACTACTGGAGAGTGAACTCCTCAAAGAGGCAAGTAGCTGCTACAGAGCCCCTACAGACTATAAGCAGTTTATGGGCCAACCTTTAGAAGAGGAAAAGATCTACAGAAGGTTTTGTGGTCAAAAAGGGATTGTGGACTACTTTAACCACCACCAATCTGACTATAGCCTCCTCTGCATGTGGTGGGAACACTATAAGCTACAAGCATACTTACCAACATTTAGGTTGGTAAAATCGGGGCATCCAAAACTCTACTATGGCTAGCCCTGCCCATTTTTGGCCAGAGACACCCCAAATTTGCCAGAACTGTCTCCCTAAAATCACGGACAGTCCCTGAAAATTCGGGACAGTTGGCAACTATGTACACGCTACCCACCATAACCAAAGGACAGGAAGGCACCCCTTTTCAGACACAGTATTCCTCTATAGAAGTCAGATAAAGTGGGTGAGGTGGAGGGCAATATTTGTATAAATTTTTTTTAAATTAACGTTTCTTCCTCTTAAAAGAAAAATTTTAATTTGGGGCATTGCGGGCCAAGATATGTTATTTAACTCTCATGGTGTATTCAGGGGCAGAAGATTTATTCCCTTTAAGAGTAACTTCAGTCTTAATTTTGTTTTATGTATAGGTATTCAGAACCTGAGACGTTATGTAGCAGGAAAAAAAAATCTGTATTTAAAAGGGTTTTCCGAGATTTTTTTTACTGATGACCTATCCTCAGGACACCCAGGACACCCGCCAATCAGCTGTTTGAGAAGGCACCAGTGCTCCTGTGGGCACCGCAGCCTTCTAGCAGCTTACCAAGCATGGTGCTGTACATTGTATAATGGCTGTGAACGGGGCTGAGATGCCCCTAGGCCATGTGACAATGAACATGTCACGAAGGAAAAGCAGAGAAGGGAAGAAGAAAGAAGAAAAGGCCTCTCAAACAACTGATCGGCGGGGGTCCCTGTTGTCCTGAGGATAGGTCATCATCAGTATAAAAATCCAGGAAAAACCCTTTAATGATATTCATATCAATAGAATTATTTTTATGCATCAAAATATGGATGGATTGTCCTTTTACTTATTTATTGCAGTATTTTGGTGGGCATGCTAATTATTTTCATTTCTTTCTGTTAGTCTTATGAGACAGAGCTACAAGAGGTAAGTTACATTTACTTGAATTTACAATTTACTGGTTAGGCTAACAAAATGGTTTGGATGGCAAGAACATGTCTACTTGTATGGAATCTCCTTCTTATGGGCAATGTGCACCTTTGCAACCAATTTGCTTTATTGCTCCTATGTCTCTATTACTTTGCATATAGTTTTGCTTTCAATATCCAGGACACCTATCTTTTAATGATACCCCATATATCTCCATAGTCACAGACTACAAATAAACCTGTGTGTAGTCTGATCATGAAGTCATATATTACTCAGAAAAGCACATTACTGCAGTATCACATACAAAGCAGTTTGGTGCAGATGTTCTGTTTTGTTGTAGTGACCCAATACACATAAAATAGCAGTAATAGCTTTTGTCCTATTGCCTGCCACCCTGCCAAGGAAAAAGCCAGGATTGGAGATAACTCTGATCTCGTCTCTTTAAACTCCTTTTGTACTGCAATCAGAATGGATCACATTGCTGTCAAAGGAAGGGAGATTCCTTTTAGTAACATCCTTACACTTACAGATTGGCATAACAAAGTCTTCTAGGTCTGACCACTGTTCATGCCTACTAGAGCGAACCTAGGTAGTAGGGTGCCTGTCCATTGTAGATGACATACAGAAGACCTATGAATTTTTTTTTATATTTATAGAGAAGGACTATGAAAAAAAGAAACATAGTCATCAGGCTAGGCCATCACTGTCAAATTAGCAGGGGTGGGGTCCAGCACCTTGCACCTCCACAATCAGCTGTTTCAGAGTAGCTTGAAATTGGCAGGAGTCAGCGCCTGAACTATACATCTCTGCTGTCCATTGTGCAATGACAGATCTGTAACCGCAACACTGCCCCTTACTGAAGTGAATGAGAGCAGAACTGCAGTTACCAGCTGGAAACAGCTGATCAGCCAAGGTAATGAGGATAGGCCATCAATATTAAACCCATGGAATACCCCTTTAAGAATTCCAATTCTATTATACACATTTAGTAATTAACTAATACAGCAGTAAAATATCTTCTATTACTGTATTCTTTTAATCCTTTCAGAACCGGGTGATTTTCTGGTTTTGCATTTTTGTTTCATACTCCTGGCTTTCCCACAGCCATAACTGCCAGAAAAAAAATTCAAATAGAGTAGAACTGGAAAAAAAATACAAGTCTGCCATAGTTTTATGGGTTTCGTTTTTATGTCATTCCCTAGCAACAAAAAATGGCTGGATTTTCTTTTCCATTACTGTGCTCACAACTTTTTTTTTTGTACCCTTTTTTTAAGCCCCCCACCCCAGGGGACCTGAACTTGTGATCAGATCGCTTCTGCCTTACACTGCAATTAATTATCACCACCTGTAGGGTTCCATGAGAACTAGAGCTGTTATAGACTGGGTTTCTTCAGAGAGAGCCAGGCTACCACAAACGAGAGGCTTTTCCAATCTCAGCGCTGGGAAGCCGTTTGGGCCCTGGTAGCGCAGCATTCCCGGAAAAACCTGCCTCAGTTGCCATGGTCATAATTGACCATGGCAACTGAGGGTTTAAATGTCTGCGGTCAGCATTATCGCCGATTGCAGACATTAGCTCTGTGTTTCTGCTGTTTAAAAGAGCAGAAACCTGGCATCAATGGTCAGCATTAAGCTCATGAGTGGGCAACATTATTAAACCTCGTACTTACACCATACACGCATGGCAGCAGTGCTGAAGGTGTTAATAACACATTGTTAGATTGCATATGCTGAGAGCTACTACAGAATATTTCTCTCTCCCAATCTTTCTGTCTCTTTCCTTCTCTTTTTCCCCTCCTCCTCTCTCTATTTTCTCCCTCTCTGTCCTTCCTCTCTCTCTCCCCCCCCCCCCCCCCCCTCAACTGAAAATTCTGGTTTGTTAGAATCAGAACTTTATGAAAAATTCAGGTAAATTTTTAGAATTGATTCGCTCATGGCTGATTGTACGTCAAAACAAGCTAGAATTTATTCAGCAATCAAGCGGTGTGTCTACTTGAGCCACATTTAAATACAATCTACTTCTTTTGTCATTTTTGTCCTGATAGAAGCAAAAGTCATTGATTCTCAGTCACAATGCAGTGCTGATCCAGCTAGAAAACCTCAGCTCACAACTGAAAGACGAAAGAGGAAAGGTGCTAGCTATGGAGATTGATCAGCAGAACATAGCCCATCTTCAGAAGTCACTTCTTGAGGTAAAGTGTCACCAGATGAGGCCTCTATGGGTGGAAAAACCCTACTTTCCCTGTTTTTTAATACTGTATGTGTATTATTGTAAGGTGTAACAGCCTGTAACAGCATATTTCTGGTGCAGATTGCGACAGGCCCATCTCACTTACCATTTTCTACGCCTGGAAGCTGTCTTACATTTAGAAGCGGCGATGGATGCACCGAAGTTATGTAGAGGCCAGCGCAGGGGCTTATTAAGACAAATGTCTAAAACACCGGTCTTAAAGGGGTTGTCAGGGTAGCACTAAAGCACGCCCATCAGAGCCGGTGACATCACCGAACAAACCAGTGTGTGATTGTAAGCAAAAGAGTCGATGCTCAAGTCAGGGGGGCTGCCGGGGTGAAATTATGGGTATGTCCGGTTTCAGCTCTGAACCCGGACAACCCCTTTAATAAATGTGCCCCATAGTGTGCAATTTTCATGATAAAATGGTCTAAATGTCATACTGAAAGTGCTATTGTTCTCTCCAGATTTGTAGTTTTTGTGTGTGAGTGCAAAGACTATGCCACAAGCAACAACGTGATGTGAAGCTGAATATCATACCACACTATAAATAATGAAGACAGTGTGAATGAATAGTATGACATTCAGCATTTTTATTAATAAATCCATCATTCCCTTAAATGGGTATTCCGGTTGTTAGAAGTTATCCTCTATTCACAGGATAGGGGATAACTATTAGATCAGTGGGTGTTCTACTGCTGGGATCCCCACTGATCAAAAGAACAGGGGCCCCGTATCCCCTGCAGTTCCCCTGAGATGAACGGAGCTGCCGGTCACACATGCATGTGGCTGATTCGTTCATTTCTATGGGAGTTCCAGAGATAGCCGAGCGATGTAATTGGCCATCTCTGGAATTCCCATAAAAATGAATGGAGCGGCTGCATGCATGCCTGATCCGCTGCTCCGTCCATTTAAAGGGGCCTGTCTTGTTTTGCTATTGGGCCCTATGACAAATTTATATTTGGCATATCTCACTCCACCATACGCTAGATCAAGACTAGCATCAGAAACACTCTTGATAAATCTTCCCCACAGATATTAAAGGGATCTAGTTGTCTCTGCTTACTGACATTATCACGTTGTGCTATTATCCTGTAGTTTCAGGAGCGAGTCTCTGATCTTGAGAAGGAGAAAGAACTTCTTAAAGAAAACTATGAGAACCTTCTGAAAAGGTGAGGTCAGGAAGAAGAGTTGATTGACTGATGTTCATAAATAGATCTGAATCTTAAGCAATATTTATTTCTGTCAGTTCCCTGGACACAGAAAACATGAACTCCTGGAAAGTGACAGAGGTCGAGTTAAAGGCACAGATTAAAATGCTGGAGGGACAAATTCAATGTCACGTAATTGATCTTACACAAAGCAAGGAGCTTCTTCGGCAAGAGAAAGGTGTTTAAGTAAATATATCGTTCAGTAACCAAAATGATACTAGCATACTAAACTATGATATAATGCAAATGGAGTAGATTATATGATACATGTGTGAGTGCAATAATTATCAAGGGCGAGTTGTGCATGGAACAATAAAAATTCTTAATAAATTCAAAGGCTGGAGTAAAATGCACCAAATTTATTAACCCCTTAAAGAGGTTATCCAATCTCTATAATGTCCCCCAAAATGCCTGGGCACCACATACAGGTTATACTTACCCCGCTCCCGAGCACCAGCGTCGCTTCTGCTCCCCACACGGTCGCCATTGCATCTCCCCATCGCGTGGATCAGAACATCAGGTTACGGGGGGAAGTGGTAGCCAATAGCAGGGGAAAAGCCTCCCTTGTAACACGCATGACGCTAGGGAGACTCGTTCCCGTCGCAGTCTGGGGGGATAACCGCTTTAAGGACTAGGCTAATTTTCCTTTGTGCATTTCCATATTTTATTTTCTTCCCTGCCTTCCAAGACCCATAGCTTTTTTACATTTCTGTTCACACAGCCTTATGGACACAGCATCTGGAGGTTAAATGACTGCGATCAAATTTATCTCCGATCCCTGTCATTGTAGTTCAACATCATCATGATTCTGCTCCATTATGGATGAGCAAACCCGAACTTTATAGGTTTTAGTTCGGTGTTCGGGTGGTGTAGAAATTCTGTTATGGACTCCGTTATAACGGAATATAACGAAATTTGTAGATGGAATGTAAAACGGAAGCCTTTAAGAGGCATTTTGTTTTGATCAGTCATAATAGAAGTCTATGGCCAAGCATAACAATTCTGTCTGGTTTCAGTTGTGCAGGACTTTGTTTTTCCTCTCTCCCTTTCTGGATATGTGATCTGAGTGTGCTGCGCAAATACTGATATTAGAAGGTCATGTAATGTTTTCATGTTATAGAAAATTGTCCCTTTCAATCAGAGTTTAATAACTAGTATAATGACCAAAAGGATCTGAGAAGCTTCTACACAGGTCAGTGAACGATCTGATCTAATTAATTATATGGGCAATATATGACTAAATAGCACATAAGGCTTATGATCCAACAATATCTGTTGGAATGAAGCTGAAACTGCTAAATGTTTTTTCACTGTTTGTTGAAACAACCATGTTTTCTAAAATTTGCAGAGCAAAATGAACACCTAAAAGAAGTTGTTTCTCAACTCCAGTCTCAACTCCTTGAGAAGATGCAGGAAATCCATAATCTCCAAGACAAAGTATCAGATCTTTTGATTTTAACAACTACCAAGCATGGTTTCAAGGAGGAGGACATGAAAAGACAAAAAGCCCAGGTGAAAAATACGGACACTTGTGAAAAAAAGGAATGATATGGTTGAACCTATTAATTCTGGTGGAGTATTAGGTTCTGGAATTTTCCCCCAAAATGCCTCCCCTTCCATGAGGCTCACCTGTCACCTTATGTGTATAGACAACACCAGCTTTCAGTGCTAGCATTTACAATGGTTTGTTACCAGCACCCTTGTCAAAGGGTTATATCCCTAAACACTGACAGTGTTCAATCATTGCTGATGGTATCATAATGTATAGGAACTCCTACTAAAAAGGGAAATAGGCAGGGATACATGGAGATTTTTTCCATACTTTTTGTGAAATGCAAGGATTTACTATATCAGTCAGCAGACCCGTAAATAAATATGGACCCTGAACCAGACCCCTAAATTAATTCACATTCCAGACCAGACAGCCTAAATAATACAGACCCCTTAAATACAGACCCCAGGCTAGACCTAACCCCTAAACAAATACAGACATACAGCTACTCTATCCTCCTCTGTTAAGCTTTTTAACTCTGACCTCTAGCTTCAGGACCTGCACAGATCCGGTAACATGACTTTATCTGTGTAGGCCTTTGTACAGTAACAGGATCTTTGCATATTGCATTGCATGAATATCAATAATCTGTATATAAATATATTCACATAGAGGGCAAAGGTGTAGCAAACCACACTTGATTACTCGCTGCTTAGCTACAATATACAAATTAGCTCTCATTGCAAAAAGAAAAGAAGGCCATGCTTCTGGTGCCACCAGATGTAAGGTAGCTATCCAATAAGTGAATGTCTGACATTTTAAACAGGCTTTAATACATAACTTTGTATTATAGTCAAGCCAGTACGTCATGTACAGCCAGTTGGTTCCGTGTGATTGCCCCTCATCAGTGCAGAGCAGAAAGAACTGACTTAGCTGGCAGAGAGGCCTTTGTAGGTGATCCCCAAGGTACTATTTCTCCTTGTGGAGAATGTCTAGAAGGTGTTAAGAGTCTTATAGGCTATGCAATGCTCCACAGTGAAAAAGTATGTAGATTAGCTGTCTCCAAAAAGGAAAAGAAAGTTGTTCCTCTGATGCCACTAATTGAAAAGCAGCTATCCTGAAAGTCAATGTTCAACCTTTTAAACAGGCTTTGAGACATAATTTAGGATTATAGCCAAGCCAGTACTTCATCTGGAGACAGCTGTTTTTGGGGTGATGCGATGATGGTACAGGGATTTGCTGGAGCATTAATGCCTTGTTGAGTTACGCAATAAGACTGCTTTGAATCAATTTGTGGACACCCATTTACAAAGAGCTGACCATCTAATGTAATATTGTTACTTCTATGTTACCACTACTACTACTGTTGATTACATATCTTGTTATAATGACTTTACTATTTGATATAGCCAACCAACGTTGAAAACATTCAAAAGGCAACAGAAAGAAATGTCAGAGATCAAAATGATCTATGGGATGACCGAAAAGAAAAGACAGGAGAGAAAAGTAACCAGAGACAATTTGATTTGGTATCAAATATGGGAAGTGCAGATGTCCAAAGAGAGGAGAAAGAGAGGACAGATATGGAGGAGAAGGAGAAAAGGAGGAAAAGAAGAATGCGGGAAATGGAAGCAGATCTTGCTGAGACTATTCTGGAGTTACAGAAAACTCGTGAGATGCTATGCTTACAGCATAAAATCAACAATGATTACCAGGTAACATCGTATATAACATAATAATAAATTCTTATATACAATCGGGCAGATTTACTAATCCTGTCTAAATCTTTGAAAGTGCATGTGTAGTGCCCTGGAGCAGGGAGTACTTTGACATTTGGACATTTTTGAACATTTGCCTATATCCCTGCAAAGTTAAAGGGAGTCTTTCACCTAATCTGAGCGGTCTATAGACTCAGGTTATAGACTCTTTAACCCTCATTACGATCATACCCGTCTCTTATGTGTCCCTCGCCCAGATAATGAAAATAATACTTTTTAAACTTATGCAAATTACCTTCTGAAGGTGCCCAGGGGCGGCGTTACTGGGCGATGTGCCCAGAAAAACACACCTCCAGCCGGCGGACGTCACGAGCGGCACCAGAGGACGGCGGGCTGGGAACTGGCCCGCACCTGCATACTGCTCTGCCCATTATGGGCAGAGGAACATCCTTTCATATTGCGCATGCGCCGGCCGGCTGTCTTTAGTTGGCCGGCGCATGCGCAATATGAAAAGCTGTTCATCTGCCCATAATGGGCAGAGCAGTGCGCAGGTGCGGGCCAGTTCCCAGCCCGCCGTCCTCTGGTGCCGCTCGTGACGTCCGCCGGCTGGTATATCTCTGTATTGCTATGTATATAAGGAGAGCAGTCAGAGCCCCTAGTGTGCTGCAGTTAGGGACCAGTGCTTGGAGGGGACTCATGCCAGCCTGCATGAGTGACCAGAAGAAGACGCTAAGATGGGGACACTGAGCCACAGACCATGGTTCACTAGCCCTGTTACCAAGGAGCCATCCGGACTACTGAGCAACAGACCGTGGGCCCTTGACCAGGATGCCAGCTTTCTGAGAGAGAGGGACAGCTAGCTCAGGCCTTTATTCAGCATCAAAACCTTTCTTCTGCCAGGGAGGAGACTCTGCCAGACTACTGAGTGAACAGAAGAAGACACTGAGACGGGGATATGCTGCACCAGACCTGAATCACCAGCCCTGAACCAGGGTACTTCTGAAGAGCTAGAGGGACAGGTAGCTCAGATGAGTCAGCCCAATGCCCCGCCTGTATTGTCTTGTATCTGAATTCCTCCAGTAAAGAAGCACCCTGGTTTTTTGCAGACCCTGACTCTCTGGACCTATTTCCCATTGGGGTGCACCATGCCTTATCATCCCTTCCGGAGAGCAGCAACACGTGGTGACACCTCGATGGTGTCCGTGGGACCCAGCGTAGCGTTGGGGCCACTCCAAACCCAGCCACTATACATGCTTAGACTAGACTAGACAAGATTCCTCAGATTTATCAAAGTGGCTGGTGCTGGATGAGAAAGCACCTGGAGCACCTTAAAGGGATTCTGTCACCTCTTTTTACCCTATAGAGTTGTGGACATGCACGGCTAGATCGCCGCTAGCATGTCCGCAATATACCTGTCCCATAGCTCTGTGTGGTTTTATTGAGTGTAAAAAATTATTTCATATATATATATATATATATATGTAAATCAGCCTGGAACCAAGCCACGCCCCCTGTGAAGGAGCCCAGCACCGCCTGTATCCACGAATCTCCTCCTTGCTCAGAAAGTCAGATCGCCGCAATGCGCAGTTCTTTCCCTGAGGCTGATGCCAGCACAGGGAAGGAACACTATGCTGGCACTGTGCATGTGCGAGCTCGCGCATCGCGAGATTACAGCGATCTGACTTTGTGAGCAAGGAGGAGATTCGTGGATACAGGCAGTGCTGGGCACCTTTACAGGGAGGTGTGGCTGGGCTCCAGAACGGTTAGTACAGACCCTTGGGCTCCTTACCAGGCTGATTTACATATATATAAAATCATTTTTTACACTCAATAAAACCACACAAAGCTATGGGACAGGTATACTGCGGACATGCTAGCGGCGATCTAGCCGTGCATGTCTGCAACTCTATAGGGTAAAAAGAGGTGACAGAATCCCTTTAAGACTGTCTAATTTAAGTTTATATCACCTATTAGTTGACTTACTTCATGCTAGAATATTGCAGCAAAAGTTTGGGGCATTTGTTGGCGCACATTGTTACATCTTAAGCCATTTCAACCAAGCCACCTCTGACCATAAGTTGAAAAACTAGTTTAAAACACAGCATGCACGCCAATTTTCTGGGGCTCAAAATATGCCAGAATTCTGGTAAATTTTGATTAGTAAATCTCCCTGTTGTTGGAGAAGTAGATGTTCCTGGTTGATTTACTTCAATACTAGTTCCTAGTCTAATTGCATTAATATACATCAAATCCTCCCTTGTTCTACTTATTACTCCTCAACTATCCATTCTAAGATGGTCTGGCAATGGCTTATTCACCTCTCCCCACTGAGAACACATGCACACTTGACTCAGGGGTGATTGTAATCAGGATTAGTAGCTATGATTCGGCCGACAGCTATGAAACATGTACAGTCACCCAGGGGCGGACTGGCCATAGACCCTACAAGGAATTTTCCTGGTGGGCCAATGCCTAGAGCCACTTGAGCCCTGCACACTGCCGCTGGCTGGGTACACACTACTGGGGGAAATATAGGGGTCATTATTAGAGGAAGTCCAGTTAGCATGCTGAAGGTAGGGCTGGCTTGGTGTTGTGGTCTCACCTCCCATATCCATATTAGACAATTTGAGGAAAAGGACAGAACATGACAGATATTGACAGCCACCACAGAGGGATAGCTTCTGGGTAGGTATATTGTGCCACACTGTGGTATTTGGTTCTTTGGGATTGTACGACAATATATGCCAGTCCGTATGATACCAAAGATATCAAATTCATAAGTTTTTAATGTATACTGTTTAAAAATATCTAAAAATACATACATTGTCATATTTTGACACCCATAACTTTTTATATTTCTGTTCACATAGAGCTATGTAGAAGGGTGAGCTGTAGGTTTTCTAGGTCCTATTTTTAGTTACAGAGATTTTTTTCAGGGGAAAGGATGATCGAAAAAAACTGCAGTTAGATTTTTTTTTTTTCCATAACAGTGTTTAGTGTGCAGGAAAAATTGTTTTATCATCAAGGTCTGATTTAATAATAAAAAATCAGAGTAGGGACCTGCGCA
This sequence comes from Bufo gargarizans, assembly GCF_014858855.1. Classification (NCBI taxonomy): domain Eukaryota; kingdom Metazoa; phylum Chordata; class Amphibia; order Anura; family Bufonidae; genus Bufo; species Bufo gargarizans. Next base: position 498,385,142 of record NC_058080.1, on the reverse strand, counting down.
GATTTAGATACATTTGGAGGTTAGAGGTGGTTGATGCATATATCAGGGAAGCGTTATTAAAAGTAATGTTCCAAATTATTACCTGCTTTAAACAGCGATCTGTCCAGGAATGTTCTCCTTGTTAGATCGGGGCAGTTGGTATCCAGGTTACTTCAGGCTCAACCTCTAGCGTGGGTGGTGCTCCGGCCAGCAGCGAATCACTCACGCGAGGGAACCCCAGTTGAAGTCCGGGAACTTCGGCGTGTGACGTCACCGCACTGTGTATGGAAGCCTTCAGGGGACAAAATCAATCCGACGTGTTTCTGAGCCAGTCGGGCTCCTTCGTCAGGGATGGTAGAGTTTGTCTGTCCTGAAAATAAATAGGCTACTGTTCCCATGACAACTACTGGTTTATTTAGGTCAGGAATACTTAACCCCGTGTATACAGTTACCTATTTTAATCAAATGCAAACAGTTCGATTTCTTGGTTGAGGCCATATGGGGCCAAACTGTTTAATTTAAAAATCCATTTGCTTTCTTTTCTTGACATGTCCTTTATATAGTTGCCACCTCTCTTGTTGATGGGTACCTTTTCAATCCCTCCAAAAGTGGATCCCATGAATTTACTCGCATGGTACTCTGCGTAGTGACGGGATAGCGGGTGTCCCTCAAATTTTTTATGTATGTTTCTCACATGTTCTCTAATTCTTATTTTGAGTTGTCTTTTAGTCCTTCCCACATAGATTTTCTGACAGGGGCATCTTATATAATATATTACTCCTGCCGTGTTGCAGGTCATATAGTGATTAAGTTTGAAGGTGGAATCTTTTGTCTTTACTTCTAGTATTGGTCCTTTTATGAATTTATTAATCAGTTTGCAGTTTGTGCACAATTTACATGGAAAGAAGCCCTTCTTTAAACTGCTTTTTTTTGTGGGTGGTATTTTTGTTGTAGCGGAGGGTGCCACCATGTTAGAGTTAGAGTAGAATTTTTACTGGAACAATTTTTAACGGATTTGAATAAAAATGACTTTTATCTGAATTTTAGTCCTACCTGGAGCAGGACCCAGATTAACTTTCTGGATTTAACCATCTCCATCTCAGAGGGCTCAATTTTAACAAAAACCTACCACAAACCCACTGATACTAACAGTTTCATACCCTTGAATAGTTGCCATTTACCAATTTGGCTCAACAATATTCCACGCAGTCAATATATACGTTCTAGGAGAAATTGCACTGATGTTAGGGACTATGAAGATGAAGTACAGAAACTCAATGAGAAATTTCTAGATAAGGGTTATGATATAAGAAGATTGACACCAATCACAGACCAAATCAATAACTTGGACCAATGTGCGTTATTGCAGAATAAACAGGTTGAGAAAATGACAAGTGATAACAACCCACAAATAATTGATATCCCTATTATTAGCAATTATAGTGAAGGCGCGTCTACCTTCAAAAAGATCATAAAACGGCATTGGGAAATATTAAAACAAGATAAACAAATTGGTGAAATGATGACAGCTCACCCAAAATTCATATTTAAGAAGGCCCCTAACCTCTCTAACATGGTGGCACCCTCCGCTACAACAAAAATACCACCCACAAATAAATGCAGTTTGAAGAAGGGCTTCTTTCCATGTAAATTGTGCACAAACTGCAAACTGATTAATAAATTCATAAAAGGACCAATACTAGAAGTAAAGACAAAAGATTCCACCTTCAAACTTAATCACTATATGACCTGCAACTTGGCAGGAGTAATATATTATATAAGATGCCCCTGTCAGAAAATCTATGTGGGAAGGACTAAAAGACAACTCAAAATAAGAATTAGAGAATATGTGAGAAACATACATAAAAAATGTAAGGGACACCCGCTATCCCGTCACTACGCACAGTACCATGCGAGTAAATTCATGGGATCCACTTTTGGAGGGATTGAAAAGGTACCCATCAACAAGAGAGGTGGCAACTATATAAAGGACATGTCAAGAAAAGAAAGCAAATGGATTTTTAAATTAAACAGTTTGGCCCCATATGGCCTCAACCAAGAAATCGAACTGTTTGCATTTGATTAAAATAGGTAACTGTATAGACGGGGTTAAGTATTCCTGACCTAAATAAACCAGTAGTTGTCATGGGAACAGTAGCCTATTTATTTTCAGAACAGTCAAACTATACCATCCCTGACGAAGGAGCCCGACTGGCTCAGAAACGCGTCGGATTGATTTTGTCCCCTGAAGGCTTCCATACACAGTGCGGTGACGTCACACGCCAAAGTTCCCGGACTTCAACTGGGGTTCCCTCGCGTGAGTGATTCGCTGCCGGCCGGAGCACCACCCACGCTAGAGGTTGAGCCTGAAGTAACCTGGATACCAACTGCCCCGATCTAACAAGGAGAACATTCCTGGACAGATCGCTGTTTAAAGCAGGTAATAACTTGGAACATTACTTTTAATAACGCTTCCCTGATATATGCATCAACCACCTCTAACCTCCAAATGTATCTAAATCTGCGCAGGTCCCTACTCTGATTTTTTATTATTAAATCAGACCTTGATGATATTTTAAACCCAACGGTCACAGCAGCAGACCATGGCAGGGATCCTAGCTGCGATTCTCTGACGGATACCAAGTGCGGAGTGTGTTTGGGAGCGCGGGTGGGCAGGTATACATTTTACAAAAATTGTTTTATATTTGAATAATTCAGGCATTTTATTATGCAGCAGTACCAATTATGTTTATTTTTTATAGTTTATTTTTATCTGTAAAATTGGGAAAGGGATGATTTGAATTTATCATTCTTTTAGTTTTTTTAAAATATTTTACTACCTTACTTACTTTTTTAGTACCCCTATGGGACTTGAACATTTGATCTACAGCAGGCAGGACTTAACAGGTAGTTTACTATGGCAGGCCTGGCAGCCTTCACAAGGCCTCAGGCTGCCATAAATAATGTGATCGGTGGGGGGCAGCGATCGGATGTCAGAGGGAGCCCCATTACTCTGACTAACGTCTCAGATGCCGCAGTTGCTATTGACAGCATCTGAGGGGTTAATTGACCAGGACTGTAAGTGTTTTTTTTTTTTTTTGTTTTTTTTTTGTTCTCAATGTTTAATGTCACTATCAATATTTAAATAAAACACTGGCCACCAGACCTAAAATATTTTTAGATTTACTATCTTTTGAGATCAGCTACATGGGCCATAGACACAATGGACATAAGGGGACTTCTAAGGGAGAGGTTTCTAGGCCTTCTCTGTGACCTGTGTACAGGTCAGGAGGGAGAAGATAAGCTGTGATATCACCTATTGTGAATGGTGGATCCTATCATATCTATGTAGAGTTGTTACTGGTCATTTTAATGATGCCTGTGATGACAATGATAATATGCTAAAAAGTTAACTGTACAGAACAGGGGAAAATTACCTATTATTAGACCTAGTGGCCAGTTTGAAAATTGCATGATTATAAAAAAAAAATCAAATATATGTAGTGACATGGAAAATGAATGAATGAAAAAAACACTAATTCTAAAAAAATAATATGTTTAACATAAACACTTGATTGACACAATAAGTCATTTTCTGATGACACATTCCATTTAAGCTTCTATTGGATATCTTTCTTACTTTCTTTATATATATTTTTTCTTTATATTCAATGCCAGGAGGAGCTGAAAACTGTAAAGCTCAGATTAGAATGTGAAAGTCGAGAGAATGAGGAAAAGGTACGTCACTATGAGACCAGACTTCTTCAGCGGAACTCCAGAGTCCAGATGTTGGAAGGTAATCCCTTTACTTCACAATGAACTGTACTCGTATTATGCAGATGATTATAGCTGCAATACATTCTATTATCTGGTTTCTTTTAGCTCAGCTCAAAGACATTGCATATGGCACATTTCCATTCAGATTAAATACTGAAGAGTCTCCTTCTTCTGAGGTTGAAATCTCCCCATCGCCATCTCTGCATCGTGGGGAAACTCTGTTTGAGGTTCATATTGAAGAGATCTGCTTCACCCCTTATGGCATGAGAATGATTGGAGACCCTCAACCAATCACATTCTGCATTTATTCCCTCTATGACTTTGAGACCCATGCAACCCCTGTTGTTGCAGGAGTCAGGCCTCATTACAACTTCACATCTCGCTATGCAGTAACTCCAGATCCCGAATTCCTGCGCTACCTGAGAGTTGGGACACTAACCCTTGAGCTTTATCAGGTTAAAGGAGTTGACCACTATGAGCTAGCAAGAGGACGTCTGAAACTAGAATCCGCCCTGCAGACTACAGACAGAGTGCACGACTCTACCATTCTAACCGGTAAATGTTGCAATCATGAAAATGGATGGGAAATTTTCAATATAAAAAAATATTCCTTTAGGTGTTGCTGATCATTTTATATAACTAATGTCTTATATAATACTTTTCAATGGATATTTTCATTCATGATTTTAAGCTCATGTCTCATGCACACAACAGTATTAAAGGTGTGCACCAGTTACAAGTTATACAGAGCAAAAACATGGCATATACAGAAATCTATAGGTCCATACCGTACCTCTGTATGCCTACAATTTCTTATGGAGGCTTATCAGTTTTTTTCGTACCAATTCACATGGAATCCTTGAAGGAAATCATGCTTAGGATGCAACATTATGGAGACATTGTTATGGAAAAATACCTCTATAATAGGAGCAGCATGCAAGGTGCCTACAACTCGAACAAGGTAAAACAAGGTATTCAAAAACAACCCCAGAAAGAGTAGTGGAGGCTTGGAATAAACTCCCATCAGATGTGGTTGGGAAATCTACAGTAAGTGAATTGAAACATGCCTGGTATAAAGACATGTCTATCCTAAGATAAGTAATAATATAAAATTAGGGGTGACTAGATGAGGTCTTCTGCTGTCAATCTTCTATGTTTCTGTGTATGTTTGTATAATGAGGCAATGTGAAACCAATAAAAAAATGAATGCAAAGCTGACCTTCCTTTATTATTAGACGAAGCTGGGGAGACCATTGCGGAACTGAGCTACTGGCTGCGGCTGCATGGACCCCTGTCCCATGTTCAGTGTCTTCAAAGGCAAAGAAACAAAGCACACGGCTATTTATCCACTCGCAGACATGGAAATACAGAAAAGGTAAAAATATACTGAAGAATAAAGAATTTAACTATACACAAGCAAAAGTTAGAAACAGAAAATATTAATAGTTATAAATAAACCATAAACCATAAAGTGCCTTCTCATTACTTTTCATCTCTTTATTCTTTAGTTCTGGAAATCACCTTTAAATAGCGGCCTCCAGAATGAACTGATCATCAAGATATGGGGATGTAGAAGTCTCAAAGCAAGTTATTTGGGCCACCAACCAAGTCCATACATTGTATATCGCTTTTACCATTATCCAGACCATACGACCTCTATTATACCCTGTAGCAACAACCCTCAGTTTGGGTATGAAGCGGTCTATCCCCTACAGATGACGATTGAGCTGGAGCGCTATCTCCAACAGGAGCGCCTGTGTATTTATGTGTTCGATGATGAAGAAACTCAGTCTGGAGTTTACCTGGGGAAGGCTGAGGTGCCACTTCTGAGACTGGCACAGGGAAACAGCATTCAAGGTGAGAGAATAAATTACCTGTAGGATTTCATTAAGAATAATAAGATACTATTTTCTTACTGGATTTATTTTTTTTGTCTCTTATTCCTATGTTATTACTCTGGGCTTGTAAAGGTGATTTTGGGCTCATGAATCCTCATGGCATGTGTGTTGGTTCGGTACAGATTAACTTGGAATGGAAAACTCCGTATCATGAGCCTGGTCAGAGCCTCTGGGAATCATCTATCAGTGGTGGTAACATAACTTCTGAGAAGGTACAAGAATATTCATTACCACAGGTAAGTGATATGAAACTGTATAATATATGGGATACTGTTCCCCCTACTGTGAATTGTATGTTTTACCTGTCCTACCCGTATTTACTGTAGCATCTGCAGCAGAAATTCGAGATTTATCCCAATTCAATCTGGCAACTTTTCTGTGTGTAGTTCACAGGAATAAGTAGCATGACACTTAGGGCTCATGTACACAACCGTGTGCCAGCCGGGCCCAAGCTGCGGACCGCAATTTGCACGGGCACCTCACTTGAATGAGGTCTGCAATCCGCATCCGACTGCTTCCGTAGGCTTCCGATCCGTGCCTCCATTCAGCACCGCACCACATCTCCCGGATTGCGGACCCACTCAAGTAAATGGGTCCGCATCCGTGATGCGGGGTGCAAACGGCTGGTGTCCATTTATTGCGGACCTGCTGTTTGCGGGCCGCAATGCAGCCGTGGTCGAGCAACGGCCGTCTGCATGAGTCCTTATACTCCTATTTTCTACAGAACTCTGTGTGGAAAATTTCCACACGATGTGAACAGAGTTGCAGAATCCATATTTACATGCTTTAAGCAAGTCTGTCACCAGGAAATTCACTGATAAACCAGGCACAATGTCTTGTAGGGCCAGCTCAGCTGAATGTAATATCTTTCACTTAGTGATTTGTTGCTTCATTCTGGAGAAAAAGTACCTTTAGGCCTCATGCACACGACCGTTGTGTGCATCCGTGGCCGTTGTGCCATTTTCCGTTTTTTTTCGCGGACCCATTGACTTTCAATAGGTCCGTGGAAAAATTGGAAAATGCACCGTTTTGCAGCCGAGGCCGTGATCCGTGTATCCTGTCCGTCAAAAAAATATGACCTGTCCTATTTTTTTGACGGACAACGGTTCACGGACCCATTCAAGTCAATGGGTCCGTGAAAGAACACGGATGCACACAAGATTGGCATCCGTGTCCGTGATCCGTGGCCGTAGGTTGCTTTCATACAGACGGATCCGAAGATCCGTCTGCATAAAAGCTTTTTCAGATCTAAGTTTTCACTTCGTGAAAACTCATATCCGACAGTATATTCTAACACAGAGGCGTTCCCATGGTGATGGGGACGCTTCTAGTTAGAATACACTACAAACTTTGTACAAGACTGCCCCCTGCTGCCTGGCAGCACCCGATCTCTTACAGGGGGATATGATAGCACAATTAACCCCTTCAGGTGCGGCACCTGAAGGGGTTAATTGTACTATCATATCCCCCTGTAAGAGATCAGGGCTGCCAGGCAGCAGGGGGCAGACCCCCCCCTCCCCAGTTTGAATATCGTTGGTGGCACAGTGTGCGCCCCCCATCAGGGCCCCCCTTCCTCCCTCTAGTGCAGGGGTGCACAACCTGCGGCCCGGGGGCCACATGCGGCCCTTTATACCATTCTGTGCGGCCCCCAACCATCTGGTAACAGACATGTATGTCTATGTCTTGTGGCTGCTCACATGTATTTTTCATGTATTTCTCCCATTAGATGGGAGTCCTGGAAGTGTAACTAGACATTAATGTTATATAATGTGTGTTCAATATGCCATAAGTACAATATTTCAGTTGTTAATACACCTTTAAATTTAAATTTCGGCCCTCGTCATTGGTTCAGTCTGGCAATGTGGCCCCCAACCAGGAAACGTTGTGCACCCCTGCTCTAGTGTAATAAATCGTTGGTGGCACAGTGTGCGCCCCCCATCGGGCCCCCCCCCCCCTTGCTCCCTCTATTGTTATAAATCGTTGGTGGCACAGTGTGCACCCCCCATCGGCCCCCCTCCCTCTATAGCAGTAACAACATTGGTGGCAGTGTGCGGCCTCCCATCTCCCCCCCCCCCCCCCTCGATCATTGGTGGCAGCGTAGTTCCGATCGGAGTCCCAGTTTAATCGCTGGGGCTCCAATCGGTAACCATGGCAACCAGGAAGCTACTGCAGCCCTGGTTGCCATGGTTACTTGGCAATAGTACAATAGTAGAAGATTCATACTTACCTGCTTGCTGCTGCGATGTCTGTGACCGGCCGGGAGCTCCTCCTACTGGTAAGTGACAGTTCTTTAGCAATGCGCCGCACAGACCTGTCACTTACCAGTAGGAGGAGCTCCCGGCCGGACACAGACATCGCAGCAGCAAGCAGGTAAGTATGAATCTTCTACTATTGTACTATTGCCAAGTAACCATGGCAACCAGGGCTGCAGTAGCTTCCTGGTTGCCATGGTTACCGATCGGAGCCCCAGCGATTAAACTGGGACTCCGATCGGAACTACGCTGCCACCAATGATCGAGGGGGGGGGGAGATGGGAGGCCGCACACTGCCACCAATGTTGTTACTGCTATAGAGGGAGGGGGGCCGATGGGGGGCGCACACTGTGCCACCAACGATTTATAACAATAGAGGGAGGAAGTGGGGGCCCGATGGGGGGCGCACACTGTGCCACCAATGATTTATTAAACTAGAGGGAGGACGGGGGGCCCGATGGGGGGCGCACACTGTGCCACCAACGATATTCAAACTGGGGAGGGGGGGTCTGCCCCCTACTGCCTGGCAGCCCTGATCTCTTACAGGGGGATATGATAGTACAATTAACCCCTTAGGTGCCGCACCTGAAGGGGTTAATTGTGCTATCATATCCCCCTGTAAGAGATCGCGTGCTGCCAGGCAGCAGGGGGCAGTCTTGTACAAAGTTTGTAGTGTATTCTAACTAGAAGCGTCCCCATCACCATGGGAACGCCTCTGTGTTAGAATATACTGTCGGATCTGAGTTTCACGCTGTAGCTCATATCCGACAGTATATTCTAACATAGAGGCGTTCCCATGGTGATGGGGACGCTTCAAGTTAAAATATACCATTGGATTGGAGAAAACTCCAATCCGATGGTATAAAAGAACTCCAGACTTTACATTGAAAGTCAATGGGGACGGATCCGTTTGAAATGGCACCATATTGTGTCAACGTCAAACGGATCCGTCCCCATTGACTTGCATTGTAATTCAGGATGGATCCGTTTGGCTCCGCACGGCCAGGCGGACACCAAAACGACTTTTTTTTCATGTCCGTGGATCTTCCAAAAATCAAGGAAGACCCACGGACGAAAAAACGGTCACGGATAACGGACCTACGGACCCCGTTTTTGCGGACCGTGAAAATAAACTGTCGTGTGCATGAGGCCTAAGGGTCCATTCACACGTCTGTTTGTTTTTTCTTTCCTGATCTGTTCAGTTTTTTGCAGAACAGATCAGGACCAGTTCTGGACCAGTTCTGGACCCATTCATTTTCAATGGGTCCTGGAAAAAAATCGGACAACACAATGTGTGCTGTCCGGTTCCGTTGTTCCGTTCCGCATGTCCGATTAAATATAAAACTTGTCCTATTCTTTTCCGCAAAAATTGGATCCTGGTACAATACAAAGTCAATGGTTCCGCAAAAAACGTAAGACATTCGTATGTCATTACGTATGTCATCCGTTTTATGCGGAATCCGTTCCTGGAAATTAAATCCTGCCCACAGAAATCACTTATTCCCTTTTTTTTTCTTTTTTTTTTTTTCAAAGAAATCCAAACAACTTTATTTGCTTTGTGAAATTTATACATGTTTCCGTTTTTTGCGGATCCGCAAAAAACGGATGACATACGGATGACATACGGAAACATTTACAGGAACAACGGATCCGCAAAAAAAACTGACCGAAATTCGGGATATAGAAAAATACTGACGTGTGAATGTAGCCTTAATCCATATGTAAATGAACAGTTAAGGGCACAGAAGGCAAGCCCAAGTCATTCTGTGCACCCTTTCTCCTTCTGCTTCCTCTGCCAGCCCCTCTCTCATCTCCTGGTTTGGCATGCTACATTCTTGTGTAGTGATACCGCTTGGTCCTTTCAGTCAAGACGAACAGTGAGGGACTGGCAGAGGAAGCAAAAGGAGTAAATAGGAGGATGCATTGGCTTGGGCATGCCCTTGGTGCACTTAACTGTTCATTTGCAGTGCACTTAACTGCTCCAAAGTTATGTAAACAGCATAATAAATAAAGTGTGAAGTGCATTTGTATTCATCCCCCTGTACTCTGATACCCCTAAATAAAATCCAGTGTGACAAACTGCCTTTGGAAGTCACCTAGTTAGTGAATAGAGTCCACCTCTGAGTAATTTATTCTCAGTATAACTACAGCTGTTCTGTGAAGGCCTCAGAGATTTGTTAGTGAACATTAGTGATCATGAAAACCAAGGAACACACCAGACAGGTCAGGGATAAAGTTGTGGAGAAGTGTAAGGCAGAGTTAGGTTATAAGAAATATCCCAAACTCTGAATATCTCACAGAGCACTGTTCAATCCATCATCCAAAAATGGAAGGAGTATGACACAACTCCAAACCTACCAAGACATGGACGTCCACCTAAAGCCCAGGCAAGGAGAGCACTAATTAGAGAAGCAGCCAAGAGGCCCATGGTCACTCCAGAGAAGTTGCAGAGGTCCACAGCTCAGCTGGGAGAATCTTTCCAAGGACAACTATTAGTTGTGTACGCCACAAATCTGGCCTTAATGGAAGAGTAGCAAGGAGAAAGCAATTTTTTAAAGCAAGCCATAAGAAGTCTTGTGTGCAGTTTGCCACTAGTGATGAGCTGCATAGGCAATATTCATTTTTGTGATATTTTGTGAATTTTTCGCATAATATTCACAATAAATTCAAAAATGCTAGAATTCGTGATCTCCAGTCATTATTTTTGCGATTGCGCAAATCAGCACTAATGATGCGCATATTTTTGCGCAATACATGCAACTTCACATTTTATCAGGTCTGAGTAGATATTACTGATTGGTGCACTAAGTATTGTTGTGACATCACAGCACTATGTCTGTAGCATGTATGTATGGATAGCAGAGAAACAGTAATTCCTATCACACTACCTAACACCCTGCACTTGAAACTATTAGCTACACTATATCACTATCTAACCTACACTGAGTATCTTCCACTCTCTGTATTATATACACTCACCTAAAGAATTATTAGGAACACCATACTAATACGGTGTTGGACCCCCTTTTGCCTTCAGAACTGCCTTAATTCTACGTGGCATTGATTCAACAAGGTGCTGATAGCATTCTTTAGAAATGTTGGCCCATATTGATAGGATAGCATCTTGCAGTTGATGGAGATTTGAGGGATGCACATCCAGGGCACAAAGCTCCCGTTCCACCACATCCCAAAGATGCTCTATTGGGTTGAGATCTGGTGACTGTGGGGGCTGTTTTAGTACAGTGAACTCATTGTCATGTTCAAGAAACCAATTTGAAATGATTCAAGCTTTGTGACATGGTGCATTATTCTGCTGGAAGTAGCCATCACAGGATGGGTACATGGTGGTCATGAAGGGATGGACATGGTCAGAAACAATGCTCAGGTAGCCTGTGGCATTTAAATGATGGCCAATTGGCACTAAGGGGCCTAAAGTGTGCCCAGAAAACATCCCCCACACCATTACACCACCACCACCAGCCTGCACAGTGGTAACAAGGCATGATGGATACATGTTCTCATTCTGTTTACGCCAAATTTGGACTCTACCATTTGAATGTCTCAACAGAAATCGAGACTCATCAGACCAGGCAACATTTTTCAAGTCTTCAACAGTCCAATTTTGGTGAGCTTAGTCAACGTTGCGCTTCTATCAGCTTGAATCAGTCGGCCCATTCTCCTCTGACCTCTAGCATCAACAAGGCATTTTTGCCCACAGGACTGCCGCATACTGGATGTTTTTCCCTTTTCACACCATTCTTTGTAAACCCTAGAAATGGTTGTGCGTGAAAATCCCAGTAACTGAGCAGATTGTGAAATACTCAGACCGGCCCGTCTGGCACCAACAACCATGCCACGCTCAAAAGTGCTTAAATCACCTATCTTTCCCATTCTGACATTCAGTTTGGAGTTCAGGAGATTGTCTTGACCAGGACCACAACCCTACATGCATCGAAGCAACTGCCATGTGATTGGTTGACTAGATAATCGCATTAATGAGAAATAGAACAGGTGTTCCTAATAATTCTTTAGGTGAGTGTATATGAGCTAACTAACTATCTAATGTAATTGGATAAGGAATGGGATCCAGATAAATGCACAGAGCACAGCAATGTCACTTCTCTCTCTCTCTTAGGCCTCTTTCACACTTGCGTTGTCCAGATCCGACGTGTACTCCACTTGCCGGAATTACACGCCGGATCCGGAAAAACGCAAGTGAACTGAAAGCATTTGAAGACGGATCCGTCTTCAAAATGCGTTCAGTGTTACTATGGCATCCAGGACGCTATTAAAGTCCTGGTTGCCATAGTAGTAGTGGGGAGCGGTATACTTACAGTCCGTGCGGCTCCCGGGGCGCTCTAGAATGACGTCAGAGCGCCCCATGCGCATGGATGACGTGCCATGCGATCACATCATCCATGCGCCTGGGGCGCCCTGACGTCACTCTGGAGCGCCCCGGGAGCCGCACGGACGGTAAGTATACTGCTCCCCCGCTCCCCACTACACTTTACCATGGCTGCCAGGACTTTAGCGTCCCGGCAGCCATGGTAACCATTCAGAAAAAGCTAAACGTCGGATCCGGCAATGCGCCGAAACAACGTTTAGCTTAAGGCCGGATCCGGATCAATGCCTTTCAATGGGCATTAATTCCGGATCCGGCCTTGCGGCAAGTGTTCAGGATTTTTGGCCGGAGCAAAAAGCGCAGCATGCTGCGGTATTTTCTCCGGCCAAAAATCGTTCCGGTCCGGAACTGAAGACATCCTGATGCATCCTGAACGGATTTCTCTCCATTCAGAATGCATGGGGATAATCCTGATCAGGATTCTTCCGGCATAGAGCCCCGACGACGGAACTCTATGCCGGAAGAAAAGAACGCAAGTGTGAAAGAGCCCTTAGAACTGCAAAAAAACTGCAGAAAATGGCTGCTGGGGAGTTTATTATATAGTAAGGGATAGGCAACTTTCCTATTGGTTGCTAGGGATGTTGCTAAGCTCTGACAAAGATATTGCAGCCTTCTGATTGGCCCACAAGCAAGAAGGGAGGTTACTGATGAAAAAGAAATCTAGAATACTCGTGATTACGAATATATAGCACTATATTCTACATCTTCGCAAGTTTTCAAAGTACCAATATTCGCAATAAAAATGTGCGATTAGAATATTTGTGATCAACACCATTTGCCACAAGACATTTAGGGAAAACAGCAAACAAGTGGAAGAAAGTGCTCTGGTCAGATGAGGCCAAAGTTGAACTTTGTGGCCTAAATGCAAAACGCTATGTGTAGAAAAAAGTTTACACTGCCCATCACCCTGAACACACCATCCCTAATGTGAAACATGGTGGTGGCAGCATCAAGCTGTGGGGATGCTTTTGTTCAGCAGGGACAGGAAAGCTGGTCAGAGGTGATGGGAAGATGGATAGAGCTAAATACAGGGAAATCCTGGAGGAAAACCTGGTAGAGGCTGCAAAAGACTTGAGACTGGGGAGGAGGTTCACGTTCCAGTAGGACAACAACCCTAAACATACAGCCTAAGCTACAATGGAATTGTTTAGATCAAAGCATATAAATGTGTTAAAATGGCAAAGTCAAAGTCCAGACCTAAATTCCATTGAGAATCTGTGGCAAGACTTGAAAATTGCTGTTCACAGTCGCTTTTCATACAATCTGACTGAGCTTGAGATATTTTGCGAAGAATAATGAGCAAACATTTCAGCCACTAGATGTGCAAAGCTGGTAGAGACATACCCCAAAATACACTAGTGCAAACCACACAAAAAATGGTGCAAATACATGAAAAATTTGGTGTAAATATATCAAACATAGTCATGGGTCTGTAAATCTGCATGGAATATGACACAAACTCACTTGTATATTATTTTTCAAGCACCAATCTCCTAGGAAAATGTTATTGAAAGAAGCTTCAAGGATTAATTTAAACAGTTCTGGACCATCCAAATCACGAAAGGCTGAGGAGGAACTTCAGAGAGATGTGAGCGCTAACAAAAGAGGAAGAAGAGATCCTTACTCAACAGACAATCTAGAAAGATTCAAGCAGCAGAAAGAGGCAAGATGTTCTCCCTCAACTCCCCATCACCAGAGTGATGAGATGGACATGAATGTGGAGGTGGGTAAATGCTGAATCGAAATTACAATGCTATTTTATATCATTAGCAATGACTGATCAGATGCTGGTAACATTTTTTCATTTTTTTCATTTTTACATTTTGGATTTTTCCTCCCCACGTCCCAATAGCCATAACTCTTTTGATTCGTTCCCATAGCTATATGAGGGCTTATTTTTTGCGGGACAAGATGCATTTTTAATGCCACCATTTAATTTACCATGTTTTGTATTAGAAAACGGGAAAACAATTCTTTATGTGTAAAAAAAAAACAGAATTCCACAAAAGTTTTTAGGGTTTTGACATCACAGCGTTCACTATGCACTAAAAGCGACCTGATGTTCTTTTTCTGTGGCTCAATACGAATGCAGTGATACCAAACTTGGATAGTTTTTTTTGTTTTATTACTTTAAAAAAATATATAATTTCTGAAAAAAATCAAAATTTTCTTTACATCACTATATATTCTGACAGCTATAACTTTTTTATATTTCGGTCTACAAAGCTGTATGAGAGCTTGTTTTTTTGCGTAACATTCAGTTGTTTTTATTGGTACCATTGTACGACTTTATAATCACCGCTATTCAATTTTTTGAGGGGACAAGATGACTTTTTTTTCCGTTGCGGCATTCACCGCACAGGAATTTTTATATTTTTTCTTTTTAATAGTTTAGACATTTCCAGACGCGGTGATACAATATGTTTATTTATTTTTATTGTTTATAGATTTTTATATGTAAAATTAGGATAGAGGCTGATTTAAACTTTTCTTTTCTTTTTAATAATTTTTGTTTTTTACTTTTTTTTATAACTATTAGACCCCCAAGGGCCTAGTACATGGGATCTTTTGATCCCCTCTCATATTCCCCCTAATAGAGATCTATTAGGGTGAATAGAATTTTTACACTCTCCATTCTGAGCCTCGTGCTATCGGCACTTCCTGTCAGTGTGGGCGGGTGTCGGCTGTATGGAGCGGGCCTGCCGTTATGGATTGAGGGGCAATGATTTTCCAGTTTCTGCATTAAACACTTGCTTATTGTAGTCTGGACAGTTATGTCATTTTCTAATATACTTTGTGCAATAATTTGTGAAAGTATTAATGTTGTCTGCTTGCTATTAATAAAAGGGAACCTTTATTGTTTAGTTTGGTCATGAAAATATATCCTGGTAAAGGTGCAATGATCATCTGTTTGTGCAGATATGTTGCAGAAATTTATGTGACAAAAAATACTTTTTATGCATTGCAACATGTACAGATGTATGCAAATTCCAGCCAAATGAAGTTCTGGGACAGTTGTAACAAACCTACGATGTGTGAACAAACCCTAAGGGTATGATTATGGGGGCAGTCATAGTGGGAAATCTATACTGTGTATGGAGAAGAGCTCTATACATGGTGCAGAGGTTTGTGGCAATGTTAATTTTAGTTATTTTAGTGGTTATTTCCCTTTTAATTATAACTTTAATTATTACCTTTAAATGTAATAAGTTAGTGATAGTAATTGTTAATGTGAGCTATTCAACATTATTGTTCCATGGTTACCAGGACTAGTGATTGGTATTAGGCTACACTGAGGTCACTGTACATGCCTACAGCAAAATTAAGACCTTCAAAGGGGTGCTAGGAAGGGCCATTACCCAATTCCAGACCGGGCCATTTACCCCCTTCTTGACCAGGCCTAATTTAGCAAATCTGCCATGTGTCACTTTATGTAGTTATAACTTTGGAACGCTTTTACTTATCCAAGCCATTCAGAGATTGTTTTCTCGTGTCACATTGTACTTTATGTTAATGATAAATTTGAGTCAATATGGTTTACCTTTATTTATAAAACAAATCAAAAAGTTACCAAAAATTTGAAAATATTCGCTGTTTTCTAAATTTTAATTTCTCTGCTTTTAAGACAGATAGTGATGCCTCATATTTCTACTTTATGTTGGCATCATTTTGGTAATGTAATCTTATTTTCTCAGGACGCTAGAAGGTTTAGAATTTTACAAGCAATTTTTGAAATCTTTAAGAACATTTCCAAAGTCAACTTTTTTATAGACCAGTTCAGTTCTTAAGTCATTTTGTGGGGATTACATAGTGGAAACCCCCCCATAAATGACCCCATTGTAGAAAGTACACCTTTCAAGTTACTCAAAACTGATTTGAAAAACTTTGCTAACCCTTTAGGTGTTCCAGAAGAATTAAAGGAAAATGGAGATGAAATTTCTAAATTTCACTTTTTTGGCAGATTTTCCATTTTAATCCATTTTTTTCTTTAACACGGGGGTTAACAGCCAAACAAAACTTAATATTTATTACCCTGATTCTGCAGTTTACATGAACACCCCACATGTGGTCGTAAACTGATGTAAGGGCACACGGCAGGGCGCAGAAGAAAAGGAACGCCATATGGTTTTTGGAATGCAGATTTTGCTGAACTGGTTTTTAGATGCCATGTCCCATTTGAAGCCCTCCTGATGCACCCTTACAGTGACCCCATTTTGAAAACTAGGGGATAAGGTGCCTGTTTTATTAGTACTATTTTGGGGTACATATGATTTTTAATTGCTCTATATTATGTTTTTTGTGAGGCAAGTTTTGGCACTGTTTTTATTTTTTATTTTTACATTCATCTGACAGGGTAGATCATAGCTATTTTTATAGATGCAATGATATCAAATATGTCTACTTTGTTTCAGTTTTACATAATAAAGCATTTTTGAAAGAAAATTATGTTTTTGTGTCTCCATTTTCTCAATGCCATATTTGTTTTATTTTTCTGCCGATCGTCTTTCGCAGGGGCTCGTTTTTTGCAGGAAGAGTTGACGTTTTTATTGGTACCATTTTTGGGTACATATGATTTTTTTGATCATTCATTATTACACTTTATAGGGCAAAGTGACCAAAAATTGGTTGTTTTAGAAGTTTTTATTTATTTATTTTTACAGCATTCACTCGAGGGGTTAGGTCATGTGAAATCTTTATAGAGCAGATCGTTACGGATGTGGAAATACCTAATATGTATACTTTTTCTTATCTATTTAAGTTTTACAAAATAATAGCATTTTTAAAACCAAAAAAATGATGTTTTAGTGTCTCCACAGTCTAAGCGCAATACCTTTTTTTATTTTTTGACCGATTGTCTTAGTTAGGGTCTCATTTTTTGTGGGATGAGGTGACAATTTGATTGGTACAATTTTTTTATAAAAATTAATTTTTGTACTTTTTTTGTCTAGACGCACTCTGGTGCTGTCACCACCAGACATCTGAGAAGCTCTGACAGACGTTCTTCAGAACCTCCTCCTTGAGGTTCCTTTTGTTTTGCTTTCGTTTTCTCATCTCGTTTCCCTCTCTCAGCTGTCATCTAGTTGCACTGATTGCATCCCTTTAAATCCCCTCCCATACTGCATCACTTTGCAGTTTATACAACTTCCTGGAGTGTGTGCATGCTGGATGCTGCAACTGATGCTTCTACAGATAAGTCTGTTCATTTATTTGTGTTTTCCTGTTTGCTTGATCCTAGGTGACCCTGACTCCCTCCGTATTAAGTGTAGGGAGCCAGTGGTTGTGTCCCCTCACTATTATAGGGTGTTCAGGTGTCATACAGTCGAGGCACGAGGGCATGCAATTATCTATCATAGAGATCTTTGCATTGGCTGAGAAGTCAGGGAGAGTGCTAGGGCTTTTACAGGGCTAAACCTTATGTTCCTTAGTTTGGGATCAAGTCAGTCGGATCTTCGTTTGTTGTCTTCTAGTTTTCTGCAACACCATCCGTGACAGGGACATTTAACTTCACTTCTTTTTTTTTTTCACTATTGATTTCTCCTGTAACTGGGGCTGATATAGTAGTCCCAGTTACAGGGGAAATACACTCCGCAGAGAGGCTGTACAGCAGTATACTGCTCTATACAGCCTCAGTGCAGGGCTGATCAAGGTCTGTGGAAGACCCAACATCTCCTGCACTCCCCTGGCCCCTGCGGTCACATGAGCAGCGGGCCAGGACAGGAAGTGGCATAGCGCTTCCTTATCTGTATACAGAGTGCTCGTTGAGCGCTGTTTATACAGCGATCTAGAAGGCAGGGACACCTGGGAACAGTCCCTGCCTTCTCTCTGGGGTACGATTAGCGTGCAGCTGCGATCTCTGAATGGACGTTCCAGAACATCCTTTCAGAGATAAACGACCAGCCCAAGGACGTTTATAGTCAATGGGCAGTCGTGAAGCGGTTAAGCTAGAAAAGTTCCATGCATGTAACAGAGGCTTTAGATCCACTGATGGCATTGATCAGGTAAGATGATGTCTTGTGACTATCTCCCTCTTGTATTACCACAGGGTGTCAGCCATGTTCCATGTTGGGAACTGGTCGACAGGAACTCCTCTATAGTTGCAGGCTAAGTGATTGTTATTTACTTTTAATCTATATATAATCAGCCTGTATATATATTATCACTGCTTAGTAAACCAGTTTTATTAACTTAAGTCTTGTTAAGCCTAGCTTATTCCCGTATTTTAGAATTCACAGTAAAACAAGTGGTCATGCAGATGTACTGCAGCTCAGCTCCTATTCAAGCCTTCTGGCCATACTCAATATAGTTCCTGGCACCACGGCTGCTTGTAACAGCTGATCAGTGAGTGATATTGGTGATATTGGTGACCTATCCTGATAATAGGTCACCAATATCTGTACCGTGGAAAACCCCTTTAAGGTAATTAACATTTTTCATCAAGAGTAACCATAGGTGTTAGCAGCACAGATTGTCCTCAGCCAAAGTAAAATTACAGCTTGCCGAAGGCCAAACAAAAATCATGCACATGGATGGAATGTCACCTTTTGCCTATATGTCCAAAAGTGGAGACACATATATACAACAAATATATGCAGATATAATTGAAAGGCCTTATCATGTATTCATGCAAAACATATAAACAGGAGATGTATAGGTAATAAGACATGGGCGGGGACTCCCATCTGATTGAGTCTTAAGAGGGACATGTCCAATATTCCTATATTACGATAACATAAACAGATCGGTACCAGTGACTAACTGCCCATATAGTGTTCCTATATTGAAAAAGAGACCCCGTTCAGAACCTGCCCCCATACTACCTTCACCCTTTATCTCACTAATACCAGTGCATATAATCTGGCCAGTTGATGACCTGGACTTATCAGGGTATTAAAGTAGGTACAATAAATGTAAGGTAATATGGACTGTAAAAAGCAAAGTATGTAGTACAGATTAATTATAAGATAAAGTAAGATTAATACAAATTAAAGCTGTGCTAAACCTATGTGCAGCAGTACTAGATATTGTGCCTGACATTAAGGGTGATTGTAGTCCACATTCTCCACTCCAAGATCAGTCTACCCACCACTGTGAGGGCAGTATTAGCATGAGTGACACCCCCTACTTAGATGTCTGCAGTGATGCATGGTGGTTCTTACCACCAAAAATAATGCAAAAAAAGTTTCAACATTGCGATCATGAAATTAGATCGACAATGTTTTGCTGCCAAATAGAGTTAATGTTTTGTGTTTTAGTCTGCTATATTTGTGTTAAGATATATTTTCTGAAACTGTAATGCTCCTTTAAGAACATCATTGTGGTTGTAAGTAAATTTTCATTAAAGGGAGTCTGTCAACTCCAAACTCTTATTTCGAAAGTAAGCATACAGCCATGTAGGGTAGTTGTCCCAAACTTTTTCCAATTATATTTTTTTTATCTGGTCCTTTAATCCTGGGAAATGCATATTTCTATTTTTAAGCAAATTGATTTTTGGTGCACTGGGTGCAGCATGGCTCCATCAGTGGACATTCCCTGGCATTTCAGTGGGATTGTCAGCTGTGGTCTGCGCTCCTGATGCCGGCATTCCTCTCCTGGCTCTGAGCAGAGCTTGCACTCTGGCTCATAGTTCCTTGTGTGCATATATAATGTGAGCGGGCGCGTCTCTACTCCTTATGTAAGGCATGCACGCACACACACCCTCTATCTTCCCCAGCCTATGGATGGTCTGCAGGATGTATTTAAAGGCACCTTCTTCTACAGTCCTATTGTGTGTAGGTGTTTAGCGTGATTCTGCTTTACTGTGTACCAGACCCCGTTTCTTGTTTAAATGGAATTGCCTATTTGCTGCCTCCCCCTGATCTAGGACTACGTTGACAGACTTTGACTCATTGCTACCTGCCTTGACCTTGGCCTTTGTACCCTGACTATGCTTCCACCTGATCAGCCTCTAGTGTCCCAGCACCCTCTGGGTGAACTGTACCACTTGGAGGTGAGTCCAGTGGGTCCACACCCAGGTCCCGATTCCCTTGTGTCCCAACCCCACTCAGAGGTAGCACCTGGTGCATCCCTTTAGGAAAGTCTAACCTCATCATCAGAGGTATTGTGAAGAAAGAGGGGTGTATTTAGACATCGGCCTCTGAGCGAGTTGGTCTTGTGGGACAGCGGGTTTGCACCCGCTGAACATAACATAAGCATTTCTATGGATTAGAGGACTGGCTTTACACAAGATAGGTATGGTTATGTTTTGGGCTTTTTCCGTTCAACAGTGGAATGCTTACCTTCAAAATTATTTTGGAGGTGACAGACTCCCTTTAAAGAGTTACTGTTCTTTCACACAATTTAATTTAACTTAATAGAGAATGGTGTAACTAGCACATCACTTTATTTAAAAATATGCCTTCATCCACCTGAAAAAAGCTGTAAAGTCATGGCCACTAGGGGTCTTACTTCCACCTAATTTGCAGTCCACTGCCTGTTCTCAGGCAAGATCCATCCCTGGTAATAGAGACACAGAAGATGGCAGAAAGGAAGTGGGTTGTGTCAGAGCTAGCTGAGATTGTGAGCCTGATAGAAACAACTGTTTCTACACTGCTTCTGAACATCACAGGAGCCTCCTATATGTCTTTAAGTGTGATTTTCCTCCTTCTTATCTGTCCTGTGAGCTCCAGAGCTGAAAGCAAACATAGTCAGAAGTAAGGGAAAGGATGTCACAGGACTCACAGCAGTACAGTGCTGGCAGATTTTAAAGAAAGGATACACCCCCTGCTTTTGAGTGAAATGCATTTAGCTGTGCAAAAAAAAAAAAAAACACTAGGGAAGCCCAAAAGGTCCTGCTCTTTCACAGTTATGATTGTACAAAGAAGCCCAGCCATTATGCAAACTTTTTTTGAAAAATCTGGGACACTTTTTTTAAAATATTATTGTTTATTCATTTTTGTTAGTATACGAAACAACAATAATAGGGCTTCAGACCCTTTAAAAGTACAAAGAAAAAAATAAAATAATATTCATATGCATCAAGAGGGGTATGCAGACCCTGACAGTGATGGATATAATAGCTCAAAATAAAACATAAAAAAATAGGATATCACCAAGGCCTACCTGAGGCCGAACACCATTAAGAAATATGCCGTTATGTAGTCGGATAAAGAAACATAGCTAAACATTAACAGTACTGAAGATGAAGCGCTACAAGGATTATACTCAGAGTTCAGTTGTTTGTTTATTACCTATCCTGTAACCGCAACCTCCCTAGTCTACCCTTCAACTGTTCAGTAAGATACCATTCTGTTAATGTGAAAGGCTGCATAATACTACTAATTTCGTCGTCTGACATGTACTTTACAATAAAACATCTCCATTTTTGAAACCATTTATGCGTGAACTTATCTTTATCATTAAGGATCGTCATTCTTTCAAGGTGTAATAGGTTTTTAAGTTGCGACTGAACAGCAGATATCGATGGTATGTCCGAGCATAACCATTGTTGTAAGATAAGTCACTTAACCACCATACAGATTTGAATGGAACAACAGAGGGGGACTCCTTCCCCCATTCACTTCTTCTTCATAGTGAAACAAATATAACAAAGGAGTTAATGGAATCCTCCTTCCCCAGATTTCAAATACCATATCACCCACACCAGACCATAGTTGTTTAGTTTTGGGACATGACCACAGACCGTGAAAAAAGTCTGTATAACTGAGGAAGCATTTAGGGCAGTTTGCAATTCTTTCTGGTCTAAGCGGTGAGGAGGTATATCAAATCCACATATAGCTTTGTGCATGATCCGTAGTTGTGAATCTCTCCATACCTCATTGACAATATTTTTCTACACTTTCAACCACCCCTTCAAAATTGCCTGGGAAACATTGTCTACTTCCAATTGCCCTTTCCACTGGTTAAAATCTCCCATTTTGTTGAATTGTGAGTCTTCCCTCCTCAGCCCATGGTAAAGAAGGGAAACAGAAGTTCTACCACCACCCAAGCCCAGGATCTTGTCTAAGACGTTCTGTCTAATTTATTTATGTACCAAAACTAGATTAGAGTTAATGGCCACCTTCACTTATGCATATTGGATTGTCTGGAATGCAGTTAAAGAGTATTTCTCTATAATTTCGTACTTGTGCAACCATCTTGGTTTTGAGGTTTGTAACCTGCAAGATCCCCTTACTCTTCCATTCCCTAAATAAACTATTGGTGTGACCTAAGGGAAATTCCGGGTTATCCCATAAAGGAAGATGTTTAGATATCCTAAAAGACAGCCAATACTTCCTCCTCAAAATTCGCCACGTTGCTATAGTGTCTTTGAAAAGGATAGATGATTTTATGTGAGCAGGGATGCAGGACAGGACCTAGCATGAAGCAGAGCCGCCACAGACCACAGAGCACAGAACTGACTCTCTAAAGATAGTGCAGAATAGTAACTGGTTTCCGTTTATCCAGTCTACAATATGTCTGGCCATACACTCTAGGTTGTATCTCCTGACATCGGGAAAAGCTATACCCACTAAGTCCGTAGGAGCTATCAACTTTTGAAGACCTATTCTGGGACGTTTACCATGCCATAGAAACGTAGTAAATGCCGCCCTTAGTTTATTGGTATCCCCATGTTTTAAGAGCAGGGGGATAGTTTGCAGCCGATATAATAGCTTGGACATTGGCATCATTTTTAGCAAATGATTACAACCCATTAATTATAAAGGAAGATTATGCCAGTGTTGCAGTTCCCTAATTATCTTGGTAATCAAGGGATCATAATTCAGTCTAGATATGGATTCTATGCTTCTACCTATTTTAATTCCTAAATAAGTAATAAAGGATTTGGCGTTTGGTATCCCTTCTACTGTGTCCCTCAGATTTCTATTTGTGTTACTATTTAAGAGAAGAATTTCACTCTTGGCGCTGTTCACTTTAAGACCAGAACACGAGCCGAAATTCGACAATGTTTGAAGGACTTTATGCAGATCTGATACAGGATCATCCATAAATAACACTATGTCATCAGCAAACAGCGGCAAGCGCATATTATATGAACCAACTACCAGTCCCTTGAAAATCGCAGAAGAGTTGAGATATCTTGCCAGGGGTTCTATCACAAGGTCAAACAAAAGGGGAGACAACGGGCATCCCTGCCGCGTTCCCCTCTGTAATGTGAACCTGGGGAACATAAAACCGGCCATATAGACTCTAGCTGTTGGATTAGAATAGATCCCTGCTAAAATGGAACGGAAGCTACCTTTAAAGCCCATGGCGTCTAAAACTTGATTAAGCCATCTTCAACTGATGCTATCAAATGCTTTTTTCTGTGTCAAACGTAACAATAGCTGGGTTTTTGTCTTTGTATTTCAAAGTTTTCGCTACCGAGAGGGCCAGAAACACCTTTCTAATATTTATTACCGCAGACCTCCCCTTGATAAATCCCACTTGTAACGTCGAGACCAGTGAGGGAAGGATATCTGCCATTCTATTTGCCATAATCTTCGACAGCAATTTCATATCTTGATTGATAAGGGAAATGGGCCTATATGAAGAAGGGTCCTCTGGGTCCTTGCCCTTCTTATGTATGAGAGTTATTAGTGCTGTATTCATGTGATCTGGTATATGCTCCCCCCCTACAATAGAAGAATAAACTGTAGTCAATGTAGGTGCTATCTGAGTGCATAAGGCCTTAAAAAAAATCTGACGTATAACCGTCCAGACCTGGAGCTTTGCCCGAGGGGAAGGCTTTTATGGTAGACTGTATCTCTGTCGCTGTGATATGTGCATTTAGCATATTCAATTGTTCCTCCGAAACTTTCGGCAGAGATAAGGTCTCCAAGAAACCGTTTCCTGACTCCATTTGCCCCTCCCTACTCTCATAAAATCTAGCAAAGTAATCCCCCAAAAGATCAGTAATTTACTTGGGACTTTGCACTTTCGTGCCATCACATCCACGAAGACTATGAATGTCAGTCATTCGCCTCTTCCCCTTTGCCAGGGATGCCAACAATTTTCCCGATTTAGGCCCGAATTTATGTAAGTCAATGTCCAGTTTAGTTTTTTTAAACCTTTCAAGTTTATCTGCCCACCCGTCAAAATCCTTCTGAGCCGGGACCCACTTCTCTTTATTTTCAGGGGTTCTATCTAGTGTATATTTTCCATACGCCTGTCTCAAGGACTCACTAGCTGACTGGAAACGATCTTGTGCTATTTTTTTTTATAGACGACACGTAAGCTATCAAACGGCCTCTTAGGACTGCCCTGTCCAGCTTCCCAAAATAGCGTTGGCGAATTAACATGTTCCAAGTAGTCATTGAAATATTCCATCCACCAGCCTTGTAATAGTTTCCGAAAAATCTTATCTAACAGGAGAAAGTTTGGAAACCTCCAGACATAATCCTGTCCCCTAAGATATTGGTCCATCAGATCCATACATGGTAGGGTCCATACTTGTTTCTTGATGCTATCATTTCTTCTATCCTCATGAGCATTCATCACTAGGTTAAAGTCGCCCTCTGCAATCTTGAAAGGATGAGGATCACTTGATATCTTACATCCAACCCCATCTAAAAAGCCCTTTTAATCCTTATTAGGAGCATAAATATTACAAATGCTGTAATCTCCAAAGGGACCTGATAAATGGATATGCAACATTCTACCCTCAGTATTGGAGGTTGTAGCATGAATCACACGAGGGAGATGACATCCTATCAGAATTAAAACTCCTGCCTTCTTTCCTATTGCTTCTGAGCCATAAACAGCCCCCACCCAGAGCTTCTCCATTCTGTGGAAATCTTCCTTTGTAAGATGGGTCTCCTGCAGTAGTGCCACATCTGCTTTTAGCCGTTTGAGATGCCTTCGGATTTTCATACGCTTATTGGGCGAGCGTAGCCCCTTCACATTCCAAGAAATGACTTTCATAAAGCACCACTGCAGGATGACCCATAGCCCTTGCTGATCTGCAGCAATAGATGGAGAGAAGAAAAAAACGTTGTCTACTAAGGAGATGCCTCCCAGCGCAGCATCTCCTTAATCTCAGCAAATTCTCAATGAGCCTACCTCTAAGATGTATGGTGAATTTCCCAGCAAAAAAATAAAAAAAACTGTGTTAACTTGAAAAATATTAAGAAAATCAACCTTAATATACACATTATCCTAACTTTTTGTAATGTGACTTTTCCTTTTTTCTGGTACACACGGCGGCGTCTCACCACAAGTTGAATTATAGATTCAGGAGTCCTCCAAGACCCATTTCAGATGATACATAAAAGCATCCACTCAACTCATGGGGTCATGTGTTGCTGTCTAGCCACAGACCTCTGTTCTCTCGGAGAGCCCCGGGTAGACGAGGCAGAATCTGGTGACACGCGATTCCAATGGTGGTGAAGAACAGCCGAACCTTCCGGGGTCTTTTGTCTTGCTCCACATTGCGATGTTATTCCTTCATTGTGGCAATGTAGGTAACTCTCAGCTTCCTTGGGGTCAGTGAATAGACATGTCGTGCCGTTCACTTTGTTTTATTTTAAGAGTTGCTGGGTACATCAGTTGAAATTTGATCCCTTTTCTGTGCAGTCCAGAGAATACCATACTGAAGGCTCTGCGTTTCCGCGTGGTTTCTGCCGAGTAGTCAGCAAATACAAGTGCTTTGTTACCGCGTATGAACAACGGCTCACGTCGTAGCCTATAAGCCCTCAGAATGTCCTCCTTATCTGAGTAATCCAGATATTTGCAAATGACTTGGCAGGGTCTTTGATTTGTTGTCACAGAGGATGGCGCCATGGGCTCTCTCTGGGGCCCCACTCGATGCGCCTTCTCAACTCTCCGCTTCCCACCCAGGGCCTGTGGTAGATCACTTTCAAATAGGCGTCGCAGATCTTGCAGTGGCACTGTTTCTGGCATCCCAACCAGTCTTAAATTGCTCCTCCTGGACCTATTTTCCAGGTCTTCTACTTTCTCCTGCAAACGGTTGGCTAACTGAAATAAGTCCTTGTGCTTAGCTGCTGCATCTGCAGAGTCTTCCTCTACACACGCCACCCTCTGTTCGATTTCCACAAATCTATGATCGTGTAGCGCCACCTCCTCCTGCAGCTTGTTCAGCACTGCTTGAATTGTGGAGGACAGTGAGGCAATGAAATCAGGGGCAAGCTGCTTGGCTACCTCAATAGCCAGTTGTTTTATATCTACACCGTTCGCCACTGAGTCAAACATATCTGACTGGGTATTTACCGGTGAGTTTTCCAGCATCCTCTGGTCTCCTTGGAGCGCCGCTGATGTCGGGGTCAGTGCCATTTTGGAGAGCGCGCTGTCTTTTTCAGAAGCTGTGTGGCTGGAGGATTTGGATCTGTGCCTGCTCCAGAGCAAATACCGCTCCATACGCCTCCCGGTATGGTCCTTAACTCTTGTAAACACAAGAGGAGTTAGCGGAGCGGGTCTGTTTTTGCATCAGTGAGGAGGACCATACTGACCGGCGGTGAGGAGCCGAGCTTGCCGCGTCCTCACATACCAGCGCCGGAACCGGAAGTTCTCTGGGACACTTTAAGCCACCCGAGTTTTGTGGAATCATGAATGGGTAGACAATGACCCTTCAATGTTTAACTATTAAAGATTCATGAAGAGGTTATAGATCTTGTCCTGGGAGATAAGGAAGTTCTTTACATTCTTTAGAACAGACCTTTCTTAATCCCAGGATTTGATATGATATTGTCCTTGGCACTTAGCATATGAGCTGTCATATGGCTATGTGCATGAACTAATTAAATATAGAGAATTATGTACCATTATACAAAGATCTATTCATGTGTTTTACATTACAGCTAATAGAATTTTAAATTTTCATAATAATAATCCAATTTTCAGGATATTTTGATAGGACCGGAAGTAAAACAGGATGGACATGAAGAAGAGATAAATGAATCAGATCAGCAAACAATATATGTGAACTCCTTTAAACCAGTCAGACAAGTCCTACCAAAAGGTAATGGCATTTTTATGGTTAACAATACCTATTAATACACTGGTCTTTTGGTTTACCATGCGAATTGTCTTTTTCCAGGCAATACATCAAATAGCCTTGATGAATCACTCATTACAGATAGTGATGATGATGATGATATTGTCATAGCCCCAGAACCATTACTGACATATAAATTGGTAAGTGAATAAATAATACCTTCTTTTATTATGATATTATTATTTGTGCAGATTTTGCAGCTGAAAGGTTCTGAATCTGAAGACCAATGAATTATTTGACTCTCTATATCATTTTGTAGATTCCATCTCCATATTGGCAGCTCACAGATTAATCAGATGTTCTCAGCTCTGCTGATTGTCCATGATTAACCTGGAAGTCAAACCCTAAAAAGCTCTAATTTTATTACCTGGAAATGTATAAAATTGTTGTATAGTGTATCATTTTGCCTTTGTACACTTTGCTCAGTCTTCATCCAGGATGCGGGTGGAGGTGGCCTCTCTAACTTTAGACCCTTGCTCACATGTGGCAACTGATAAATCAGTGGAAAGAGTGTTTGTGGAATTTCATTTTCCTGGTGTTCCTCCTGAAGAAACAGAAACCCCTTTATCACTTCGCAAGCCTATCAATGGTGAAGAGATATTTTACCATTTCAGCAAAGGTTAGAACAGCAAGGCCACTCCTGTACATGACAAAACCCTAATATTTGAACACTAGTGGATGATCATTATTGATATCATTGCTTAAAATAAATGTCTTCTCTTGACACAGTGATCCATCTTGCTGGTGAAAACCATGTCGAACGTAGACGTTTCCTCAATATGCTTCTACAGGGATCAGACTCTGCAGGAGAAAGAGTCAGGTATGGGTTTTCTTTGACATTGACAGACTCATTTTTCATAGTGGCTGATGCTGGATGCATTTTAGACTATCTAATCTAGTTTATACCACCTGTTTGTTGGCTGAGTGTTTTTGCCTGCTTTGTTGCAGGGGCTCCAAATTTTTGAAGTGTTTGTGCATGATTTCGATGGTTTACATTTACTAAGGTGTGGCCAGATTTATTACTGTGACTGTTTGTTAAAAAAAATCGTACAAAGAGATGCAAGTTACTCCAGTCCCCTGGTGGAGTACAAACTGATTAGATTTAAGACTGAAAAATTGTGTGACAAATTTAACAAGTGGCATATGACATTTGGTAAATCTATTGCAAAATAAATGGCTAAAATAAGAGCAGTCAGCAGGGATTAGCATGGAGAGTCAGTAGTTAGACTCTTGGCAATGAGATATTGATGACCAATCTTTACCATCAGTGTAAAAGTGCTGGAAAACCCGTTCAGTGGTAAATGTATAAAGTCCTATGCACTTAGTTTCCTCTAATGGTGGCTGCAGGTAGCCAGTTTTCTCTTATACCATATGAAGGGATCAAGGGATTTAGGCTACATGCAGATATGCAGCCAGGTTCTAGTTTTCTAGGAGCCGCCAGGGCACGGCAACCAGTTCTAGAAATAGGAGTGGTTCCCAGAGGTGAGACCGGCACCTATCTGACATTTGTGGCTCTACTATTTCTGACAGTCCCATTGTAGTGCATGAAAAGTTGGCCATGCTTGCTCAGCAAATGTTGAGACTGGATAACCCCTTTAAATGATTAAATACATAAGTAGATCTCTTGCTTGCTGTTGATTTTAATTTCGTCCAAAATGGACATCTTTCGTCACTACAGAGAACTACTTTGGTCATTATGATTTGTGATTGGTGGTTTAGAAAACGAATTGTATGGGTCAAATATGAACAAGGCTCTAACTGAAGAGAGGGTTGCCCTAAGGATTGGTTTGTCCATTAAACAGACTGTATATTTCATTTCAAATAAAAAAAATTAATCATTTAATCTCTTCTGCCACTGGTACAATCAAGGTTAACGTTTACAGTGGTAAGCGATCCAATGAATGAAGAAGAAGATGAGTGTCGTGATTTAGGATATGCCTATCTAGACCTGAGGAACCTATTAAGAAGAGATGTAGAGCCAGCAGAAGAAACTCTACAGGGTGAGTAAATATACAGCAGACTTCCTCTAAGGCTGTGTGAAGGAAAGAAGGGAGTTTAGAGTGCTATGTCAGAATAACAGGACCCCTCTAAAGGTTTTGGGCCTACTTAGTTAAAGAAAAAAAAAACATTACAAGGTTGTCCTGGCTTAGTCCAGTTTCAAAAGAGTGTGTTCACTGAATGAAACATTAGTGGGAGAGTGTGAATTACCCTAGTGAACTTTGACTGGACTGATGCAGTATGTCTCTGTCCTACCTCAACTGTAATGATTTGAACTGATGGCACTGAGGTGAGGCACATACGCACAGCATTATAAATCATTATAATGGAGTGCAGTCTAGTCAAAGTAACAGAGTTTACTATGGGATTTCATTTTCCCACACTAAGCGTGTTTCACAGAGTAAAGACACTTGTCTGAAACAGGCCTTATGGGTGTTTTAACTAGCCCTAGGAAAAAATCATACTCACCTCTTCCCTATTGGTCCAGTCCAGCACCCTGGCTCTTCTGGTTCGTAGGCTGTAAATTTCCAGACGGGGTCCTGTACACCTGGCCTCAGTGTGTCCCCACATTACTGCTAGGTCACATCGTGCTTGGAGACACATCACCAATGGGGCCAGTCATTGGCTGCAGCGGCATACTAGACACCAGTCAGATGTTTATGGCCAGGGACCGGAAGATCGCATAATGGAATCAGGGAGCTGGAATAGATTAGCGGGCAGCAAGTGATTATGACTTTCTTCATTCAGTGCAACACACTCCTGGGGCAGGTTACAATGTCCATAATGCTGAACAACCCCTTTAAAGAACCTAAAACATTTCAAAAGCCTGCCCTTGTTCACAAGGGAAAGTTTTGGTGCAGTTGCAGCATGCCAAAGCAAAGAATACTACCGGTACCTAAACAAAAGAAAACTATAAAGGAATGCCTTTGCTTGGGTCCATTTGCAATTTTAGTTACATAAAACTGTACTTCATAAGACCTGTAGACCTGTTCATCCGTAGAACTATACCTTGGGCCAATAAAGAATCATTGATTTAACTCAAGCCTTGTATGGGTTCCATTTCTTCATGTACTAAAATTAATAACTTTACACTATAGGGTGAGGTCATATTTTATTATTGCACTACATGCAGTGTATTTGGTGCATATGCTGATACACATAGCCCCACTGACCTGTCGTATACCAAAAGAGTCTCTATTTGGCATATGCTGGGTTTTATGTACTGACATTGAAACTTTATGAAATAGGTTAGTAGACTATCCTATTCCATGAACTGGCCTACACAAAAAAAAAAGGTTTTCTAATGAAAACCTATGGTTAACAAATGCCAATATCTGCCTATACATATGGGTCTTTTGATGAAGGTAGTCACTGGAAAATACTCCGAAGAAATTTACTTAGGAAGAAAGAAAAATTAGCAAAAAAGCTGGTTGCATGACAGTAAAATACTTTTGATTTTTCTTCAGTTTCAAATGTAACTGATCCAAGAGAAATAATTGGAACTCTACGTGTGGTAATAGAAGCCAGAGAAGCAGCACGGGCTGTGTACAGAGAGAGAAAAATGAAGTCTAGAGTCCAATGATCACCTTCTACAATCTCAAGCCAAGTGCTCTGACAGCTTATACAATGGGAATTCCATACATTGGAAGTGTCTTGCAAGAGAAAACTGACATGCAAGCTTTTCACAGGATAAACAACGAATATACTGTAAAAGGTGTAGAGAAGTGAAGGCAATTTGGAGGAGCTTAGTTGAGGGAGATGGGATCTACCTAACATTATACATTATTCTTTGCAATCTTTGTCTAACACTCCACACAATATGAATCTCCAGCCCCAGCAAGCATAATTATTCCACAATATTCCTCCATATTATTTCATATTGTGATGCAATGAGCTCACCAAAGTAAAAGATCTAACTATACTGCGGTGGTTCATGCTAATTCATGCTAATTGCATAGAATAGACTCCGTTATCAGTGTGCAAATACAAGTAAAAGACCCTTTAGTGCCTTTGTTAGAGTAGTCAAACTATGGAATGCGGGAGTCCAGTCGTTGGGGCCCCTGGCAATCATGAGAACGGGGGCCATGTTCAAACATTTGAATGGAATTCTATGGCACTTCCAGAAATAGCAGAGTACAAAAGCTTGGTCCAGCTCCCGACAACCCCGCCAAGTAGCTGAAGAGGCTCCTCACAGCATACTAAGCACAGCGCTGTACATTCCCACTTGAATGAGACTGAGCTGCTCACTAGTTAAGTAACCAATGAATGTGACATCATTGGCCTAGGAAGAGGCTACAGTGTTCACTGAAATACCACAGCTTCTTTAAACAGCTGATCGACAGAGATGCTGGGAGTTGGACCCCAAGTGATCAGATATTGATGACCTACAGTAGTCTGAGGATAGGCCATGAACATTAAACTCCTAGGAAAAAAACTTTAAATAATCTGTGCTTTTTCCTGTGGTTACAATTGTGGTGATACCATATACTGTATATTCGACATTATATTTTTGCTTGTTTTTCAATGCTCTTTTTTTATGAACTTTTTTCAACATCATTAACTTTTTTTAGTGCCACTAAGGGACTTAATAATGCAATTTACCAACACATTATGCCTGTCATGGAACAGCCTAAGGGCTCTCTTAGCTCCTTTTGTCAAAAGCATGTGGACACCTGACCATCGCTCCTACTAGTGAATCTCAATAAATTAGAATATCATCAAAAAGTTAATTTATTTCAGTAATTCAATTTAAAAAGTTAAACTCATATATTGTATAGATTCATTAAACACAGAATGATCTATTTCAAGTGTTTATTTCTTGTAATGTTGGTAATTATGGCTTACTGGTAATGAAAGCCCAAAAGTAAGTATCTCAGAAAATGTCTGTGAAGGTTCTCATTTATCCAGGTCATGGTATATATCAGTTACATATTTATTCCCAGAATTTTTGTACAATCACTCAGAATTGAGAAAGCTCGTTGGAAGAACGAGTGAAACGTTTTCAAGAAATCTACAGTACGTCCAGTTGCCTTGATTTATTCTTTACAGATATATCTCAGAAAATGTAAATGGTGTCTCTCATTTTCCTCTTGACAATACCCCATGGATTCTCTATGAAGTTTAGGTCAAGCAAGTTTGCTTGCCAATCAAGTATAGTGATAATGTGGTTATTAAGCCAGGTACTGAGGTACTGGTACTTTTGGTAGTGTGGGCAGGAGTCAAGTCCTGCTAGAAAAGGAAATCAGCATCTTCATAAAGCTTGTCAAGCAGAGGAAAACATGAAGTGCTCTAAAATTTCCTAGTAGACTGCAGCTCTGACAGTGGACCAACACCAGCAGGTGACATGGCTCCCCAAACCATCTCTGACTGGAAACTTCACACTGGACCTCAAGAATTTGAGTTGTATGCTTCTTCCAAATGAAATGCAAAATTGACTTTCATCTGTAAACAGTACTTTGGACCACTGAGCAACAATCTAGTCCTTTTTCTCCTTAGCCCAGGTAAGACACTTCTGATGTTGTCTCTGGGTCATGAGTGCGACAGTTGTAGCCCATGTTCTGTGTCTGTTAAACCACTGACTCCAGCCACAGTCCACTCCTTGTGAATCTCCCCCAAAATCTTTAATGGCATTTTCTTGACAATTCTTTCAAGGGTTATTCCTGTTGCTTTTGCACCTTTTTCCACCACATTTTTCCTCCCACTCAACGTTCCATTAATATGTTTGGATACAACACTCTATAAGCAGCCAGCTTCTATATCAATGACCTTTTTGGCTTACCCTACCCGTGGACGGTGTCAATAACTACTGTCAATGATTTGTCTTCTGGACAACTGTCAATTCAGCAATTTCCTCCATGATTGTGTAGCCTACTGAACCAGACTATTAGAGACTATTTAAAGGCTTAGGAAACCTTTGCAGGTGTTTTGTGTTGATTAGAGTGTGACATCATGAGTCTACTTTTCACAATATTGTTTAGTCAAATCTGTTTTTATTAAATTTTTCAAGTGTCACATGGCAAATGCGTTTAACATAAAACAAATTGCAATCAGCTGAAACAATTGCAAGTGTTACATAGACATTGGGAGTAGTACAGAAACATTAGGACAGTGCTCAATATATTGACATCAATGAAATTTGTGCTATTAGGATTAAGCATTGAAGCATCGGTATCAAGGAGCTCTATTGTGATGCGTGAGCACTGTTTCCTTTAGGCAACAAGATAAACATGTTTCCTTTAGGCAACAAGATAAACATAGGAATATAAACCAGTGTTTGCCATGCCAGCAGTCCTGTAAACTCATTTGAGCGTGGATTTTGGGAAGGTAGGTAACTATATAAGCATCTAAATGAGTGACAAACAATAAATTAGAGATAAAGGCAAGTACTAGTGATCAGGTGTGATTTAGCCATGGTTCCTATGTGAGTACAAAATAATTATGCTTATTGGCCCGCCAGCTGGCCAGCTCCTCCATGCGACACAGTTGGTGGACCTTCTGAAGCCACTGGTGTTCAGAAGGAGGATGTGATTGCAGCCATAACAGGGGGATTAAACATCTGGCTGCAGCTAATAAATGTGTTATTAGCAAACAGTGAGATGGTCGGTGTTGTTTAGTGGGTTGGGCAAGAAGTACCAGACCTTCTGTAAGAATGAAGTCTGGAGAGCTTAGAGCTCTCATATAGTTCTGAACTATTGTCCATAAGGATCTAACACCCTGGGCAAGACCACCATATGTGGCTCAGAGTTCCCACATGTTTGTGGCATCTCCAACATAAGTTTGTGTCTGAGAGACCCATTTTAAACAAATAATCAGGCATTTTATACCATCGATATTGGAGTCTATAATGGTTTTCTTGTATTTTGACATGTGAATGTGCCAATATAAATTTCTTATCTGTGTCTGGAAGTGCTATATCTAGTTCTTTTTCCCAGCACTGTAAGAAAGAAGGAGGTTCGACAGATGAGGTTAACAGGTGGGTATATAACGATGGCAATATTTGTTTGGTATTGTTATGAAGAAGGACCAACTGTTCAAACCAGGAGAGCTGTCTGCATGCTGTTTTATAGTGAACAGATTGTCCTAAAATGCTCATATTGTAAGAAGTTGATATTTAGGGACTTCACATGGGATTGTTACATTGCGTGGTCTGGTATCTTGTTAGAAGGCATACATGTTGCAATGTTGATATCTCACAATTTTGACCAGAATGATCTCATTTAGACATTGTCTTGCTGTACTGTATGGGGTAATAGAGAAGCTGGCAACAGAGGAGAGGTGCCCTCAAACAATACAACAGATTGACTGAGAGATCGCCAAATCGCCACTGTGCCTCCTACCAACATATTAAATAAGGTTTGTATGTCTTTGTTCTCTGGTAGCCATAAGATTTTCAGATGATCTGATCCCAAGATCATGAGGTCCGATCTCTGATAGGAGTCAGGAGCGGAAATTGTAGCAAGGTCAAGCAATCTTTGTAGGTGGATTGCTGTATAGTATTGTTTAAACATCAGGAAGTCCAAGATCTCCTCTGTTCTTTTTTCTCGTGAGTATCTGGTAGGATAATCTAGGCTTGCTACCCTTCCATAAGATAAGGAGAAGTATTTCCTGATGGTGGTAAAAAAGGACCCAGGTAGGTGCATAGGCAGCATCTGCATGTAATAAAGAATCAGAGGAAGGATATAAGTCTGCAACAGATTTTTGCGGCCTATCTACGATAGATATCATCATAAAGGTCATCTGGTTTACATGGGATCTGTACTCCTAGGTAAGTTATCAAGTTTTAAGCCCTAAGAAAAAGGAGAGGAGTTGCGCAACAGGGTCGCCTGGGATTGCGTGAGGGAGATATTTTTTTTAAACTCGCTTTATTGGAAAATGGTAAGCAAGTTATGTAACAGTACATTCGAGGAGTATTGCATTGAACAGAGTCGTACAGTGTTGCAGAGAGAATATTGCAAGATTATACATTTTTCATCATTACAGACAGTAATAAACAGTATCCAGTATCCATAGTACATCAATTTGACTGACGTCATTAGGCCAAGCATTACAGTTCATACTGTGATTTACGTCATTCAAGCGAATCGCTTCAATAGAACCTGATAACGCTCAGTTGGACGGGAACACCCCTCAATCCATCGAATGCAGATGGGCCGTCGTAGCAGTCAGATGGGAAGCACACCATGGTCCCCATACTTTCTCAAACTTTTGAGGACAACCCCTACGAGAATAAATAATCCTCTCGAAGGGAATAATGTTATTGACCATGGTTTTCCATTGTCCAACCGTAGGAGGTCTGTCCGCCATCCATCTAATTGCAATGGCTTTCCTGGCCATAAATAGGGTTTCGCTAATGAGGGTGAGAGTGTAACGTGAGCGTGACTCGTCTTCCACTATACCCAGAAGGCAAGATTTAGGGCAAACTACCAGTGAGTCTGGGATCAGGGACGAGACTACATCCACCACCCCTTTCCAAAACGATTGTATGTGACTGCAATCCCATATTAGATGCCAGAAATCGGCATTCGCCTGTGAGCACCTATGACACTCTGTATTCTGCCTCCTACCCATTTTAAAAAGCCTGGTTGGGGTCAAGTGACAGAGATATTTAACAGGTCAGACTTGGTGTAGTTTATTTTGAAGTTTGAAATGGTGTCATATTTTTGGAAGAATTTTAATAGTCTGGGTAAGGGCTCATGCACATGACCGTATGCCCTCCGAGACATATGGTCCGTGAGCGGGCTATATGTCCTGGAGCGGCATACATCGTGCGCACAGCATCATAGGTTGCTATGATGCTGTGCGCATCGGGCCGCCCGCTGGGCTATTGTCCCACACTCATAATATCATATGAGTGCGGGAAAATGGTCCCGCGAGCAGCCCGATGCGCACAGCATCATAGTAACCTATGATGCTGTGCGCTCCTGTGCTCCCACTCGGAGGTCATACAGTCATTTGCATGAGCCCTGAAGCTGCGTTAGGACTGGAGATCAGTAGTAACAAATCATCTGCAAATGCTGATATAAGGTGAGTGTCTGAGTTCCAGGTGAAA
The DNA here is from genome assembly GCF_014858855.1 of Bufo gargarizans. Classification (NCBI taxonomy): domain Eukaryota; kingdom Metazoa; phylum Chordata; class Amphibia; order Anura; family Bufonidae; genus Bufo; species Bufo gargarizans. Next base: position 498,348,799 of record NC_058080.1, on the reverse strand, counting down.
CCTTTTATGATGGTGTCTTGTCTGAGGGGGCAAGGGGGGCATCCCTGTCTTGTACCATTAGTGATTACAAAGCTAGGGGATAATGTGCCATTGACTTTCACATGGGCGGATGGGATTGTATATAGTGTGAAGATTGCCTCTATAAACAGGTTCGCATAAAGTCCCAGGTGACCCTGTCAAAGGCCTTTTCGGGGTCAGTGCTGACTAGTACAAGTAGCAATTTGTGTGAGTGAACTAGAGTCGGATAAGGTTTACAAAACCCATCTGATCTGGCTTGACTATAGTGGGGAGTATTTTGTTTAGTCGTCTAGCTAAAAATTTGGCCCAGATCTTGATGTCAATATTTAAGAAGGATATAGGCCAGTAGCTGGAGCAAAGATTTGGATCCTTGCCTTCTTTGGGCAGTATTGTAATATGGGCTTCAAGTGCTTGACGTGGGAGTGTGCCTTCTGATAGAAGGTGGTTACATGGAACGGTCAGACGTGGCAGTAAGACATCCTGAAATGTTTTGTAATAACATAAGGTGAACCCATCCGGTCCTGGGCTTTTTTCCAGGGGGAAGGAGAGCATTGTGTCCTTCTCCTGTATAGTAGCTGGTTGTACTAAGGTCTGTCTGTCTGCCTTTGAGATGGTAGGAAGGTTCAGTCCTGTGAAAAAGGTTGATATACCCTTTTGCCTATCAGAATCGCTAACGGATGTGTCTGAACTAGCTAAATTATAAAGAGGAATAATAGTTACTAAACGCTGTTGCGATTTCTGAAGTGCAGGTTGCTTTATTTCCTGTCTGGGTGGTTATTGATATAAAGTATTTTTCTTTCCGTTTCTTGATTAAATCTGACATTAATTTGCCTCCTTTGTCACTATGGGCATAGACTTTTTGTCTCTCAGAGTGGGAATGCACCTACAATGTGAATTTCAGACCCCTCCATGATTTCTAAGTGGGAGAACTTGCAAAATCGCAGGGTGTTCAAATACTGTTCCTCACTGTATAGTAATATGAGTTTCACTTTTTGAATTTAATTGAAATAACTGAAATACATTCACTTCTCGATGATATTCAAATTTATTGAGATGCACTAGTATATGGATATCCCATACCAAAACCATGATGGTTAATATGGAAGGAAGGTGTTCCACACAATATTTAGCCAAAATAGTATTTGTGGTACCAGGCACTAATGTTGGATAAGTCTGGCATGGCATTCCAATTCATGCCAAAGGTATTTGATGGAGGTAATGTCAGGACTAAAATTACTCCACACCCTGTTATGGGCCTTGCTTTGGGCACTGGAGCACATACAGAGAAACCAGGAGATGGGGAGAGAAGAGAACTGGAGTGATAGTATGAAGACTGGTGGTTGTAGCAGTTACTCACTCTGACGCTCTCCTGTGCCATGCAGTAATGTTAAGAGTACACTTTTATTTCCTTCAGGGCACACCCTGGTATTAGGGTTCGCCTGTCTGGTGGTGTTTTGTGGTGCCCTTGATGGTGAAGAACTGTGAGGTGCACGTCAGTGTCCCTGGCAGACACTGGTTGCTGAGGATGTAGGTGCACTTGGTGCAGTGTGTCGTGTGGGAAATAATGAGGCCAAAATAACAGCAGAATGGTTCTTTACTGAAGAATCAAGTTCAGGTACATTAGTCAGTTATCAGCATGGACTGGCAGTTCTTACACAAGTGCAATTTTCCATAGTTCTTACAGGCTACATGGCTGCAGTAATAGTTAACAGTCAGGTCTCTTTCTGAAGTAATTTTTCTCGTACTGCACTTTTCTATCCCACATTTAAGCATCCAGAAATAGAGGTGAAGCACTTCTCTTTCACTATGCAACCACAGGGCAGCCCCCAACATCAGACTAAGTTCTGCATCTTTTTCACAAGTTTCTGTACTCGTCACTACAAGCTTCCTCTGCGGCATGTACTACAACACTACGAGATGTGTAAACTATAATCTCTATAAACCCGAAGGATGTTTTATTCCCACTTATCCACATTACATATACCAATAGTAAAAGTAAAGCATTAGTTTTACTAGTCTCAATTAAAAGTCTGAAATACCCCCAAACAAAAAAATATTAAAACTACTGGTGTAAAGCAAAAAAAGTTGGTGTGTTATGATTATGTGTCTATATTCTCAGTGCTATGTAAACCTTAAAAGTAATTCAGTTCAATAGATATTATTAAGTGTCACATTGCTTGAATATTTAGCTACAGTATGTCCATGATACTGACGTTGTCTATTCTTACCTCTTAATCTATATAGAGTGCTGTAGCGATATCTGCCTGACTGGCTGTAAAAGAGCTAGAGTGACTGAGACTTTTACTCTTTAACTAAGGCTACCAATATTATAAAGTGAAGCTTACTGTCTGACTGCCCCAAATATTAAGGATTTAACTACAGACTGCTGTATATACACAGTCGAGTCACATTATTATGACCAATTCCTACTTTTGACACCGGCAGCACGTAGCTCATAAAGAAAGTCATGTGTCATGAGCTCTCTTGGTTGGTATATAAAGTGTGCAATGGCTGTCTGCCCACATATCCCTCATTACTGTCATGCGTGAAAGAGGCAGAAAAAAAGTTTTTAAAAAGGGATGATTATTGGTTTTTGGTCCAAGGTTGGAAGTATTTATGAAACTATGCAGTTTGTGAACGGTTCATGTACTGCTGTGGTTAAAGTGTATCATAAGTGGACAATAGCACCATTGCAAATAAATGGAATCTGCAGAGGACCAGGTGCCATTGAAATAAGAGTTGAATGTCAACTACAAGGGTGGACCGACATGCTACACTTGAACAGCTCAATGCCAAAATGATGTGCAAGGGACTCTAAAATAGATAGATGGTCACTGCACCTCTGCTAACGAAGTTGCATCGGCAGAACAGGCTTCAACTTTTGCAGCAGTATTGGGCCTACACTGACAAAGGGTTGTCTTCTCTAATAAGTCACATTTTCAGCTTCATTGAAAAAGATGGACGTTGGTGTGTCAGGTGAGAAACATCAGAGAACAAACACACTATTGCTGGAAGAACACAAGCTGGTGGTAGCAGCATTATGGTCTGGGGAGTAATTTCATGGCATTTCATGTGGAAGGCACTTTAACCGCCTCCGGACCGCCTAACGCAGATGTGCGGTCCGGAGGCGGCAGCCCTGCGCACAGTGACGCATATACGCGTCATCTCGCGAGGGCCGAGATTTCCTGTGAACGCGCGCACACAGGCGCGCGCGCTCACAGGAACAGAAGGTAAGCGAGTGGATCTCCAGCCTGCCAGCGGCGATCGCTCGCTGGCAGGCTGGAGATGTGATTTTTTTAACCCCTAACAGGTATATTAGACGCTGTTTTGATAACAGCGTCTAATATACCTGCTACCTGGTCCTCTGGTGGTCCTTTTTGTTTGGATCGACCACCAGAGGACACAGGTAGCTCAGTAAAGACGCACCAAACACCACACTACACTAAACCCTCCCCCCCCCGTCACTTTTTAACCCCTTATGAACCCATGATCACCCATGATCACCCCATATAAACTCCCTGATCACCCCCCTGTCATTGATCACCCCCCTGTCAGGCTCCGTTCAGACGTCCGTATGATTTTTACGGATCCACGGATACATGGATCGGATCCGCAAAGCACATGCGGACGTCTGAATGGAGCCTTACAGGGGGGTGATCAATGACAGGCGGGTGATCACCCATATACACTCCCTGATCACCCCCTGTCATTGATCACCCTCCTGTAAGGCTCCATTCAGACGTCCGTATGATTTTTACGGATCCATGGATACATGGATCGGATCCGCAAAACACATGCGGACGTCTGAATGGAGCCTTACAGGGGGGTGATCAATGACAGAGGGGTGATCACCCATATACACTCCCTGATCACCCCCTGTCATTGATCACCCCCCTGTAAGGCTCCATTCAGACGTCCGCATGTGTTTTGCGGATCCGATCCATGTATCCATGGATCCGTAAAAATCATTCGGACGTCTGAATGGAGCCTTACAGGGGGGTGATCAATGACAGGGGGGTGATCACCCATATAAACTCCCTGATCACCCCCTGTCATTGATCACCCCCCTGTAAGGCTCCATTCAGACGTCCGTATGATTTTTACGGATCCATGGATACATGGATCGGATCCGCAAAACACATGCGGACGTCTGAATGGAGCTTGACAGGGGGGTGATCAATGACAGAGGGGTGATCACCCATATACACTCCCTGATCACCCCCTGTCATTGATCACCCCCCTGCAGGCTCCATTCAGACGTCCGCATGTGTTTTGCGGATACGATCCATGTATCCATGGATCCGTAAAAATCATACGGACGTCTGAATGGAGCCTTACCAGGGGGGTGATCAATGACAGGGGGTGATCAATGACAGGGGGTGATCAATGACAGGGGGGTGATCAATGACAGGGGGGTGATCAGGGAGTCTATATGGGTGATCACCCCCCTGTCATTGATCACCCCCCCTGTAAGGCTCCATTCAGACATTTTATTGGCCCAAGTTAGCGGAAATATATATTTTTTTTTTGTTTGTTTTTTCTTACAAAGTCTCATATTCCACTAACTTGTGTCAAAAAATAAAATCTCACATGAACTCACCATACCCCTCACGGAATCGAAATGCGTAAAAATTTTAAGACATTTATATTCCAGACTTCTTCTCACGCTTTAGGGCCCCTAAAAAGCCAGGGCAGTATAAATACCCCACATGTGACCCCATTTCGGAAAGAAGACACCCCAAGGTATTCGCTGAGGGGCATATTGAGTCCATGAAAGATTGAAATTTTTGTCCTAAGTTAGCGGAAAGTGAGACTTTGTGAGAAAAAAAACAAAAAAAAAATCAATTTCCGCTAACTTATGCAAAAAAAAATAATTCTAGGAACTCGCCATGCCCCTCATTGAATACCTTGGGATGTCTTCTTTCCAAAGTGGGGTCACATGTGGGGTATTTATACTGCCCTGGCTTTTTAGGGGCCCGAAAGTGTGAGAAGAAGTCTGGGATCCAAATGTCTAAAAATGCCCTCCTAAAAGGAATTTGGGCACCTTTGCGCATCTAGGCTGCAAAAAAGTATCACACATCTGGTATCGCCGTACTCAGGAGAAGTTGGGCAATGTGTTTTGGGGTGTCATTTTACATATACCCATGCTGGGTGAGAAAAATATCTTGGTCAAATGCCAACTTTGTATAAAAAAATTGGAAAAGTTGTCTTTTGCCAAGATATTTCTCTCACCCAGCATGGGTATATGTAAAATGACACCCCAAAACACATTCCCCAACTTCTCCTGAGTACGGCGATACCAGATGTGTGACACTTTTCTGCAGCCAAGGTGGGCAAAGGGGCACATATTCCAAAGTGCACCTTTTCGGATTTCGCAGGCCATTTTTTACACATTTTGATTGCAAAGTACTTCTCACACATTTGGGCCCCTAAATTGCCAGGGCAGTATAACTACCCCACAAGTGACCCCATTTTGGAAAGAAGACACCCCAAGGTATTCCGTGAGGGGCATGGCGAGTTCCTAGAATTTTTTATTTTTTGTCGCAAGTTAGTGGAATATGAGACTTTGTAAGAAAAAATAAAATAAAAATAAAAATCATCATTTTCCGCTAACTTGTGACAAAAAATAAAAAGTTCTATGAACTCACTATGCCCATCAGCGAATACCTTAGGGTGTCTACTTTCCGAAATGGGGTCATTTGTGGGGTTTTTCTACTGTTTGGGCATTGTAGAACCTCAGGAAACATGACAGGTGCTCAGAAAGTCAGAGCTGTTTCAAAAAGCGGAAATTCACATTTTTGTACCATAGTTTGTAAACGCTATAACTTTTACCCAAACCATTTTTTTTTTTTTTGCCCAAACATTTTTTTTTAATCAAAGACATGTAGAACAATAAATTTAGCGAAAAATTTATATATGGATGTTGTTTTTTTTGCAAAATTTTACAGCTGAAAGTGAAAAATGTCATTTTTTGGAAAAAAAATCGTAAAATTTCGATTAATAACAAAAAAAGTAAAAATGTCAGCAGCAATGAAATACCACCAAATGAAAGCTCTATTAGTGAGAAGAAAAGGAGGTAAAATTCATTTGGGTGGTAAGTTGCATGACCGAGCAATAAACGGTGAAAGTAGTGTAGTGCAGAAGTGTAAAAAGTGGCCTGGTCATTAAGGGGGTTTTAGCTAGCGGGGTTGAAGTGGTTAAACTGATCTGGGTATGAATCCAACCTTACAGATTATGTATTGTATGGGATCTTCCAGCAAGGCAATGCTAAATGTCTGACATTGGTTGGGTGAACATGACTAAGACTTCCAAGTATTACCCTGGTGCCTTAATTCCCCAGATTTGAACCCAATTGAGCATCTGTAGGACCACTTCCATTGTTGTGTTCGCCGAATGGATCCTTTCCCCACACACCCACCAGCAGCTGCGGGATGCACTGCAGTCAGCATGGCTCCAGGTACCTGTGACAACCTACAAGAACCTTATTAAGTCACCCCCAGCCCATCTAGCTGCTATCCGTGCTGTACATTGTGGTTACTTTGGATATTATCTGGTGGTCATAAAAATGTGAGTCAACTGTGTACTTGAGTGGCAGTAGCTTCTGTCTGTTGCTTATGTAGCTATAATTTATGGTTGAGCACTAATGTATAGAATGTTACATACTGCTGGTCATAAATTCTGCCAGCACTACTTTACTGCCAATGGTTAAAAACGACACAGAGCTTGTCCCCCCAGTCCCAAAACTCCATTGGACGTGTTTCTCACTGCCATCGTCAGAGGCAAGCCCCTCCATTGTGACCAATCTCTGGCCAACTTCACTCTGTTAACATGCACACGCCAATGGGCAGAACAGCTGCCCAATGAGAGGAACCTTATAATCTTCCACTATATATACTCATTTAGCCTGTGGAACCTCTCATTCAGGATTGAGATCGGCCTATGCTGCTATGCTTTTATCTGTATGCACTTGTGTCTATATGGACTTATAATAAACCATTTTAATGTAGAATTAGACGTTTGATTGTCTACACTGTCATATCTATCTGAATAACTAATAGAGCATCCCAGTGTCATTATTTTTTCACATGAGTATTAAATTTTTTTGTACATAACACATTAGCCCAGCTGCTATTGGGTGAGTAGTAATATATAATTCACTATCACTAATGACTGCATATTGGTAGAGAGAGCAGCTTATTGCTGATGCTTGTATAGAAGAGGTTATTAGCTAGTTCAGCACTATTTAACCCCAAAAATTATTCACAAAACTTAGGGTCACAATATTGGCAAGACCCCAACTACAGGCAAAAATGTTTAGAGAGAAAATCGCAGTTGGGACTGCTTATACCATATCCTAGTTAGAGGAATACCACAAAAGAAAACCTCTCATTGTCTCTCGGGGCTAAGGGAATCTAGTCTGTATATCTATTTAGCTTCTTCTTCTTTTCTTCTTTCATGATATTTTAGTTTACATATGCCCCAGCAACATGAATTAACATGGATTGTTTGAAGATTTGAATCATTTAATTTACAGAACATGCCCACAACTTTAACCCCTTAGGGACCCATGACGTACCGGTACGGCATGGATCCCGAGTCCTTAAGGACCCATGACGTACCGGTACATCATGAGTTTAAAGTGAGATTGTGGTGGCCCAGGGGTTAATCTGCACAGGATGCCGGCTGAAATCATTCAGCCGGCATCCTGTCACAAAGCTTGGGGGGGTCATATGACCCCCCCGTATCGGCCATCGCAGCAAACCGCAGGTCAATTCAGACCTGCGGTTTGTTGCGATTTCTGCTGTTTCTGATCGCCACGGTCCCTGACATAAATAAAAAAAGTATACATATTAGGTATCGTCGCGTCCGTATCGACCGGCTCTATAAAAATATCACATGAGTTAACCCCTCAGGTGACCACCGTAAAAAAATAAAAATAAAAACGGTTTAAAAAAAGCAATTTTTTGTCATCTTACGTCACAAAAAGTGCATGAGCAAGCGATCAAAAAGTCATATGCACCCCAAAATAGTGCCAATAAAACAGCCATCTCATCCCGCAAAAAATGAGACCCTACTTAAGATAATCGCCCAAGAACTGAAAAAACTATGGCTCTTAGGCTATGGAGACACTAAAACTTTTTGGGTTTTAAAAATGAAATCATTGTGTAAAACTTACATAAATAAAAAACAATTGTATACATATTAGGTATCGCCGAGTCCGTGATAACCTGCTCTATAAAATTACCACATGATCTAACCTTTCAGATGAATTTTGTAAATAACAAAAAAAAAACGCTGCCAAAAAAGCTATTTCTTGGTACCTTGCCGCACAAAAAGTGTAATATAGAGTGAAAGAATATTATCCTTCTCTCTTTGCACCGTGATTCCTTTCTGTGTCCCCGAAGACAGACGTCTGGAGAACGTGTCAATGACAGATGCCGTATGATGTCAGAAACAGTTCTATTTATTGTTCGTCGTACAGGGCCTTATATACTTTCAAACATACATACAAGAATAGCTGAGCTTTCATTATAATAATAGCAGTTCCTTATAGAGAGAGAGAGGCATCTCTCATTATAATAAATGCTGACGAGAAACTTCTCCTTATAAAGACAGAAGGTAAATGTATACATAGTCACCCTTCAATATGATGTCACCCAACCTCTTGTCCTTCATACAGATCACACAGCTAATTCTGTTTAACCCTTCAATCCCCTCTTTAGTCATAAATATGACTTATCTTTTCTCTCTCATAGAGAGGTAAGTAGCATATGCTTGTCCAGGATCTGTGAGTTTTGGACACATTTCACAAAACATCTGTATGAGGTAAGGGATACATTGAATGCAACATCATATAACAATCAAGGAAGCAATAATAATTATAATACTGATCAATAATGTTCTAAAGCAGCTCAAATCCGGCAGCCAGCTCAATAACCAGTCCCACCAAGATGATGACTCAACATCTTTCCTGATATTATTAGCAATTTCATGTAACCCTTGAATATGGAACTGGATTGATCTGGAATGATCAGATAAATTAAAGCAACACATTCCTTTAACATCCTGACATCCTATATTATGCTTCAGTAACAGATAATCTACAGCAAATCTAGTTTCTAGCACTGCTCCTCTTATACCTTGTATATCTAAAAGCATATCTGATAAGGCGATAGAATTTATAGTACGAGTATTATATATAGCCAGTCCAGGCACCCCTAGTATAGAGGCGCCCAAACTTATATATTCTGTTGGGCTGAGAAGGGGTAAAGTAGAGTCACAATCTGCTGATAAAGTCTTGGTAACTGATCTGTAAGCTCTCCTGATAGGGGTTTGACTGGGAAGAGCCAAAGTCAGCCTGGATAACGCACAGGGACCTCCAATAACATTAGCAGGAATGTAATTGTAGGTGCTGTTACCACAAGAAAAAAACCATCCCTTAGGGAGCATTATATTATAGATAAAACTAGGAGTCACAATGGTCTTATTACAACTCATGGAATTATTCAGGGAGCTAGCAATTCTACTATTCTTTTTACAGGTGTCGTCAATATAATCATATACACTATTCCTATATAGTCCACTTTTTATGTCTCTATTATCACAATATAAAGTTATATCCTGAAAAAAAGGTAAACAAGTTTCTACTGCAGTCAGCGTTAATAGTAGTTATTCTAATATTATCCCTGCTATTTCCTATTTTCTGACATTCCCTACAGAAGTCATACAAGGGAATAAAAGATTGTGTATTGTTCGCCATCGACCAGACTTCAAAGAGGGATCATCGGGTGTAGGCACAACAATAACACATGTTTGTATAAGATCCCGTGGGCTCTGTAAGTCTTTAAGGCACAATGAACTAACATTTAGGGCATTTGCCATCCTGACTATACTATTCTGTTCAGAATAAAAGGGGACGGGAGCCAAGGGATCCTGCTCCTGAGCTCTTTTATATACTGGCCGATTATTTGGTGCACCGCAGAAGAAACTCATCTCCTCTGGGTGATAAATACATGTAGTAATAAGCCAGACTAATACAGTCATGTGAAAAAATTAGGACACCCTTTGAAAGCATGTGGTTTTTTGTAACATTTTTAATAAAAGGTTATTTCATCTCCGTTTCAACAATACAGAGAGATTAAAGTAATCCAACTAAACAAAGAAAACTGAAGAAAAGTCTTTTCAAGATCTTCTGTAAATGTCATTCTACAAAAATGCCTATTCTAACTGAGGAAAAAGTTAGGACACCCTCACATGTATTCCCTCTTAAATTGGCTCAGATCTCACACAGGTATATCACACCAGGTGCACATAATTAGTAGATCGTTACTCTGCATGTTGAATGAGGCTTGCCCTATTTAAACCTCAGACATTTAGTTTGGTGTGCTCCTGACTGTTGAAGTGAGAGTGAGCACCATGGTGAGAGCAAAAGAGCTGTCAGAGGACTTCAGAAAAAAGATTGTAGCAGCCTATGAGTCTGGGAAGGGATTTAAAAAGATCTCAAAAGATTTTGAAATCAGCCATTCCACTGTCCGGAAGATAGTCTACAAGTGGAGGGCTTTCAAAACAACTGCCAACATGCCCAGGACTGGTCGCCCCAGCAAGTTTACCCCAAGAGCAGACCGCAAGATGCTAAAAGAGGTCTCCAAAAACCCTAAAGTGTCATCTCGAGAACTACAGCAGGCTCTGGCTACTGTTGATGTAGAAGTACATGCCTCTACAATCAGAAAGAGACTGTACAAGTTTAACTTGCATGGGAGGTGTGCAAGGAGGAAACCTTTGCTTTCCAAGAGAAACATCGAGGCCAGACTGACATTTGCCAGAGATAAAGTTGACAAAGACCAGGACTTCTGGAATAATGTTCTTTGGACAGATGAGTCCAAAATTGAATTATTTGGACACAACAGCAGAGGACATGTTTGGCGTAAACCAAACACAGCATTCCAAGAAAAGAACCTCATACCAACTGTGAAGCATGGAGGTGGAAGTGTCATGGTTTGGGGCTGCTTTGCTGCAGCAGGACCTGGTCAGCTCACCATCATAGAATCCACGATGAATTCTACTGTGTATCAGAAGGTGCTTGAAGAACATGTGAGACCATCAGTTAGAAAATTAAAGCTGAAGCGGAACTGGACCATGCAACATGACAATGACCCAAAACATACTAGTAAATCAACCAAAGATTGGCTGAAAAAGAAGAAATGGAGAGTCCTGGAATGGCCAAGTCAAAGTCCAGATTTGAATCCCATTGAGATGCTGTGGGGTGACTTGAAAAGGGCTGTACGTGCAAGAAACCCCTCAAACATCTCACAGCTGAAAAAGTTCTGCATTGAGGAGTGGGGTAAAATTTCCTCAGACCGATGTCGAAGACTGGTAGATGGCTACAAGAACCGTCTCACTGCAGTTATTTCAGCCAAAGGAGGTAACACTCGCTATTAGGGGCAAGGGTGTCCTATCTTTTTCCTCAGTTAGAATAGGCATTTTTGTAGAATGACATTTACAGAAGATCTTGAAAAGACTTTTCTTCAGTTTTCTTTGTTTAGTCGGATTACTTTAATCTCTCTGTATTGTTGAAACGGAGATGAAATAACCTTTTATTAAAAATGTTACAAAAAACCACATGCTTTCAAAGGGTGTCCTAATTTTTTCACATGACTGTAATTATCAGCAGACAAACAAATCTCCTAGAATATTATCTCCCAGAATATTGTGGGGTCATCATCTTCAGCCTGTGGCAAGGCACTTTTCAGGGAAACTTCTTCTGAGCTCCCCTCTTTGTTCAGGGATTTCACACCTGCTTCACCCTCTTTATCTTTGTCCGTCACCGGAGAAGAAGCCTCAGGAACCCTTTTCACTCTGCTATTGTGAATCCAGATTGGAGCCTCTTCTGTGAGAATCGCTGTTCTGGTGACTACTACCACTCGGGTGGGTGGTCCAAACAGGAACTCAGTCTGTTTTCGTCCTTTTGCCAGGCTCTGGACTATCACCACATCTCCTGGTTGGAAAGGATGTGTAGGTTCCTGTGGAGAGAAAGGAGAGGCACGAGCAATATCTTGTTCAATTTGATCAAAAGTTTCTATAAGTTTCCTCACATACTTTGCTTGTACCACTTCTAGATCCCCTTTTTCTATCACAGGGGCCTTTGACCCCAAGGGGTGGGGAAGGGTCTTCCCATTAGGACCTCAAATGGTGAGTACCCAGTATCCTTGTTAGGCTGCATCCTAATTTCTGAGACATATAATACTCCGCTAAACATAAGATTGTACCTTTGATCTAAGACCTGGTATAAAGAATCTCTCTGAATGAGGTCAGTGGTTGCCTGTGCTCCCCTATGGCTAAGACCATGATACTGTTCAATTAAAATCGGGGCGCTTGCAACTGGGGTACATGGCTTCCCCTCTTTGCAGAGAAGACCCGTATTAGGGTCTTGTACTGCACCTACCGACCGCCATGCCAGTTTGTCGCTACTGACCGCCAAATCCTGGAGGCTGAGCAATAGATCGTCAGTAAGGGTAATGTCCGGAACCAGGGAAGGCATTCGAACTGTCGCTGCCGTCCTAATAGCAGCCTCCTCTGCTGCCTGATTACCCCATGATCATGGACAACCCCAAAGGCATACTTGGAATCGGTGTATACATTAACATCATTCCCCTCAAAGAGACAACAAGCCCTAGTGAGGGCAATCAGTTCAGCAGCTTGGGCCGATTGAAAAGGTATAGGACTCGATTCCAGTATACATCAGGGAGCTGAACCACAGCGTATCCTGCATGATAAGTGTTGTCATTAGGGTGGGAACAGGAGCCATCCACAAAAACATCAGGTGCCCCTTCCATGGGAGTGGACTGTAAGTCAGGCCTAGGTGAGGTATGCTCATGTATGAGTTCAGTACATGCATGGGGAGGAGGCAAATCATCCTGCTCTCCCTTGTAGCCAAGCAGGGCATTCAGGATAGCCATTGGACCGAACGTGGGTGCTGAGTACTGGATATAAAGCTGAGAATTAGATAGCAACAAAACTTCATATCCACTCAGTCTTCGTGCTGACATATGTTCTGTATGTATGTTCTTCAACAGGGCCTGAACATTGTGTGAGATATGTAGAGCAGTGGGATGACCTAGGGTGATAGGCGTGACCATCTCAGCGACCATCGCACAGGCTGACAAACTCCTGAGACACGCAGGCATGCCCTGAACCTGTACGGGAACCACTTTTGAGAAAAAAGCAACAGGGTGGAATTTATCTCCATGATCTTGCGCCAGGACTCCTGCCATGGTTTTACAATTGTCCCTGGCAAATAAGTGAAACATCACGCCATAGTCGGGTAGGCCCAAACCAGGACTTGAAACCATTGCACATTTCAAATGACTAAAAGCTTGTAACATGTCATCGGACCATTTAATGAAGTCAGGCATATCAGTATTAGTGGCTTGTCTCAGAATATTATCATAGTAGGAACAATCAGCAATCCATTTGCGGCAGTAACCAATCATACCAAGAAAGGTCAACATGCCTTTCTAGGTTCGTGGGCGGGGCAGACCCAGTATGGCGGTAATTATGGCATGGCCGATTCTCCTCTCACCTTTACTGAGAACAAAGTCCAAATACTCAACACTTTCCATACACCATTGTAATGTGTCACATAACCACAGTAGCAAACTAACACAGTCTGCCTGGCAGGCCTCCCGAGTAGAACTACATATGAGGAGATCGTCCACATATTGTAGAAGGACAGAACCATGAGGGGCAGTCCAAGGGCGCAGTGTAATTTGGAGGACAATGGAGTAGACTATTGGGGAGCCTACATAACCCTGAGGCATTCTACACCAAGTATACTGGCGAAATTTAAATGTGAAAGCAAAAAGTAGCCGTGTCTCCTTGTCAACTGGGACAGAAAAAAATGCATTCATCAAATCAATAACAGAGAAAAACTCTGCATGGGCAGGAATAGCTGATAGCAGAGATGGTACGTCAGGAACCTCAGGGGCTATGGGTATAATAACAACCTTATTAATATCAACTACTTCAATAGGTCCCTGTAACAAGATGACCCCTATAGTCATAAAAGTGAACTGTTCCTCAAGGTCACTGTCCTCATCATGAGGAGGTATGTGTTCAGGTTTGGGAAAACATTTTTTGTGATCTAAGGCGCATGGGAGAAATGTCATCTCTAGTGTTAGAAATGTGTGAATTGTATTTTACATGTTCTCGTATTTCCAGGACAACAACTGGTCTATCCCAAACTGTCAGAAACTGCATTTTTAGCTCAGGAGCCCTCCCCCCCTCCCTTCACTGCTGTCACTCGAAGCCTTGTGTATGTAATGGACATGAGGAGAAGGGGGGCAGGGAGCTCCGGGCAGCGTCTGAACTATCTCCCAACAGATGCTTTGAAGAAGAAGTGTGTACTGTAAAAGGACTCTAGAGTGTCAGCTCTTCTCCTCCTATCTTCTTCCCTTTTGAGCCAATTTAATAATGCCTGGGCCTCAAAGTACTTTTTAAATCTAAGTCATCTGTTAGAAGGGACGGATATATCTGTGGGATATTTCCTAAATAGGGAGGAGGGGCTTCTGGAGTGAACTCCTTGTCAATTCTTTATCTAATTCATGTTTCATTATATATATCCCTCCTGGTTCCCTGCCTTCTGCTTGTGAACCTTTATTTGGTCTATCATACCATTATGGTGCTTAAGTAAGGCAATTTTCCCTACTTGACTTCATACACTGCATGTCCCACTGGAGGTCTGGACCATAATATGGGTAAGCTTCAGTGTCACCCAAACATAATCCTTATCACCATATCCATATGGAAGACGTCATTAGCCTCTTCCTGAGGGAACAAATTCATACTCTTTATTCACTCTGTCCATACTGCCAGAGTATCAACCCAGGGAGTAACTAAACAATAATCAGTCCCACAGACCCGGGCTACATAATCCTTACACTTTTCACCTACATTCGGAGGGGGTGGAGAGACCTTTCCTTGCTGTGCACCCATGTCATATAACTTAATTGAGATGGAGGAAGAACAAAATTGACCCCAGGACTGGCCGTACAGAATCTATGCACAACGTCCTTCACAATTGTCAGGTAGTATAATCCCTTAAAATAGTTACTTACTTTCACCAGTTGCTGGGTTAGAAGGTCATTCAGGACACACACAATAAAGTTAGTACATGCGTCACAGTATCAATTGCTGCTTACCCTCAGCATAAAAAATTACTTAATGCTTTATAACATCAGAACATAACAGAAAGCATAAGAAAGCGACAGAAAAGAAGCAACAGACAGAGGGTGACAAGAGAAATCAAGGTGCAGACACTATATGAAGTCTTCCCAAAAGACTACCTCTGGTATATCCTTCCCTAAAAGATATAGCTATAAAATACTTCCCTAAAGTAACTGTGTGACCTGGCCAGGAGTCTATTTACAGTCTATCTTCCCCAAAGACAGACACCATTTCTTTTCATTCTATCTTGCCTAAAGACAGATTCCCAATCATTCTACCTTCCCTAAAGGTAGCTTGCAATATTCTACCTTCCCTAAAGATAGCTTGCCTATTTCTTTCAGAGTGTCTAAAGCGGATTCAAAATAGAAGTAACAGAAAATTTTACGGAAAGCATCGGAATGTCCCCCGTCTTTAGACAGGAATGTTCCAATACTTACCGAATTCCAGTGTTTTCTATCCCGAAGACGAGCTCCCAACTGAAAGAATATTATCCTTCTCTCTATGCACCGTGATTCCTTTCTGTGTCCCCGAAGACAGACGTCTGGAGAACGTGTCAATGACAGATGCCGTATGATGTCAGAAACAGTTCTATTTATTGTTCGTCGTACAGGGCCTTATATACTTTCAAACATACATACAAGAATAGCTGAGCTTTCATTATAATAATAGCAGTTCCTTATAGAGAGAGAGAGGCATCTCTCATTATAATAAATGCTGACGAGAAACTTCTCCTTATAAAGACAGAAGGTAAATGTATACATAGTCACCCTTCAATATGATGTCACCCAACCTCTTGTCCTTCATACAGATCACACAGCTAATTCTGTTTAACCCTTCATAGAGCAACCAAAAATCATATGTACCCTAAACTAGTACCAACAAAACTGCCACCTTATCCCGTAGTTTCTAAAATGGGGTCACTTTTTGGGAGTTTCTACTCTAGGGGTGCATCAGGGGGGCTTCAAATGGGACATGGTGTCAAAAAAACCAGTCCAGCAAAATCTGCCTTCCAAAAACCGTATGGCATTCCTTTCCTTCTGCGCCCTGCCGTGTGCCCGTACAGCGGTTTACAACCACATATGAGGTGTTTCTGTAAACTACAGAATCAGGGCCATAAATATTGAGTTTTGTTTGGCTGTTAACCCTTGCTTTGTTACTTGAAAAAAAATATTAAAATGGAAAATCTGCACAAAAAGTTAAATTTTGAAATTGTATCTCTATTTTCCATTAAATCTTGTGCAACACCTAAAGGGTTAACAAAGTTTGTAAAATCAGTTTTGAATACCTTGAGTGGTGTAGTTTCTTAGATGGGGTCACTTTTAGGGAGTTTCTACTCTAGGGGTGCATCAGGGGGCTTCAAATGGGACATGGTGTAAATAAACCAGTCCAGCAAAATCTGCCTTCCAAAAACCAAACGGCGCACCTTTCACTCTACGCCCCGCTGTGTGGCCGTACAGTAGTTTACGGCCACATATAGAGTGTTTCTGTAAACGGCAGAGTCAGGGCAATAAAGATACAGTCTTGTTTGGCTGTTAACCCTTGCTTTGTTAGTGGAAAAAATAGGTTAAAATTGAAAATTAGGCAAAAAAATGAAATTCTCAAATTTCATCCCCATTTGCCAATAACTCTTGTGCAACACCTAAAGGGTTAACGAAGTTTGTAAAATCAGTTTTGAATACCTTGAGGGGTGTAGTTTATAGAATGGGGTCATTTTTGAGTGGTTTCTATTATGTAAGCCTCGCAAAGTGACTTCAGAGCTGTAGTGGTCCCTAAAAATTGGGTTTTTGTAAATTTCTGAAAAATTTCAATATTTGCTTCTAAACTTCTAAGCCTTGTAACATCCCCAAAAAATAAAATATCATTCCCAAAATAATTCAAACATGAAGTAGACATATGGGGAATGTTAAGTCATCACAATTTTTGTGGGTATTACTATGTATTACAGAAGTAGAGAAACTGAAACTTTGAAATTTGCTAATTTTTCAAAATTTTTGGTAAATTTGGTTTTTTTTTATGCAGAAAAAATAATTTTTTTGACTTCATTTTACCAGTGTCATGAAGTACAATATGTGACGAAAAAACAATCTCAGAATGGCCTGGATAAGTCAAAGCGTTTTAAAGTTATGAGCACTTAAAGTGACACTGGTCAGATTTTCAAAAAATGGCCAAGTCCTTAAGGGGTTAAAGAGGTTTTTTGATTGTATTGTGAAGCAAACAACAAATAGGACAAAATAACAGAAAAAGTCAATGTACATAAATATTCACCCCTCCTAAAGTCAATACTTTGTAGAGCCACCTTTTGCGGCAATAACAGCTCCAAGTCACTTTGGATAAGTCTCTATGAGCTTGCCACATCTTACCACTGGGAATTTTGCCCATTCCTCCTTGCAAAACTGCTCCAATTCCTTAAAGTTAGATGGTTTGCGCTTGTGAACAGCAATCTTTAAGGCCCCATTCACACATCCGCAAAAGGGTCTGCACCTGTTCCGCAATTTTGCGTAACGGGTGCGGACCTATTCATTCTCTATGGGCCCGGACGTGAAGCAGAGAGCACACTATGTGCTCTCCGCTTCCGCATTTGCAGAGCGCAGCCCCGAACTTCCGGTCCGCAGCTCCGCAAAAGATAGAACATGTCCTATTTTTGTCCGCAGCTGCGGACAAGAATAGGCATTTCTATAGGGGGTGCCGGCCGGGTGTGTTGCGGAGCCGCAACACACCACGGACGTGTGAATGGACCCTAAGTCTGACCACAGATTTTCTATTGGATTGAGATCTGGGCTTTGACTAGGCCATTCCAGCACATTTCCATGTTTTCAATTCAAAGGTCCATTTACACATCCACAAAATGGGTCCACATCCGTTCCGCAATTTTGCGGAACGGGTACAGACCCATTCATTTTCAATAGGGCCAGAATGTGCTATCCGCGGATCCGCACCCGTGCTTCATTTTCCGGAAAAAAATAGAACATGTCCTATTCTTGTCCGCAATTAGGCATTTTCTATTATAGTGCCGGCAAATTGCGGAATGCACATTACCAGTGTCCGTGTTTTGCGGATCCGCAAAACACTTACGAACGTGTGAATGGACCCTACGTCTCATCAGACCAGAGCACCTTCCTCCATACATTTTGTGGGAGGTCTGAAGAAATTGCATTTTAATAGTGCTAGTGATCAGGTCCATAATTAGGGACAGGTATCCAGACGGGGGCGCCCTGATTAGGGCGAACTCTGTGTAGATAGGCAGTATGGGAGCAGTCCCCTTCCCCCCTATGTAAGGGTGAGACAGGGTACAATATCACGACTCCTTCTGACAACCTGCCAATACGAGACACCGTCCGGTCCAGGCAACAAGCAAAGACAGACTGATCCTAGCCACCTGGTTGGTCGGGTAAGACTGCTTGCGTCCACACAGGCGCAGCAGGTCCATTTATTTACCTTTGCTCTACCAGCGGTGGGGTACCTAATCGGACCCCTTATATGTATGTGTGTCATGTTGATACATCCCTTGGTGTATTTTAATGTATATTCTATAAAAGTTATATTTTAACAAGGATATTTCCCCACGCCTTCCTGTGGTGGGCCTTTACGCACTCCATACATTTTGGGAGTCTCCCACATGCCTTTTTCGCAAACTCACAACGTGCCTTTTTGTTTTTAGCTGAAAGTAATGTCTTTCTTCTGGCCACTCTGCCATAAAGCCCAACTCTATGGAGCGCACGGCTTATTGTCGTCCTATGTACAGATACTCCAGTCTCTGCTGTGGAACTCTGCATCTCCTCCAGGGTTACCTTAGGTCTCTGTGCTGCCTCTCTGATTAATGCCCTCCTTGCTCGGTCCGTGAGTTTTGGTGGGTGGCCGTCTCTTGGCAGGTTTGCTGTTGTGCCATGTTCTTTCCATTTGGTTATGATAGATTTGATGGTGCTCCTGGGGATCAGGATTTGGATATTTTTTTTATAACCTAACTCTGACTTGTACTTCTCAACAACATTGTCCCTTACTTGTTTGGAGAGTTCCTTGGTCTTCATGGCAGTGTTTGGTTAGTGATGCCTCTTGCTTAGGTGTTGCAGCCTCTGGGGCCTTTAAAAAAAATAATAATAAGGTGTGTATATGTAATGACAGATCATGTGACACTTAGATTGCACACAGGTGGACATCATTTCACTGATTATGTGACTTCTGAAGGTAATTGGTAGCACCAGAGCTTTTTATGGGCTTCCTAACAAAGGGGGTGAATACATACGCACATGCCAATTTTCAATTTTCTATTTCTAAACAATAGTTTTATTTATATATTTTTCTAATTTCACTTCACCAACTTAGACTATTGTGTTCTGCTCCATCACATAAAATTCAGATTAACAAAACATTGAACTTAAGGCTGTAATGTAACAATATACAAAAAAAAGTCAAGGGGGGGGGGAGTGAACACTTTTTCAAGGCAATGTACATTTTTGGGCAGGTACATTGTATTGCATAGATGTTTTTGCTTTTATTAAAAAGCTTGCATTTAGTCAAATATGGACAAAAGGCAAAACTACCACAAGGATAAGATCCCACTGGTCTGGTGTGCAACCAATAGTGGATGTAGCATTCACTAACACTGCCGCTCCCCTGGACCATGCAATGATGGGAAGGATAAACCTGTCTTCCGTTTGGAGCACACTCTAATATTAAAGGGGCTTTCCAAGATTTTTTATTTTTTTTACTGGATAAGTCATCAGTATATGATCAGTGGAGGGCTGACATCTGGGACCCCTGACAATCAGCTGTTCGAGAAGGCACGTGCAGTACTACCATTGCCTTCTCTCAGCTTGGCCTAAGACATGTGACATCACATTCATAAGTCACATGGCCTAGGCGCAACTCAGCCCCACTGAAGTGAATGGGGGGAGCTGAAATACCAATCACAACCACTATAGCTCATCAGTAAAAATAAACACTTAATACTGTGACAAAATCAAGAAAAAGTTCTGTCTCCCTCAAAAATTTAAGAATTAAACTACCGGTATGTTTATTTAGGTGGTCAGAGATAAGCAGCCATCAGCTCAGCTGCCTCATAGAACAGAGTGACAATTCAGATCCTACTCCTAGAGAATCTCACGGCTTTATAGAGAAAGAGGCTCAAAAATTTTAATTAAATTGTGGAATTTTTTGCTCAAAATGAGTACAATCCAATAAAAAATATTGCCCCCAAAGGTTTACATAGCCTTTAAAGGAATATATTGTCAGAAAATCACCTATTACATTTTCTATTTTAAATACATTACCGGTAACTGAATTTGTTTATTATTGTCATTTTCCATGTAATTTACCCCTTAAGGACCCTGCCATATTTCACCTTAAAGGGAACCTGTCATCTGGATTTTGTGTATAGAGCTGAGGACATGGGTTGCTAGATGGCCGCTAGCACATCCACAATACCCAGTCCCCAAAGCTCTGTGTGCTTTTATTGTGTAAAAAAAACGATTTGATACATATACAAATTAACCTGAGATGAGTCAGAGCTTGAAAATATGACTCTTCTTTCGCCACACAAGTAAGATCTGACTCTTATGTTAATTTGCATTAAAGGCGGGAAGTACAAAAATGCATAATACTTATTGAATTTGTCTGCAAATGAAATAAAAGTGTAATTTATATGTTTAGGGTAACACAATAAACATTTAGAAATGCTCAGTGAGGGTAGCATAGTAGAGGTGACAGGTTCCCTTTAACCACCTCCCGACCGCTGTACGCAGATATGCGTCCGGGAGGTGGTTGCTTTACTCCTCCTGGACGCATATACGCGTCTTCTCGCGAGACGCGAGATTTCCTGTGAACGCGCGCGCACAGGCGCGCGCGCTCACAGGAACGGAAGGTAAGCGAGTGGATCTCCAGCCTGCCATCGGCGATCGTTCGCTGGCAGGCTGGAGATCCGAATTTTTTAACCCCTAACAGGTATATTAGACGCTGTTTTCATAACAGCGTCTAATATACCTCCTACCTGGTCCTCTGGTGGTCCCTTTTGTTAGGATCGACCACCAGAGGACTCAGGTAGGTCAGTACAGTCCCACCAAACACCACACTACACTACACTACAGCCCCCCCCCCCCCCCCATCACTTATTAACCCCTTATAAACCCCTGATCACCCATGATCACCCCATATAAACTCCCTGATCACCCCCCTGTCATTGATCACCGCCCTGTCATTGATCACCCCCCTGTCAGGCTCCGTTCAGACGTCCGTATGATTTTTACGGATCCACGGATACATGGATCGGATCCGCAAAAAGCATACGGACGTCTGAATGGAGCCTTACAGGGGGGTGATCAATGACAGGCGGGTGATCACCCATATACACTCCCTGATCACCCCCTGTCATTGATCACCCCCCTGTCATTGATCACCCCCCTGTAAGGCTCCATTTAGACGTCCGCATGATTTTTACGGATCCGATCCATGTATCCATGGATCCGTAAAAATCATGCGGACGTCTGAATGGAGCCTTACAGGGGGGGTGATCAGTGACAGGGGGGTGATCACCCTGATTACCCTGATCACCCCCTGTCATTGATAACCCCCCTGTAAGGCTCCATTCAGACGTCCGCATGCGTTCTGTGGATCCGATCCATGTATCCATGGATCCGTAAAAATCATGCGGACGTCTGAATGGAGCCTTACAGGGGGGTGATCACCCTGATTACCCTGATCACCCCCTGTCATTGATAACCCCCCTGTAAGGCTCCATTCAGACGTCCGCATGCGTTCTGTGGATCCGATCCATGTATCCATGGATCCGTAAAAATCATGTGGACGTCTGAATGGAGCCTTACAGGGGGGTGATCAATGACAGGGGGGTGATTACCCTGATCACCCCCTGTCATTGATAACCCCCCTGTAAGGCTCCATTCAGACGTCCGCATGCGTTCTGTGGATCCGATACATGTATCCATGGATCCGTAAAAAATCATGCGGATGTCTGAATGGAGCCTTACAGGGGGGGTGATCACCCTGATTACCCTGATCACCCCCTGTCATTGATAACCCCCCTGTAAGGCTCCATTCAGACGTCCGCATGCGTTCTGTGGATCCGATCCATGTATCCATGGATCCGTAAAAAATCATGCGGATGTCTGAATGGAGCCTTACGGGGGGGGGTGATCAGTGACAGGGGGGTGATCACCCTGATTACCCTGATCACCCCCTGTCATTGATAACCCCCCTGTAAGGCTCCATTCAGACGTCCGCATGCGTTTTGTGGATCCGATCCATGTATCCATGGATCCGTAAAAAATCATGCGGATGTCTGAATGGAGCCTTACAGGGGGGGTGATCAGTGACAGGGGGGTGATCACCCTGATTACCCTGATCACCCCCTGTCATTGATAACCCCCCTGTAAGGCTCCATTCAGACGTCCGCATGCGTTTTGTGGATCCGATCCATGTATCCATGGATCCGTAAAAAATCATGCGGATGTCTGAATGGAGCCTTACAGGGGGGGTGATCAATGACAGGGGGGTGATCAGGGAGTCTATATGGGTGATCACCCCCCTGTCATTGATCACCCCCCCCCCCCCCCCCCCCTGGTAAGGCTCCATTCAGACATTTTTTTTGGCACAAGTTAGCGGAAATTTTTTGTTTGTTTTTGTTTTTTCTTACAAAGTCTCATATTCCACTAACTTGTGTCAAAAAATAAAATCTCACATGGACGCACCATACCCCTCACGGAATCCAAATGCGTAAACATTTTTAGACATTTATATTCCAGACTTCTTCTCACGCTTTAGGGCCCCTAAAAAGCCAGGGCAGTATAAATACCCCACATGTGACCCCATTTCGGAAAGAAGACACCCCAAGGTATTCCGTGAGGGGCATATTGAGTCCATGAAAGATTGAAATTTTTGTCCTAAGTTAGCGGAAAGTGAGACTTTGTGAGAAAAAAACAAAAAAAAAATCAATATCCGCTAACTTATGCAAAAAATAATAATTTCTAGGAACTCGCCAGGCCCCTCATTGAATACCTTGGGGTGTCTTCTTTCCAAAGTGGGGTCACATGTGGGGTATTTATACTGCCCTGGCTTTTTAGGGGCCCGAAAGTGTGAGAAGAAGTCTGGGATCCAAATGTCTAAAAATGCCTCCTAAAAGGAATTTGGGCCGCTTTGCGCATCTAGGCTTCAAAAAAGTGTCACACATCTGGTATCGCCGTACTCAGGAGAAGTTGGGGAATGTGTTTTGGGGTGTCATTTTACATATACCCATGCTGGGTGAGAAAAATATCTTGGTCAAATGCCAACTTTGTATAAAAAAATAGGAAAAGTTGTCTTTTGCCAAGATATTTCTCTCACCCAGCATGGTTATATGTAAAATGACACCCCAAAACACATTCCCCAACTTCTCCTGAGTACGGCGATACCAGATGTGTGACACTTTTTTGCAGCCAAGGTGGGCAAAGGGGCACCTTTCGGATTTTTACACATTTTGATTGCAAGGTACTTCTTACACATTTGGGCCCCTAAATTGCCAGGGCAGTATAACTACGCCCATTTTGGAAAGAAGACACCCCAAGGTATTCCGTGGGGGGCACGGCGAGTTCCTAGAATTTTTTATTTTTTGTCACAATTTAGCGGAAAATGATGATTTTTCTTTTTTTTTCTTTTTTCCTTACAAAGTCTCATATTCCACTAACTTGCGACAAAAAATAAAAAATTCGAGGAACTCGCCATGCCCCTCACGGAATACCTTGGGGTGTCTTCTTTCCAAAATGGGGTCACTTGTGGGGTAGTTATACTGCCCTGGCAATTTAGGGGCCCAAATGTGTGAGAAGAACTTTGCAATCAAAATGTGTAAAAAATGCCCTGCAAAATCCGAAAGGTGCACTTTGGAATATGTGCCCCTTTGCCCACCTTGGCAGCAAAAAAGTGTGACACATCTGGTATCGACGTACTCAGGAGAAGTTGGGCAATGTGTTTTGGGGTGTCATTTTACATATACCCATGCTGGGTGAGAAAAATATCTTGGTCAAATGCCAACTTTGTATAAAAAAATGGGAAAAGTTGTCTTTTGCCAAGATATTTCTCTCACCCAGCATGGGTATATGTAAAATGACACCCCAAATCACATTCCCCAACTTCTCCTGAGTACGGCGATACCAGATGTGTGACACTTTTTTGATGCCAAGGTGGGCAAAGGGGCACATATTCCAAAGTGCACCTTTCGGATTTCACCGGTCATTTTTTACAGATTTTGATTGCAAAGTACTTCTCACACATTTGGGCCCCTAAATTGCCAGGGCAGTATAACTACGCCACAAGTGACCCCATTTTGGAAAGAAGACACCCCAAGGTATTCCGTGAGGGGCATGGCGAGTTCCTAGAATTTTTTATTTTTTGTCGCAAGTTAGTGGAATATGAGACTTTGTAAGGAAAAAAGAGGAAAAAAAAAAATCATCATTTTCCGCTAACTTGTGACAAAAAATAAAAAATTCTAGGAACTCGCCATGCCCCTCACGGAATACCTTGGGGTGTCTTCTTTCCAAAATGGGGTCACTTGTGGCGTAGTTATACTGCCCTGGCAATTTAGGGGCCCAAATGTGTGAGAAGTACCTTGCAATCAAAATGTGTAAAAAATGGCCTGCAAAATCCGAAAGGTGCACTTTGGAATGTGGGCCCCTTTGCCCACCTTGGCTGCAAAAAAGTGTGACACATCTGGTATCGCCGTACTCAGGAGAAGTTGGGGAATGTGTTTTGGGGTGTCATTTTACATATACCCATGCTAGATGAGAGAAATATCTTGGCAAAAGACAACTTTTCCCATTTTTTTATACAAAGTTGGCATTTGACCAAGATATTTTTCTCACCCAGCATGGGTATATGTAAAATGACACCCCAAAACACATTGCCCAACTTCTCCTGAGTACGGCGATACCAGATGTGTCACACTTTTTTGCTGCCAAGGTGGGCAAAGGGGCACATATTCCAAAGTGCACCTTTTGGATTTCACCGGTCATTTTTTACACATTTTGATTGCAAAGTTCTTCTCACACATTTGGGCCCCTAAATTGCCAGGGCAGTATAACTACCCCACAAGTGACCCCATTTTGGAAAGAAGACACCCCAAGGTATTCTGTGAGGGGCATGGTGAGTTCCTAGAATTTTTTATTTTTTGTCGCAAGTTAGTGGAATATGAGACTTTGTAAGAAAAAATAAAAAAAATAAAATCATCATCATTTTCCGCTAACTTGTGACAAAAAATAAAAAGTTCTATGAACTCACTATGCCCATCAGCGAATACCTTAGGGTGTCTACTTTCCGAAATGGGGTCATTTGTGGGGTTTTTCTACTGTTTGGGCATTGTAGAACCTCAGGAAACATGACAGGTGCTCAGAAAGTCAGAGCTGTTTCAAAAAGCGGAAATTCACATTTTTGTACCATAGTTTGTAAATGTTATAACTTTTACCCAAACCATTTTTTTTTTGCCCAAACATTGTTTTTTTATCAAAGACATGTAGAACAATAAATTTGGTGAAAAATTTATATATGGATGTCGTTTTTTTTGCAAAATTTTACAGCTGAAAGTGAAAAATGTCATTTTTTTGCAAAAAAATCGTTACATTTTGATTAATAACAAAAAAAGTAAAAATGCCAGCAGCAATGAAATACCACCAAATGAAAGCTCCATTAGTGAGAAGAAAAGGAGGTAAAATTCATTTGGGTGGTAAGTTGCATGACCGAGCGATAAACGGTGAAAGGAGTGTAGTGCCGAAGTGTAAAAAGTGCTCTGGTCATGAAGGGGGTTTCACCTAGCGGGGCTGAAGTGGTTAAGGACCAGGCCATTTTTTGCAAATCTGACCAGTGTCACTTTATGTGGTGATAACTTTAAAATGCTTTTACTTATCCAGGCCATTCTGAGACTGTTTTCTCGTCACATATTGTACTTCATGACAATGGTAAAATTGAGTCCAAAAAATGTATTTTTATTTATAAAAAAAAATAAAATTTGGGAAAACTTAGCAAATTTCTATTTCTCTACTTTCATAATAGATAGTAATATCTCCAAAAACAGTAATTACTTTACATTCCTCATATGTCTACTTCATGTTTGGATCATTTTGTGAATGCCATTTTATTTTTTGGGGACGTTACAAGGCTTAGAAGTTTAGAAGCAAAACCCACTTTTTAAGGACCAGTTCAGGTTTGAAGTCAATTTGTGAGGCTTACATAAAAGAAACCACCCCAAAATGACCCCATTTTAGAAACTACACCCCTCAAGGTATTTAAAACTGATTTTACAAACTTTGTTAACCCTTTAGGTGTTCCACAAGAACTATTGGAGAATGGAGATGAAATTTCAGAATTTAACTTTTTGGGCAGATTTTCCATTTTAATCAATTTTTTCCAGTTACAAAGAAAGGGCTAACAGCCAAACAAAACTCAATATTTATGGCCCCGATTCTGTAGTTTACAGAAACACCCCATATGTGGTTGTAAACTGCTGTACGGCACACAGCATTGCGCAGAAGGAAAGGAACGCCATACGGTTTTTAAAAGGCAGATTTTGCTGGACTGGTTTTTGACACCATGTCCCATTTGAAGCCCTCCTGATGCACACCTAGAGTAGAAACTTCAAAAAAGTGACCCCATTTTGGAAACTACGGGATAAGGTGGCAGTTTTGTTGGTACTATTTTAGGGTACATATGGTTTTTGGTTGCTCTAAATTACACTTTTTGTGAGGCAAGGTAACAAAAAAATAGCTGTTTTGGCACCGTTTATATTTTTTGTTATTTACAACATTCATCTGACAGGTTAGATCATGTGGTATTTTTATAGAGCAGGTTGTTATGGACGCGACAATGCCAAATATGACTACTTTTACTTTTTGGGTTGTTTATTTCAGTTTTACATAAAGAATTTTTGAAAAAAAATGATTTTTTTAGTGTCTCCACATTCTGAAAGACATCTTTTTTTTATTTTTTGGGTGACTGTCTTGTGTAGGGGCTAATTTTTTCGGCATCAGATGGCGTTTTTTTGGGTACTATTATAGGGTGTATATGACTTTTTGATCGCTTGCTATTGCACTTTTTGTGATGTAAAGTGAAAAAAAAATGGTTTTGAGGTTTTTTTTTACGGTATTTACCTGAGGGATTAGGTCATGTGGTATTTTTATAGAGCAGGTTGTTACGGATGTGGCAATACCTAATATGTTTACTTTTTTTTATTTATGTAAGTTTTACACAATAATATCATTTTGAAACAAACAAAAATATGTTTTAGGGTCTCTATAGTCTGAGAGCCATAGTTTTTTCAGTTTTTCGGCGATTGTCGTAGGTAGGGGCTCATGTTTTGCGGGATGAGGTCACTGTTAGATTAGTACTATTTTGTGGGGTATATGCTTTTTTGGTCACTTTTTTTTACTGGTGGAAACTCACCAGTAAAATCTTTTTCTCGTCTTTTCCATTGGGGGACACAGACCATGGGTATAGCTTAGAGGTATAAGTAGGAGGGACACTATGCAAATATAAAAGAAAGCTCCTCCTCCTCGGGCTATACCCCCAGGCTCCACCAGGAGGAACTCAGGCGTTGCAAAAGCAGTAGGAGAAGGAGACAAGAAAAAATAATGGAAGCCATCGGACCAAAGCCCATGAGGTCCAACCACAAACCAAACTGAACTGAAAACCTCTCCTGCAACGGGCAGAATGGGTGGGAGCTGTGTCCCCCAATGGAAAAGACGAGAAAAAGATTTTACAGGTGAGTTTCACAAAAAATCTCCTTTTCTCGTACTTTTTTTCTATTGGGGGACACAGACCATGGGACATCGCAAAGCAGTTCATGGGGTGGTAAAAAAACATCAGCACCGCCAGGAGGAGCGTCCGACTGTCAAACAGGAACCACAGCCTGCAAAACCCTGCGGCCAAAGACAGCATCAGCCGAAGCCAGCGAATGCAACTGATAAAACTTCATAAAAGTATGTAAGGACAACCAGGTGGCCGCCTTACACAGCTGAGATACAGAGGCACGATTGCACCTTGCCCAGGAAGCTCCCACCGCCCTAGTGGAGTGAGCGGCAATCCGAGCCAGGAGAACCCTACCACGAGCGCGATAAGCCGCGGAGATAGCCGAGCGGATCCATCGCGCCACCGTGACCTTGGAGGCCGCCACACCCTTACGAGGTCCCTCGGGAATCACAAAGAGGGAGTCTGAACGGCGGACGGAGGCGGTAGCCGTCAGATACACCTTCAGGGCCCGGACGACATCCAGAGAATGGAGAGCCCGTTCCTTGGGGTTTGCCGGGGGAAGGACAAAAGGAGGGCAGGACAAGATCCTCGTTAAGGTGGAAGGGAGAGACCACCTTGGGCAAAAAGGAGGGAACCAGACGGAGAACCACCTTATCCTGGTGAAAAACCAGAAAAGGCTCCAGGCAGGAAAGTGCGGCCAGCTCCGATACCCGCCTGATGGAAGTTATGGCCACAAGGAAAACCACTTTCCAGGTGAGAAAGGTCAGGGAGTCCTCCCTCAGAGGCTCGAAGGGGGCCGTCTGGAGAGCGCTCAGGACCAAATTGAGATCCCAAGGAAGCAAGGAGGGGACGTACGGAGGGACCGAATGCGCCACCCCCTGAAGAAAAGTCCTCACAGGATCCAGAAGAGCAAGGGACTTCTGAAAAAAGACGGCCAGAGCCGAAACTTGACTTTTCAGGGAGCTCAGCGACAGTCCCATCTCAAATCCGGACTGAAGGAACGATAGCACCATAGGGATGGAAAAACGAAGGGGAGGGAAACCCGAGTTCTCACAAAAGGTCAGGAAGGCCTTCCAGGTACTATAGTAAATCCGTGAGGAAGCCGGCTTCCTCGCTCTGATCGTGGTTCTAATCACCGAATCCGAGAATCGTTAATTTCTAACGATAATTTGTTCTCCCTTAGTCCTAACAGCAGCACAGATGGGGTTAACTACCACCTGTGGGCTGGTAGGACCGGCGGAATTTTTAATGAGCTCAAGAACCAATAATAAAGTTCCTACTCCCTCAAAAGGAGGGAACTACCCCCCAGCCACCGTGTTTTCAGCAAGCATACGTACTTAGGGTGGGAAATTTCTGTGCTGCTGTTAGGACTAAGGGAAAACTAATTATCGTTAGAAATTAATGATTCCCTTATGTCCTACCAGCAGCACAGATGGGGAGATAACAAGAAGAAACCCCTAGGGAGGGCCTTCCTGCCTGGCATAATTAAGAATAGTCTGCCCAAAGGCCGAAAACTTAGCACCAACTCTGTAGTGCGAGATAAAGGTCGATTCGGAGCTCCAGGAAGCCGATTTACAAATTAACTCTAAGGGAAGATGATTTATTTCCGCCACAGAGGTTGAAAAGGCTCTAGTAGAATGGGCCCTAACAAACTCCGGAGGGTTCTTTAATGGCTTCTCTGATCCAGCGACTAATGGAAACTTTAGACGCTTTGCGGCCTTTAGATTTACCGGCAAACAGGATGAAGAGATTCTCATCAATCCTGAACTCCTTGGACCTATCCACATAGGTCTGGAGGCATCTCGATATGTCCAGAGGATGTCTGACAGGAACATCGGAGGAGGCGGAAGAAAATAAAACTGGAAACAAATTACCTGGTTAACATTCTGAAAGGATAAAACCTTAGGTCTGAAGTAAGGTAAGAATCTTAAAGGGACTCTGTCACCACTTTCTAACCCCCACTTTTTTAACTATCGTTTTATTCATGGTGCCCTTCTGATTACAGTTGTCATCTTATATGTTAGATCTGCGGTGCCGTTTAGGTAAAAAATCGATTTATATCACCTGTCAATCAGCTAGATAAGGTGCCCAGGGCGTTCCTCTCCTCTTGAATCTGCCGCCTGCCGCCGCCGCCGTTGGTGCCCAGCTCCTCCCCCGGTCTCGTCAGCGCTGCCTCAAACAACACAGATCCGCCTCCGGCTCTCCCTCAATGCCCCCTCCTTTTTTTCGGAAATCTCGCCCGTGCGTACGCATCCTTTCGGCATCATCGCTCTAAGTTCGCGTTATGCGCATGCGCGAGAAAAGGATGCGTACGCACGGGCGCAGGCCTGTGCGCACACGCGAGATTTCCGAAAAAAAGGAGGGGGCATTGAGGGAGAGCCGGAGGCGGATCTGTGTTGTTTGAGGCAGCGCTGACGAGACCGGGGGAGGAGCTGGGCACCAACGGCGGCGGCGGCAGGCGGCAGATTCAAGAGGAGAGGAACGCCCTGGGCACCTTATCTAGCTGATTGACAGGTGATATAAATCGATTTTTTACCTAAACGGCACCGCAGATCTAACATATAAGATGACAACTGTAATCAGAAGGGCACCATGAATAAAACGATAGTTAAAAAAGTGGGGGTTAGAAAGTGGTGACAGAGTCCCTTTAAGAGGACTCGGTCCTACAAAAAGGTGATATATGGATGCAGAGCTGAGAAGGCTTGTAACTCCGAAACCCTCTTAGCTGAGGTCACAGCTAGCAAAAAGACAGTCTTTAAGGTGACAAACTTGAAACCGACCTCCTCTAATGGCTCAAAAGGTGTAGATGCTAACCCATTGAGCACTACTGAAAGGTCCCACTGAGGAATGGGTCTCAGTATTGTAGGCTTCAATCTATCAGCTCTTTTAAGGAAGCGTTTGATGAGCGGATCCCGAGAATATGGCTTGTTTAGACAGGCCGAGATGGCAAAAACCTGAACCTTTAAAGTGGCTGGAGCAAGGCCCTTGTCTAGTCCATCCTGAAGGAACTGTAGTATGGCGGAAAGGGGCGGATCTGCAGACGCCACCTGGTTGGAATCACACCAAGAGGTGAAGATTCTCATTACTTTGGAGTAGGCCTTCTTAGTGGACTCCGCTCTTGAATGCGATAACGTTCTCAGGACCGCCTCAGAGAGCCCTTCTACTCTGGAAAGGGACTGATCAACCTCCAGGCTGTCAGGTTGAATCTGTGCAGATCTGGGCAGAGATGTGTGTCCCACGACACCAGGGTCTGCTCCAGGGGGAGTCTCCAGTATTGTCCCCGACTCATCTGAATGAGCTGGGTAAACCAGGATCTCTTGGGCCAGAACAGAATGATGGCTATTACCGAGGCCCGATCCTGACGGATCTTCATCAATACCCTTGGTATCATGGAAAAGGGAGGGAAGATGTAAGCCAGCCCGAACCTTCACGGTATCGACAGAGCATCTATTGCCAGGGGGTTGTCCTCCCTATATAGAGAGCAGAACCTCTGTACCTTGGCATTGAACCTGGTTGCCATGAGATCCACCTCTGAGCACTATCTGCTTGAAGATCTCCGGATGCAGAGACCACTCCATGGTTGATAATCCGCGACTTAGACGATCTGCAATCATGTTGAGGGACCCTCGAATGTGGGTGGCAGATAGATGGGATAGGTTCAACTCTGCCCACCGTAGAATTACCCCGATCTCTGAAAGAAGGGGTAGGGATCTCGTACCCCCCTGTTTGTTTATGTAAAGAACTGCAGTCATATTGTCTGACTGTACTTTCACAGCTTTGCCCCGGATCTGAGGGGCGAAGTGGGGGAGGGCTAGCCGGATAGCTCGCATCTCACGGAGATTGGAGGAGAGACGCCACTCCATGGGAGACCAAGTTCCAAGAACTGTGGAAACGTTTAGATGAGCGCTCCAGCCTACTAGGGACGCATCTGTAGTCAATATGAGCCAAGATGGTTGGGTCATAGACTTCCCTGCAGGGAGATGGAACCACCATCTCAGGGAATTCCGAGTTTGGGAGGATAGAGAGTATAGGGAATCTAGCCCTGTAGGGCTGTTGTCCCACCTGTTCAAAACTTCTGTTTGAAGAGGGTGGAGGTGCCATAATGCCCAAGGGACTGCGTCCGCAGCCGCTGACATGAGCCCCAGCATCTTCATGAGAGTCCGAATGGATACTCGTCGTGGTACCGATAAGAACCTTGCTAGGTCTTGTACTCGGGACTTCCTCTCTGGTGTCAACTGAAGGGACATCTCCACAGAGTCGATTATGAAACCTAGGTATTTGTATTGAAGTCGAAGGGCTCACGTTCGATTTCTGCCAGTTCATGATCCACCCTAGGCGGGTCAGAAAGGAGATTGCCAGATGAAGATGGTGGGTCAGAACTGGTACGGTGACCGCCAAAAGGAGCCAGTCGTCCAGGTAAGGGACAATGGTCAGTCCTTGAAGTCTCAGTGCTGCCACCACTGCTACCACCACCTTGGTGAAAATAAGGGGGGCGGATGAGATTCCAAAGGGAAGGGCGGCAAACCGAAAATACCTGAGAACCCCGGAAAGCTGGACCGCGATCCTGAGGTATTTCCGAGAAACGGGATGGATCGGAATATTGAGATAAGCATCCCTGAGATCCAGAGTGGCCATCACATCTCCCAGTCTGAGACTGACTGGCTGACTGACCTTATGGTTTCCATACGAAACCTTGGCCTTCTTATGAATCGATTGAGGTATCTCAAATCGATTATCATCCGGAGATCGCCTGTTTTCTTGGGAACCAGAAACACTGGAGAATAGATCCCTAGGCCCTGCTCCCCTGCCGTAACTTCCTCCAGAGCCCCCTTTGAAATATAGTCCTGGATGTAGGATTCTAAAATCCTCTGTTTGGCCGGCTGAAAGCCTCGATTGATAATGAATCTTTCTTGGGGGAGAGAGACGAGATCTATAAGGTACCCGGAGGAAACGATAATTAGAACCCAGGGATCTGCAGTCGACTGGGTCCAAACCTCCTTGAAATGGGAAAGACGCCCCCCCACGGGGATCTGGGGAGAGGGTACGGGGAAAGCCAGCAGTCAGGAGGGATTGGCCTCCTTAGTGGGTCTGCGGGGGCGCCTCGAAGATCTTCGCTGCCCCCCCCCCAGTTTCTACGGGAAGGAGCCTGCTGGCCCTGTCTGCCCCCCCTCCCCCCCCGATGCTGACTGGAGCATCCTTGAAAGGGCTGTTGAGGAAGACTCTTGTTTTTTTTGTCGGAGGCCCCCCATGATTTTGTCTAGCTCGGACCCGAAAAGCCGATCGGGCTCAAACGGAAGCCCACACAAATTATATTTAGAGGCATTATCTGCCTTCCATGGTTTCAGCCATAATGGTCTACGAGCTGCAGAGACTAAGCCCATAGTTTTGCCCGCGAGCTTTAGCTGTACTTGCGTATTATCGCATAAAAAGTCCATAGCCAGATTCACTGTTTTAAAGGCAGCCAGGATGTCCTCATGGGATACACTCTGATCCACGTCGGTCTGGATCTGATTTAGCATATTCCTCAAGAAGGACGACACTTCGGATGCTGCTATGGCAGCAGATGCTGAAGCTGCAGCGGCTGAATAGCCTCTTCTTAGTGTGCACTCTGCCCTTCTATCAAAAGGGTCTTGCAGACTCGACCCATCATCTGCAGGCACCTGTCACGGAAGGTGTACAGAAAACTAGAAGACACAAAATGAAGATCCGACTGACTGGATCCAAAACTAAGGAACCAAAGGGAGAGCCCTGCAACAGACCTGGCTCTCTCCCTAACTGCTCAGCCTATGCAAAAATCTCAATGGTAGATGATCGCATATCCTCGTTCCTCGACTGTATAACACCTGAACACCCTATAATAGTGAGGGGACACGACCACCGGCTCCCTACACTTGATACGGAGGGAGTCAGGGTCACCTGGGATCCAGCAAACAGGAAAACACAAATGAATGAACAAAACTGTAGAAGACTCAGTAGTAGCATCCAGCATGCACACACTCCAGGAAGTTGTATAAACCGCAAAGTGATGCAATATGGGAAGGGATTTAAAGGGATGCAATCAGTGCAACTACATGACAGCTGAGAGAGGCTAACCAGATGAGAAAACGAAAGCAAAACAAAAGGAACCTCAAGGAGGAGGTTCTGAAGAACGTCTGTCAGAGCTTCTCAGATGTCTGGTGGTGACAGCACTAGAGTGCGTCTAGACAACTTGGCTATGGCCATATCAACCCTGGGAATGGAACCCCACGATTCCATCAAGGATTTCGCCATTGGGAACATCATCTTGAATCTGCAAGTCCGGACTGGTCCTTTCTCCGTTTTTTTCCATTCAGTACGCATGACTGAACAGAGGGTCTCATCCGCCTTAAAGACACGCTGTGCCCGACCGGCGGGATCGGAGGACTCCCCAACGTCAACATCCTGGTCCCCCAACCTGATGGACTTCATAAGCTTTTGAGTTTTTTCTGGAGGTAAAAAACATGAGGTTAATTCCTCCTCGTCAGAGGATGATGAGCCCACAGAAAGGACAGCGGGTCTCTCGCTTGGTGTGGTGACCTCCATAGGAGTTTGGGAGGGTCCCGGCAACCTCTCATTGAACAGCTTGACTACCCCCTTAATTGAGTCATCCACATAACACCTAGCCCACTGATACATTTCCTGCATAGTGGGTTCAGTAGTGCTATGGGAACGGCAGCTGTCACATCTTGAATACGGGCAGTTGTCGTCTAGGGGGGTATTACAGTCGTAACAGGCCAAGTGCTTGTGCTTGGCGGTGGATTTCCGCTGGTCAGAGTCTCACGGAGAAGACATGACTGCGAAAGGAAAGAGGAGGATTAAAAACGTATTCAGCAATGAGAAGACAAAACACCACCTTAAGAATAAGCCAGCATTCGAGCCACGTCCGCGAACCATGCGTGGCGAGGCCAATCTGGGGCGATGAGAACGGTCGGAATCCCTTCCGCCTCGATCTTGCGTAGAACCTTCGGTAGCAGAGGAAGCGGAGGGAAGAAATAGAGGAGGCTGAAGTCCTGCCACGGAGACACCAGCGCGTCCACCCCGTACGCCTTCGCATCCCTGGTGAGAGCCAGGAACACCGGGAGCTTGTTGTTGAGCCTGGACGCCATCAAGTCCACATCCAGACGGCCCCATCTGCGGCAGACGTCTTCGAATACATCCGGATGCAGAGACCACTCGCCTGGATCCACCTTGTTGCAGCTTAGAAAGTCCGCTGTCCAGTTGTCTACTCCTGGAATGTATACCGCTGACAACATCGGAACGTGCGACTCTGCCCACAGCAGAATTCTCGTCACCTCTTGCATCACCATCCGGCTGCGGGTCCCGCCTTGATGGTTGATGTAAGCCACAGCTGTGGCATTGTCCGACTGAATCCTCACCGGGCGGCCCGTAAGGAGAGGAGTCCTATGGGAGAGGGAGTGAAAAATCGCCCTCACCTCCAGAATGTTGATCGGAAGGCAGTGGCGTTGCTAAAGCTGGTGTCACCCGGTGTGGTAGAAAATGGTGGATCTGGGAGGACTTGGAGACTGGAAGAAACACTCTGGCGGCCGAGGTATCCAAAACCATCCCCAGGAAGGAGAGCCTCTGGGACGGGAGGAGAGAGGACTTTGGGAAATTGATCAGCCAGCCGAACTGTTCCAGAGTCTGAACAGTGATCTGGATGCCGTCCTCGGCCTGTGGAAGCGAGAGGGCCTTTATTAGGATGTCGTCTAGGTAGGGCAGCAAAGGAATGCCCCTGGTACGAAAAAGCGCCATGAGCGGCGCTAGGATCTTGGTAAAGACCCGAGGGGCGGTCACTAACCCGAAAGGAAGGGCGACGAACTGATAGTGTCGACCACCAATGGCGAAGCGCAGGAATCATTGGTGAGATTCTGCGATTGGGACATGCAGATAGGCATCCTGGATGTCTATGGACGCGAGGAACTCCCCTGGAAGAAGAGAAACAATAACGGAGCGGAGGGATTCCATTCGAAACCTCCGCACCCGCAGAAACTTGTTGAGCAGCTTTAGATCCAGGATCGGGCGCACCGACCCTTCCTTCTTTGGGACCACAAACAGGTTTGAATAGAAACCTGTGCCCTGTTCCTCTGGGGGAACTGGGGTAATAACCCCGGTCCAGAAGGGAGGAAACTGCCATCAAGAGGTCCGAAGCTCGGGCCGGATTCCCCGGAAAGCGAGAAGGGAAAAAACGTTCCGGTGGTCTGGACGCGAATTCTTGTAACCCAACGTTACAACTTCTAGAGCCTAGGCGTCCTGAACATGAGCCCTCCAAACCTGCTGATAGGAGAGCAGGCGGCCCCCCACCACGAGGAGTGGGGGCATCCCTTCATGCGGAAGACTGCTTGGGAGCAGTAGGGCGTCCCGACTGTGCTCTCGGGCGCCAGGAAGGCTGGGGCTTGAAGGAGGGCTTCTTGCGGGAGGAGTCCTGTGACCCCCCTGCGGAGGAGGCCGGCGACGTCCTGCTAGAAGAGAAGCGGCGAAAGGACTGGTACCGGAAGACCTGGTCCGAAAGGGGCGCTTAGATCTATGCTGGGGAAGATGTAGCGGCCCCCTGTAGCGGCAGAGATGAACTCATCCAGTTGAGCCCCAAAAAGTCTGGAACCCTCAAAGGGAAGGTTATCAAGGGAACGCTTGGAAGAAGCGTCGGCATCCCACACCTTCAACCAGACCTCTCTGCGCTGGATGACCGAGAGGGCTGAAATGCGTGCAAAGAGGGAAGCAATGTCCATGGAAGCTTCGCAAAGGAACTTGGAAGCCTGAGACATCTGGAGAACCAAATCCAGTGTGTCAGCCGACGCATCTTGTTCCGGCAGGTCTTGGTGGTGGCGATGCAACCACACCGAAAAGGCTCTGGCCACCCAGGCCGAGGCAAAAGCAGGTAGCAGGGACGTGCCCGCCAGTGAGAAAATGGACTTGGAAAGAGAGTCCAGGCGCCTGTCCACAGCGTCCTGTAAGGAGGAGCCGCCTAAGACAGGGAGGGCCGTGTTCTTGGCTAATCTGGCCACTGGGGGATCCACCTTGGGGGGAGACCACCTTTCCACACTGTCAGCCGGAAAAGAATAAAGCATATCCATGCGTTTGGTGGCAGAGAACTTTTGATGAGGACGGTCCCAGGCCCTGGATATGACCGCAGAAAATTCCTCATGGACAGGAAACGCGGTAGCCTCCGGCTTCTTGGGCAGGAAAAGGGCGAACTCCCGACTAGTGGAAGGAGGAGAATCCCCTTGGAGGTTAAAGGTGTCACGGACAGCCGCCACTAAGTCAGCCACCATGGTGGAGACCTCATCCGAGCTGGACAATTCCCCTTCAGACTTGCGCTCCCTAGGGGGAAGGGGGGGGGGGAACGGAGTAATCCGAGGAGGGATGCTGCCGCTCACACTGCTTCTTAGTAGTCAGGCGCCCTCTGCGGGAGCCACTGAGGGGAAATGGAGTGGTTGGCGCCACAGGATTGGAAACTGCCATTTGTTCCATAAAGGACATGGCTGCCTTGGCGACTAAGGCCAAATCGGCGGCCGCGCTGGACATGGCAGATGCCCAAGCGGGAACCGCAGGCTCCGTAGGGACAGGAGGGGAGCTGGACTGGGCAAGGGAAGGAGGAGAGGGATGATCCTGTTCAGGGGCAGGGCAGGAGGCACAGATACCAGAGAGAGACAGTGGCAGAAGGCACTTCATACAGGACCCCATTGGGATCTGAGAAGAGGTCTTGGCAGCTTTAAGAGAGGCCCCAGGCTTAGGCATGATGGCAACCACAACCCAACAAGAAAAAAGGGCTAAAAAAAATCCTACCAACGAGCAACACACAGACATCCACCGGAGGGAGCAGAGAGCAGCAGGAGCTTCTCAGGAAGCGGAGGAAGGCGCCAGAGCGAAGCACTGAGGCTCCACCCCTAGGACACATCATAGTAGTGGGAAAGGAGCGCGCGCTTATGTAAAAATGGCGTCCGGTGGAGAAAGCGGCACTGCGTGGGTTAAATGTAGGCCCCCAGCAAAAACCTCCAGTGTCGGAAGCCCTCAGAAGAAGCGGGGAGCCCACAGCAGGTCGGAGCTGCCAGAGAGAAGACGCTGCCCCTAATCAGGGCCGGAGTTTCAGGCACCGGCGGTAGCAGAGAAAATGCAGTGTCTAAGAGACCCGGCAGAGATTCGTGGTATAGTGCCTCCAGGTGCCCCCTTAGAACAAAACCCATCTCCCAGCTCCCTCAGGTAGCCCATCCATTCCCCAGATATCAGGAAGTTGATCAGCCAGCCCCCACCAGATCCCAGAGGGGGGGGGCAGAGGGGAAGCCATACTTATCTGCTCCTGCAGTCTTCTCCCTCTGTTCTGTACCAGCAGGGCTCACCTCTTCAGACATATGACTCACCGGAGTACAGTGCTCTGGATGGAGGGCAGCAGCAGGTGACCCAGGAGCTGGTGGGATGCCGGAGCTAACAGGTCGAGCCCGGATCCACTTGTCTTCTTTGGGGGAAAATGGAGGCAGCGTCCAACAGACGGTGGCAGGCACTCCACGGGGGACCAGGAAAGTGCAATGCCGACCTGTGTCCCCATCTGGAAAGAAAATAACAAACCAGAGTAGCATCACTAAAGTGTCATCCTCCTTCACCAGACACTAAGCAAAGACTGAGTTCCTCCTGGTGGAGCCTGGGGGTATAGCCCGAGGATAGTGTCCCTCCTACTAATACCTCTAAGCTATACCCATGGTCTGTGTCCCCCAATGGAAAAAAGTACGAGAAAATTCACACATCACACGTGCCACGGTCAGCGCTGACCGCGGCTGTGCAGGGGTTAATACGTCGGCATCTGTGATTTCACCGATGCATACAGCAGGGGTCCAGCTATCATTGACTGCCGGACCCCTGCCGCTGATCGGACGTGGGCAGCTCCTGCACCGCCCGATCACCATGACGTACATGTACTTCTCTGGTCCTTAAGTCACGGCCGGAGATTCCTTAAAGGGAACCTGTCATGTGGATATTTGATTATAATCTAACTAATTATATACAATCATTAACTACTAAAAAGTGCCTTAGATGTATTCACTTACTGGTGTGACAGATGGTTACCTCATAATATACACACAAAGATGCCGCATGGTAATGAGCCGATTCGAGTCCAGTGTATATTTAATTCAGAGATATAGCCACTCCCGTGCCCACCTGCTGCTGATTCATATGGATAAAAACTGTCAATCAGCAGCAGGTAGGCGGGGAGACTCAGGAGCTCATGAATATTCAGGACTCATCATTATGAGCTGGAGCTTTTCAATACAAGATGTTGGCAGATTGACTGGGTCAATTAAAGAAAGTGACCCAGCATTTTGCTAAGCGAATCAGTCACTTATTTATGTTGCCCTTAGGAAACCATAAAACTGGTGACCGGTTCCCTTTAACCACCTCAGGACAAGTCGCACGCAGGATTGCGTCCTGGCGGCGGCCCTGTTATTCCTCCTGGACGCGGCGCCGCATCCTCTCGCGAGAGACGAGATTTTGTGTGAACGCGCACACACACAGGAGCACGCGTTCACAGGATCCAGAGGTAAACGAGTGCATCTACAGCCTGCCAGCGGCGATCATTCGCTGGCAGGCTGTAGATGCGATTTTTTTTTTTAACCCCAAAAAGGTATAATTAGACGCTGTTTTGATAACAGCATCTAATATACCTGCTACTTGGTCCTCTGGTGGTCCCTTTTGCTTGGATCGACCACCAGAGGACACAGGCAGCTCTGTAAGTAGCACCAACCACCACTACACTACACTCCCCCCCTGTCACTTATTAACCCCTGATCACCCCCCTGTCATTGATCACCCCCCTGTAAGGCTCCATTTAGACGTGCGTATGGGTTTTGCAGATCCGCAAAACACGGACACCGGCAATGTGCTTTCCGCATTTTGCAGATCCGCACATTGCCAGAACTATATAGAAAATGCACCCCACCGCAGTGAAAGAATTATTTTTTTCTGATCACTGTAAAAACACCGTAAAATCGCTGCGGCACTATAAAAAGACACCCCAAGGTATTCCGTGAGGGGCATGGCGAGTTCATAGATATTTTTTTTTTTGGCACAAGTTAGCGGAAGCGGAGATTTTTTTTTTTGATTTTTTTTTCTTACAAAGTCTCATATTCTACTAACTTGTGACAAAAAATAAAATCTCACATGAACTCACCATACCACTCACTGACTCCAAATCCGTAAAAATGTTTAGAAATTTATATTCCAGACTTCTTCTCACGCTTTAGGGCCCCTAAAATGCCAGTGCACATGCCCCACAAATGACCCCATTTCGGAAAGTAGACACCCCAAGGTAATCGCTGAGGGGCATATTGAGTCCATGAAAGATTGAACTTTTTGTCACAAGTTAGCGGAAAGGGAGACTTTAAAGAAAAAAATAAAAATCAATTTCCGCTTGTGCCAAAAAAAAAAACACCACGTCTATGAACTTGCCATGCCCCTCACGGAATACCTTGGGGTGTCTTCTTTCCAAAATGGGGTCACATGTGGGGTATTTATACTGCCCTGGCATTTTAGGGGCCCTAAAGCGTGAGAAGAAGTCTGGAATCCAAATGCCTAAAAATGCCCTCCTAAAAGGTACTCATTGGAATGTGGGCCCCTTTGTGCACCTAGGCTGCAAAAAAGTGTCACACATGTGGTATCGCCGTACTCAGGAGAAGTAGGGTAATGTGTTTTGGGGTGTATTTTTACATATACCCATGCTGGGTGAGAGAAATATCTCTGTCAAATGACAACTTTGTATAAAAAAAATTGGAAAAGTGTTCTTTTAGAGAGATATTTCTCTCACCCAGCATGGGTATATGTAAAAAGACACACCAAAACACATTGCCCTACTTCTCCTGGGTACGGCGATACCACGTGTGACACTTTTTTTGCAGCCTAAAGTGCGCAAAGGGGCCCAAATTCCAATGAGTATCTTTTAGGAGGGCATTTTTAGGCATTTGGATTTTCACGCTTTAGGGCCCCTAAAATGCCAGGGCAGTATAAATACCCCACATGTGACCCCATTTTGGAAAGAAGACACCCCAAGGTATTCCGTGAGGGGTATGGTCAGTTCATGTAAAATTTTATTTTGTCACAAGTTAAATAAAAAAATAATCATTTTCCGCTAACTTGTGACAAAAAATAAAAAACTTCCATGAACTAACTATGCCCATCAGCGAATACCTTAGGGTGTCTACTTTCTGAAATGGGGTCATTTGTGGGGTGTTTCTACTGTCTGGGCATTGTAGAACCTCAGGAAACATGACAGGTGCTCAGAAAGTCAGAGTGGCTTCAAAATGCGGAAATTCACATTTTTGTACCATAGTTTGTAAACGCTATAACTTTTACCCAAACCAATAAATATACACTTATTGCATTTTTTTTTATCAAAGACATGTAGAACAATAAATTGAGAGATAAAAAAAAGTATATAGAAATGTAGTTTTATTTGAAAAAATTTACAACCAAAAGTGAAAAATGGCAATTTCGATTAATATAAAAAAAAAGTAAAAAATGTCAGCAGCAATGAAATACCACCAAATGAAAGCTCTATTAGTGAGAAGAAAATGAGGTAAAATTAATTTGGGTGGTAAGTTGTATGACCGAGCAATAAACCGTGAAAGTAGTGTAGTGCAGAATTGTAAAAAGTGGTCTGGTCATTAAGGGGGGGTTTAAGCTAGGGGGGCTGAGGTGGTTAAGGGGTTCAATTTATCTAATATATAAAACTGAGTGTATATGTATATCCGCTAAAGGAATCCACACTGTCGCATTTACAATCACAAAATTTGGCACACAGGTACATCAGGTGTCCGGGAAGGTTTTAGACCAGGTCTCAGCTCTCTAGCATGTACCGTTCCTGAGATATTCCCCAAAAATGCAAATATGGCACCATCACATGACCTGCATTAGCCAATAGAAGCTTGCAGGTTTTTCACTCATATCCCAACTGCCATACAAACAGTCACGTTCCCTTTCAGCTAATAGAAGCTCGCAGGCAGTCTCCACATACAGTTTTACACCAGGTTTTCATAACCCACCCATTTTTCTTCACTGCTGTAGGTCAGATGTAGAAGGGCAGGGTGCTGTTGATGACACTGTTAAAGGGGTTCTCCAGGAATTAAAAAAACATTTAAATACTTAAATATTTTATAATAAAAATATTCACAAATACCTTTCATTAGTTATAATGGATCATTTTGTCTAGGGAGCAATCATCTGAAAAAAAAAAAAAAAAAAGCTGCCGTGCTATCAGTACACACAAAACCTGTCCTAATCACACAAGTTACTTCACCACAATGCTGCCTCATCCTCCTCTCAGGAATCATAATTCTGAATACAGGTGAATCTCTGTGAGAATGGAGATCATGAGGAGACATGAGAAAAGGGTGAGGTGTGGCTAATGAGCAGCAGCACTTGTTTACATTACCCATTACCACAGCCTGTCCTGTCCGTCCTCTCTGTACTTAATGTCTCCTCATGAACTAAATTCCCCAGAGATTCAGCTAAAATTCTTATCAGCTGTATTCAGGATCATAATCCCTGACAAGCAGAGAGGAGGAGGAGGCAACTCTTCACCTCAGTGTTGTAAAGTAACTTGTCCTCATGTGTGGTCAGAACAGGTTGTGTGTGAACTAATGGCACAGAGGCCATTTTGTTTCCCCTGATGATTGCTCCCCAGACAAAACAAGCTATTATAACTAATGAAAGGTATTTGAGACTATATTTATAATAAAATAATATTTAAGTATTTTAATTTTCTTAATTCCCAGGAGGTCACAGTTCAGGGGCAGGTAGGGCAGCCATTCAGGTCACCCCCCCCCCCCCAAAAGACAGACCTAAAAACGCCACCCCCAGCTAAGCTACACCCCCTCCCCGGTTAGGCCATGCCCCAATACGCAGCCAACGGGGATTTAAAATAAATGACATAACTTAATTTTTACCTTCAGCGGCAGGGGAGGGAGAGAGGGTGACTTTCTCCCTGCAGATCACGCAGTGCTGCTGTCTGAGTCAGCTGTTCAAAAGGATATCCCTGTGTCCATCCAGGCCTGCGCTGGGCGGAGGACAGGGAGTCTGAAAGACGGACTGTCTGGCCTAAAACCGGACCTCTGGCCACCCCAACGGGCAGGCTGCTGTGGAGGTTACAGTTAAGGGGACAGTCCGCTATGGAGGTCAGTGTTAAGGGGCAGATTGCTATAAAGGCCACTGTGAAGTAGACGTGGTGTTGTGGAAATCACTAATAAACGGGCGGTATGCTGTGGAGGTCAGTGTTAAGGGGGCAGGGTGCTGTGGAGGTCAGTGTTATAGTGGATACTCTCAATACCTTTTAACGACACAAACATAAAAATAAAAAAAATAATAGATTAAATATACCCGAACAATGGATGTGTGCAGACAACCTATCAAATACCTTATATACCCACCAAGCCAGCTCAGGACATGCGATTTCTTTCATGAGCTACGCGCTTCTGACAGTCAAATGTGTACTTTAACCCTCTGGCATAAAACTAGAGGCAGATAACATTTTTATGTGACTGCAGGATCAGATTACATGAATGCATATGGGTCTGTACAGTAGCCGGGTATACAATTCTCAGTGATTATTTCTTCCTGAATCAGACAACCCTATAGAACAGGTAAGTACTTACCTGGTAAGGTCCATGCTGCTGCGCTGTATTCACCAGGATGGAGTGATGATGTCACACTGACAACAAATGACCGCTATAGCTAATCACTGGCC
Source organism: Bufo gargarizans (assembly GCF_014858855.1). Classification (NCBI taxonomy): domain Eukaryota; kingdom Metazoa; phylum Chordata; class Amphibia; order Anura; family Bufonidae; genus Bufo; species Bufo gargarizans. The sequence continues at coordinate 498,305,103 of NC_058080.1, read as the reverse complement.
TTGTAGGGTGCTTTGTTCCAGTGAACGACTGCAGCAGTCAATTATTGTCAACGTGACATCACAGGTGCATCAGTGTAAATAAATTCCTGGGGAGAGAAATTAAGTGGTGGTGTGGGCTAAGGCCTGTTTCACACTTGCCTTGTTCTTTTCCAGTATTGAGATCCAGCAGAAAACTGTTCCATTTAGTCCTAAAGCATACTGAATGGAAACAGATCCATTCAGGATGGCTTCTGTTACATCAGCATTCTGTTTTGTGACCAGACATAAAACCCCTGCAAGCTCCAGTTTTGCGTCTGGTCATCAAAACGGAACAAACCGCATCAGTCACTAAAAACAACAGTAAGTCAATGGTAAATAGAAGCCTTAAAAAACTGGATCCACCACCCATCAACTGTCAATGTATTTAATGATAGATCAGTTTTTTCCACAACTGCATCCTAATGTGCAAAAACCAAACCGATGTTTAATTCTGGAATTAAACGCGAGTGTGTAACAGGTCTAAGTCAGTTAAGTACATACCTGTTTTTTTATTTCAGGAGGATTCTGGTTTTTTTCCCATTTCTTCCTGAAACTAGACAACCCCTTTAAGGCATATAGGAAAATAAGTGACAACCATAAGGAGCCGCATAGCTTCTGATCCTGTTGCCACTTTTAAAAACGTTGAAAGAAACCACTAAGGAATTCAAATGGCGATATATAATTTGCAAAGAAATAATTATTGTAAAGAATGTGGTCCGCAGGCATTACAACAAATAAAAAACAACCACCACCATGCAAGGTCTGATCTTTATTTTTCTCTTGCATTTTTATTTGAAACTACGACTAGCTCCCCCTGGTGAAACTTCACAAGTACTGCAAATCATGACAAAAGGGTTTACCACATTGGCCGAGCCTAAAACGCTAACTCTTAAGTAATGAAAGCACAAAACCACACACAAAAGGTGGCATTGTATCCCTGAGGAATCTCATTTTATTGTTTAGAACAGGACTGAACAATCAAGGTGTCATTTACAAGTGCTGTTCGACAATCTGAGTGTTCAGTAAAAATTCTCTTAATCTACCACAATCTTAAAAAAAAAAAAAAAAAAAATAGCAAACGGGGAAAAAGGTACAAAAAGTTGTTTTTACTTTTATTTGTTTACATGTCTTCAAGGTCTGAAAAAAACCACCATTTACACCTCACTGCTAGAGAGAAAAAGAGCATAGGCAGTGGAAAAGGGAAAAAAAGAAGAAGCAGCGAGGAGAATGATGAGGACAGACTCCTGACACAAAATAACAGAACGCAAAGGAAGTAACATTGTACAAGAAATCCTAGTAGAGCAGCACAAGAAATATGAAAACGGCAAGCTTTAAGAGGAGGCAGGGGAACTGGTCAAATGCACATAGGGATACAGGCAAACAACCCAGCGGAGTAGACTGGCAGTGTCACTTTAACCACTTAACTGCCACACAGCGTCACAAAGTCCATGAAGTAATGGAAGGGTTTATAGATACAATAAGAATGTCTTTAAAAAAAAAAAAAAAAGTGGAGATTTTTTTTTTTATGTTGTGAAAATTTATTATGGATTTCATTTTGTGACCAGTCCAGTTAAGAAGACATAATAAAATAATGCCATATTGGTCCATTTTAACCATCACATAGCATCCCAGCAGTCTGTAGCAGCAAAAGCACAGGTGGCACACACCTCAGACTCAGGGCACGTGAAGGAAAAGGTAAGAAATTCTCAATTTTGGGAACAGATAATATTGAGGAATGAGTAGAAAGACAGGACGTGGGGATTTACTTCAAAAGTAGAAGGGGGTGAAAAAACTGAATGTGAGTTGGGAAAAGGAAGAGTTCACGCTAGTGTTACTTCCTCCTCTTCTTTGACGGGGTGGGTGCATGCCCAAGACTCTTCCTCTTCTTAGTCAGAGTTTGTTCCTCCTCTTCCTCATAACGACTTTCACGGTCAGCTGTTGAGGGAAGACCATTAACGTTAAAGCCATCACAAAAGAACAGCACTTATTTTTCTCAACTTTACACCATTTGTGACCATGTGGTGAATGAGCCCAAGCTACAATACCAAGAACAGAGCTGTGCTAGGTAAGGAGGCCACGTCACTCACTGTAGTACCGCTACCTCTTCTAACGGCAGACCAGCAGGGATGCCAGGTGTCGGACCCTCACTGATCAGGTACTGATGGCCTGCCCTGAAGATCGGTCACCTATATTAAACACCCAAAGAACCCCTTTAAAGGAAACTTCAGAATACAGAAAAATTTGATATCACACACAACTTGTAGTTGCATGTAACCCTCAGCAGGATGAACAGCCGTAATCCACAATATATTCCTGCCAACTTTAAAGTGGTTATACCACAACAATTGTCACCTAGCAACTGGTCAGATAATACACATATGCAACAATCTATAACTAGAATGCGATCCCCAGACCCCCGTTGGAGTGGTGGTCACACATGAGGCCTGCCACTTAATTCAGTCTATGGACTGACTGAGATGCACAGCGTTCACCTATTTCTGTACCCAAAGACTTTAATGTATAGGCAAATACATTCAAATGTTCCAGGAAAAAAGGGGAGGAGGTGCAAGGGCCGCCATTCTAGCGATTGGGGGGGATCCCAGGGGTCCTGTGGATAGGTGATAAAATGTTTGCTGTGGAGAACACCTTAAGTGTAAAGCTCATCTCTTTGGTCAAAGGGGATAGACGGTAACTTAATGTGGTGCCTGCATTTAGACTCACTCTTTACAGTAAGCTAGCCTCTGTTTCCCCTAGGACATTATGGACACTGACATAGGTTGAGGTACAGTGTACCTGTCTGCATGTGGATGTTCCTAATACTTTGGCTGCAGGATGCAGCATTTACAGTTCACAAGAGACACCTAGCCTTGCTCAGAGCAGATTTCTGTCAATTTTATTGTGGCCTCTTCAAGTTGCTTCCCATGTGGTTCAAGAAGGGTTGTCTACCACCATAACTTACTGTGAGATTCTTGTATTAGAATAACGTAGAAGGAGAATACATTACAGGGCACAGAACATCCTATTCATTATCACTATTTTACCTTTCCGGGCTTCTTCTTCTAGTTCATCCCAGTCTTTACCACTCTCTTCATCGGTGCCTAGAGAATCTTCACTGTAAACTGTAAATGGAAAGAGACTTTACTCACAGCCGTCCATTCATTGACTATGAACAACTTCTACTTGACTAGCCCAGATTTCATTCCCAATATGCAGTATTTCCATACCAGATTCTTCAGTTTCATCCGAATAATCCTCATCACTGTCTTCCTCCTCCTCCTCAATTTCTTCCTCAGAGGGATTGAAGGTCTCATCTTCTACTTCAGACTCTGAACCTGCAGCTTCTGCATCACTGCCCTACAGGAGTAATGCGGATTTTACACATTGTGCTACCACAAAAGAAAATTGGAAGAATTTTTTTTGAAAACTAGTCATAATAGTAAACGAAGACGGCCATTTTGTGGACGACAGATTGTTCTAGATGACGCTGCCATTTATCCCTGGACTGGGCTTTATTAATCTAAATCATCTTTTTGACTTTCCAAATTTGGTAGTTTATCACCAGCTGGTTACAAGTTAACGGAAATCTGTCACTGGCTACCTTCCTATGAAACTGCTCGCATAGAAACACAGCTGTCGTTCACATGATACAAACACAGTTTTTCTTTTGTTGATCCAAGATGATGATACTTTTTCTTAACATGCAAATGAAGTGCAATGAGGGCATCACCACGGCTCTCGTTGCACCCAAGTTCCACTCATTTCTGTGGCCACTCTGTGTCTGCTTTGATTGACAGGGCCTGGCAGAGGCATAGCAGTAAGGGAGAGGCTGGTCACAGAAAGGAGTGAAGCCTGGATGCACAAGACCAATGGTAATGCCCACATTGCTCCAACAATCTAATTTGCAAATTAAGAAAAAGTGTAACTCAAGGCCAGAGCCTCAGATCAACAAAAGAAAAGCAGAATTTTAATCAGGTCAACCTTGGCTATGTGTCTATACAATCAGTTGAATAGGGAGTTGACTGGTGACAGATTCTCTTATAAATCAGACGTTGCTTTAGTCTCTCACCTCGCCTTCTGGTTCAAGGAAAGACCAGCCACCCTGCTCAAAGAAACCTTCAGGGTCATCCACAATGGTCTTCATAATTTTTGTCCAGTTCAGTGACTGAACTCCCTCAGTGTACTTAATATCACAAGAGCTGTGTAACACAATAAGTGAGCAGATTAGTGCATGACAGTTTTCTAAACACAACTTTGTACGGATAGATCTTCTACGGGTCAAAAGCAGTCAATATAAAGCAATCTATGTACTGGAATGAGGAATACAAAAATAGATAAGTAAACATTCCCTCAGTAGTTTTCACCTAAATAGCTCCTTTTAAAGGGTGTCAGGGTGTTTAGAAAGAACAAGGGGGTACTCACTTTAACCACTCTTTAATTGGATCAAGGGATGCCACAGGAATGGCATTGATCATAGTAACCTTCTTATTGTAGTCCTTGTAGACTATGACCATGTCAAAGTTCTTCAGGTGAAACTGGACTCTCTCAAAGTGTACAAGCTCGACCTCATCTAACGTTACAACAAATGGAGGCTGTCAAATAAAACCAACACATTATTCAAGGAAAAGGCTAGGGAAATGCTACAGTTAAAGATACTGAATAGTTAGTAATATGCAGACCCTTGGGGAAAGTGAAGTGGATACTCACCCATTCAGTCGTGTTTACCAGAGAACTGCTCGTGGGCTGCAAAAGACACGTACTCCTGTATGGGGCGCCATTGAACCTAGAACAAGAACGTGATATCTATAGTATGAAAACAGTTTAAAGTTAACAAGCTGCTGGGAGTATTTTTTTTTTTTTTTTGTGGACAAAAACCCAGGAAGTCTGCAAAATGCAACTACATTGATCAATGTAAAAAAAAATATGTCATGAAAATAAAGTCTTACCCCAAGTCTCTGAATGGAACCTCAAACTCTAGATCTTCTTTTGTTAAAGATTCAACCTTTTCAATAAAGTTTTTGAAGGCAGTTTTCAGTTTGTGCCTCATCTCTCTCTCCAGCTATTAACATGCAAGATAAAAAAAAAAGTTTAGGATCCATTGTACAATACAAATGACAATTGCAGACCCCCACCCCAATTTATTTTTATTACTTCGGTACAGCTAGAATACATGATTATGTCTTATATAATCTACACACATTTAGGAATACACTGCATCACATACTGCCCTGAGATGGACACTGAAGCCATAATGTGAGGCACGCCATTCTGACAGTCCAAAAGAGCCCACAGGATAGATTATTGTTAGCGAAAACCAATCTTATGGCTAAGGAAAGGCTATGGTAGAAGCTGACCGCACAGAAAAGCCAATCATTGCAAATAAAGACATTAACACAGTGCAAGAAGAGTCTTTTTGGACCAAAAACAGCAATTGAACATTCCTTGAACATTCCTTCTTAGCAGAATGACCCCAGGTAGATAAGGATGGATCTGCTAACCTGTTCTGCATAAAGGTCATCGCGGTCATGCATGTGCTGGTGCTTTCCAAGATCAGTAGTGATCTCTCCGACTTCTGTATAGAACTGGACATCCGTGTGCCTCTTCTTCCCAAACATTATGGCATTCTGTACAACAAAATTATTGTATGTGATGAATTCATATGTGATCAGTTATATGTCTCCAAATACACTCATTTTTCATATTTCAAAAGATAGTCTTTACCTTGAGATGGAAATGAAGCACAATGATCATCTCTCCATCACAAGGCTGGAAAATGGCATGTTTAATGTTATTGTACAAAATATCCACTTTATCTCCTCTTACAGACGTGAAACGGAAACCTAAGATGTGAAAAGTATAAAAAAAATAAAAATCACTTACAAGTGTCTCTTAACCAAGATGCAGGTTACTATAGAAATTAAATAACTTCACAATCAATTATGTTTATGTGCTCTAAATTGTGTGATCCCACTACTGGTAGTTTAAAGGGAACCTGTCATGAACTTTCTGCTGCCCATACTAACAGCAGAATAAAGTAGAGACAGGTGAGTTGATTTCAGCGGTCTGTCATTTATAGGTTACAAGTAAGTGGTTGCCGAGAACCAACATTACAATCATTGCAGACTGGGCCTGGAAAAAGAGTCCTGGCCACCTGAGAAGAGTCCTGGTTATTCATGAAGTCCTGCCCACCTGCTGATGACTGACCGTCTTCTACCTAGTTTTCTCCCTGTCTCTCTAGTAGAAAACTGCCAATCATCAGCAGATGGGTGAGAGACCAGGAGATTATGAATAACCAGGACTTCTCAGGTAGATTTGGGCTGTAATGATTATGATGCTGGTTCTCAGCAACCACTGACTTTTAGCTCCTGACTGACACACCGCTGAAATCAGCATTTCTGTCACTATTTTATGTGACCCTAAGTGAGGTCAGCAGAAAGTTGATGACAGGTTCCCTTTAAGGGGAACCTGTCACTATGAAATTGAAATGCAGTACAAACTGCAGGCTAAATGTTAGAGCAGGAGATGCTGACTGAGGTAGTTTTGTGGGGAAAACATTCAGGAAAACTTGTAATTTATACATTTAAAAGGGGTAATCTGGCAGTTCAATAATAATGATGGCCTATCCTCCAGACCAATCAGCTGTATGACGAGGCTGCGGTGCTCCAGTGAATGCTGCAGCCTCCTCACAGCATACTAAACACATGCATATAGCGACTGAGCTCGATATTGCAGCCCATACCCATTCACTTGAGTGAGCCCGAGTTGCAAACAGGCCATGTGACCAAAGAATGTGACATCACTGACCTAGGAAGAGGCTGAGGCCTAACAGCTGGTCAATATGGGTGACAGGAGTTTGACCCTCACCAATCAGATATGGATGGCATTTCCTAAGGATAGTCCAGTCCTCTGGCACTACAGATGCGGTGAAACTACGACTCCCAGCATACTCCATTCACTCCCACAATCTGCATGCTGGGAGACAGTGTTGTCAAACTGGAGTGCCGGAGGAGGCCGATCCCTGGCAAAGGCCATCAATACTGATCTCCAGGAAACCCCCATTAAGGCTACTTTCACACCTGCGTTCAGGTGTCCGCTCGTGAGCTCCGTTTGAAGGGGCTCACAAGCGGCCCTGAACGCAGCCGTCTGGCCCTAATGCATTCTCAGTGGAGGCGGATCCACTGAGAATGCATCCGTCTGCCAGCGCTCAGCCTCCGCTCCGCTCAGTGAGCGGACACCTGAACGCTGCAAGCAGCGTTCGGGTGTCTGCCTGGCCGTGCGGAGGCGAGCGGATCCGTTCCGACTTATAATGGAAGTCAATGGGGACGGATCCGCTTGAAGATGACACCATATGGCTCAATCTTCAAGCGGATCCGTCCCCCATTGACTTTCAATGTAAAGTCTGAACGGATCCGCTCAGGCTACTTTCACACTTAGAAATTTTTCAAAGTTATAATGCAGACGGATCCGTTCTGAACGGATGCAAACGTCTGCATTATAGGAGCGGATCCGTCTGATGAAACATCAGACGGACCCGCTCCAAACGCTAGTGTGAAAGTAGCCTAAAGCTCTGCTCTTTCTACGCATAGGTGTCACTGGCAGCCTTCCCTGTACGCTTAGCTGTCAGGTACTGATACAACTGCTCACATGACAAGCAGAGAAAGTTAAATAGTCAAGCTGTTCAGCTTCTTTTGCTCGATATGACGCCTACAGACTGAACTGCATTTTAAAGGTGACAGGTTCACTTTAACGTTCTGACCGATGGTCGTGCAATTATAAATGTGTTGTACGTGGAAAAACTATTATAAGAAGGTCATGAAGAAAATGTATAATTATTACAGGCATTTATAAGACACTTACCATTTACATGTGCTTCAAGAGATCCCTGCATTCGCTTCTGTGCAATGTTAGGCCTAATGTACAGGTCTTTCAATTTGGGATTACTACGATTAAGATTAATGACAAGGGAATCTTGCTTCACAATGCCCTGGAAAAGGAATTGAAGGCCATATTTAACATTCATAAAGCTCAAGGGTCAAGAATAGGGACCAACACAGGTCAGTCTTATTTTCTCACCTCTTTCTCCTTCTCCTCTGCCTCCCTCGTCTTGTATCGTTTCTGCACTTCCTTGATAATTCGGAAAGCATTCTGCAAGTTAAGTGATGGCACAGCAGTCTCTCCAGGGGTCTTCATATTGGAGGCTCGGTATGTTCTAAATAAAGAAGAATTATGAAGAAATCAAGAAAGAAAAATATTCTGTGGAAATCTAATTGTTGCCACAAACATTACTTACATTTCCTTAACAAATGTGGCATCAGGGTTGGGGAAAATGTTGCCCTCATTTCGCCCTAGAGCACTACCAGGGCAGTAGAAGTTGATACGGAGATAAGTGTAATCACCTTCGACTGACATACTAATATTCTGTGCAAAATAAAACAGAACACATTAGAAAGAAAGAAAGCACTCAAAAGCAATCAAGACAAGGACATGTCTACAAGTACCTTCATATTGGGAACTAGTACTACACCTAGCAATCTGGATCTCATATGGGTATATAGGGGACAGTAATAGCAGCTGAATGTGTTGCCATTTCACAGCTACAGATTTGTTCCCGAGTCCACTGTATCTGTGAAGGAAGCATTCCCTCCACCCCCTGTGTACATGTGGAAACAGCTGTCTGTCAGTCATTGCAGGAGGAACGTTCTTCCCCTGATGAGGAAACCTCACTCATAACCATGTATTCTCCTATTAGCCAAAACCACTCAATATAAATTTCCACCATCATAGCTACAAAGGAGGCTATGTTCACACGGCCAAAAGTTTTTGATCAAGTAAGGGTGCTTTCACACTTGTGTTGTTGTATTCCAGATGGCAGTTCCGTCGCCGGAACTGCCTGCCGGATGCGGCAATCTGTACGTAAACGGAAACAATTTGTAGACTGATCCAGATCAGTCTCACAAATGCATTGCAATACCGGATCCGTCTCTCCGGTTGTCATCCGGAAAAACTGATCCGGCATTTATATTTTTCACATTTTTAAAGGATCGTTTTTTCCGGGACCGGACCTGGAATTAATGCATTTCAATGCAAGTGTTCCGGAATTTTGGACGGAGAAAATACTGCAGCATGCTGCGGTATTTTCTCAGTCCAAAAACCATACAGTGACTGAACTTAAGACATCCTGAACTGATTGCTCTCCATTCAGAATGCATTAGGATAAAACTGATCAGTTTTGTTCTGGTATTGAGCCCCTAGGACGGAACTCAATACCGGAAAGGTTTAACGCAAGTGTGAAAGTACCCTAAAATGGGCATTTTGCACTGCATAATGGATGTTAGAAACACTACCTAATAGCTTCCCACTGATCTTAATGGGAAATACATACCCAAGGGCACATAGGCGTGTATTTTTACACCGCTGTTCAGAAGCAGCACAGTTACTTCTTTCAAGCATTTCTGATGCTGCTTTTGAAGAAGTCAAGATGAAAAGGGTAGAATACATTAATTAGGGGGGTTTATAGCTGCTGATTGCACTACTGATCTGCCACCAATTTTATTGCTGTGTTTATTCCTACGTGAACATAGCTGGAGCATGGCCTGTAGCTTTAAAGGGGTTATCCCATCTTAGACAATGGGGGCATATCGCTAGGATATGCCCCAATTGTCTGATAGGTGCGGGTCCCACCGCTGGGACCTGCAGCTACAAGGAGAACGGAGCCGGGTAGAGTTGTGGCTGGAGGACTGTCCACCACCAGGCGCAGCTGCCCGCCTCTCCCATTGAAGTGAATAGGAGCGCACTGCGCATGCGCGGCCACCGCTCCCATCCATTTCTATGGGGCAGACGGAAATAGCCGAGCCAGCGCTCAGCTATTTTAGGTGGCTCCATAGAAATAAATGGAGGGCGGCTGCACATGCGCAGCGCGCCCTCAAGTTTTTCCGCTCTGTTCTGCTTGTAGGTGCGGGTCCCAGAGGTAGGACCCGCACCCATCAGACAATGGGGGCATATCCTAGCTCCCCTTACTTAGGGATACATATATTTAGCTGACAGATTCACTATAAAAACACCTTGGTATCAGATGCTCTGCCTGCAAATTCGCTTTCGCATAATCTGATTACTAAAAATGGACTGCTATCCCACTATTAACATTACAAAAAAATTGTACCTAAAATATCACCGGTTCCTGGACAGCTTGGTGATCAGATGTTCTGCAGAGTAATAAAATGGCTCCCTCTGTGCTGCCACTGCTCAGGGCACACGCAGCACAGGTAGTCCTACGGCCGATTTCTTTCACATGGGTGTCCTTAGAGTTTTATATGCTGTTGATTCAGCAATACAATATACTGTTCACTTTACATACAGCAGATGCTTATTTACCTTGATGGTGGCAATATGGAAGGGAGTAGAAATTCCAAACACAGGCATAATGACAGTCTCATACTTTTTGTCTATACAAATCTTCATCTCCCGAATTTCTGGCTCTTTTGGCATTTGAGAAGCGTTTTTGTACGAAACGTTAGACTTCCGAGCCCTGGATAAAGAGAAACAAATCACTACCACTGAATGCGACTGCATAAAACAGCCATATGATAGTATCTTGGAGAACAGTGCCGTTAACATCAGTAACCTACTTCTGCGCTTGCTGTTCACCCTTCTGTTCTGTTAACCTCCTTCGTGCCTCCTCATTTAGGTGTGTTGCAAGCTCCTTCTGGTGAGTCCGGCGCTTCTCTTCTGCTGTCATCTCATTCTATGGAAGAGATTAGCAGTGATCGTCACAAAGACAATACATACAATCCTAACAGTAAGGTGCGCACAGTTCATTCTCTAGTTAATGTTTGGTTAAACACAGAACATACTCTGGTTCTCTCCGTAAGAAGTGCTGCAGCTCGAGATCCTCGGCCAAGAAGCTCCTCAGCATCATCCTTGGCTTCATCCTCCTCTTCATCTTCATTCTGATGAGACAGTTCTAGTTATAGTCAAATTCTTACACATCACTGCATTTTATAACTAAGTAAAAAAAAAAATGTCATTTTATTTTTTTCTCTTTTTCAAACTGTCCAAACACAAGCTCCAAAAACACAATCAACACAAAAAACTTGTCTTTCAGAGCTTTATACAGGTTACCTTTAAGAAGATTCCGACATTCTTAACCTTCTTCTTAACACTGGTAAGAATAGTTGCTGGTCCCTCCTAAGTAAAACATACAAGAAAATAAAATATAGTATTGAAAAAGCAGCAGAGACATTATTTTGGAAACTAAACGTTAATAACTGAATTACATCAGAATGTTTAATATAATACAAGTTCACCTCATTAACCAGCACTGTATCCCCAACAAACAAAGCATAAGTCTTCTCTTCTTGTTTCTTTCCCTCTTTTTTGGTCAGGTCTGCCAGGCCCAAGTGAACACTGAACACCATTCCTAAGAAACATAAAAAAGGTATGGTCAGCTAAATGCAGGAAAAAAAAAAAAAATGAAAGTGAAAAAACAATACATGCATATATACTGTCCTATTACCTTTCTTGAGTTTGTACTGATTTTTGCTGTTTATTACGAGAGATCCTTCCCGAAACTCTATTCCCATAGCAAAACTGATAGGCAAAAATAAAATAAAAAAGTTACCAAGATATCTGTTGCACGTAATATTATGCACAAGAATCCGTACCGCACACACCCCAGATTTTTTGTGATCTTGCTCATTAGATCTGGCTTCTGTTTTTTCACTTGATCCATAATTGATTGATAAATGTCACTTATTTTTGCACCTGGAAACAGAGAAGAATGAAAATCATTTAGGCTCTGTTCACACCTGGTTTTTGAACTACATTACAAAGGAAACAAAAAAAAAAGGGTGAAGAGTCTAAGGACATGTTCATATATGCGGCAACCTATTCTGGTAGTCTGTTCTAGCGCAGGAACAGACTACTGGCGTTTACCATATCCGACACAGAGATTTTTGTGGACTCCCCTGTAAAATCTCTCTCTCGTCGAGTTCATGGGGGGGGGGGGGGGGGGGACGACGACATAAAACCGTGGGTATAGCTGCTTGCTGCCACTAGGAGGCAACACTAGGCTAGAAAGCGATAGCTCCTCCCCTGCCAGCTATACCCTCCCCAGCCAGGAGAGACCATATCAGTTTGTGCCCAAGCAGTAGGAGTAGCAGTAAAGAACTGACAACACAGTCAGAACACCGCCTACGTCAGTAGGTACGAACAAAAACTGAACTCCAACCGATAACCAACCAACCAACAAAGGAAAAAACAAACAATGGGTGGGTCCCGTGTCCCCCAATGAACTCAGCGAGAAAGATTTTACAGGCGAGTCCACAAAAATCTCCTTTTCTCGCTCGTATCATTGGGGGACACAGGACCATGGGACGTCCCAAAGCAGTCCAGGGGAGGGAAAAATACTAGCCCATGAAAAAACTGCCCTCGCGGACGCTCAGGACACAGCAGCCTGCAAGACTTTACGGCCCAGGGCAGTATCTGCTGACGCCAGGGAGTGCACCTGCTAGAATTTCGTGAACGTGTGTAAGGAAGACCACGTAGCCGCCTTACACAACTGGACAGCTGATGCATGATGGAAGCTGGCCCAGGAAGCGCCAACCGCTCTGGTTTAGTGCGCCATGATTCCAGGGGGCGGAGTCCAGCCCCGGAAACAGTATGCCTCGGTGATTGCTAAGCATATCCACCTAGCAATTGTCACCTTAGAAGCGGCGCATCCCTTACGAGGACTGTCAGGAAGCACAAAACACATCCGTAAGGCGGAAAGAGCTAGAGATTGACAGATAGATTCTCAGAGCTCGAACCTCGTCAAGCTTGTGAAGAGAAAGCTCCCTAGGATGCGAGGGAGCTGGACAAATGGAAGGGAGGACAAATGTCCTTGTTAACATGGAAGGCCGAGACTACCTTTGTTTGAACGGCAGGTATGGGATGGAGCACCGCCTCATCCTGATGAAGGATTAAAATAGGTTCCCTACAGGAAAGCGCTGCCAACTCTGAGACACGCCTGATTGACGTGATAGCCACCAGGAATTCAACCTTCCAGGAAAGATAGCGGAGGGACACTGTCCATAGCGGTTCAAACTGAGACGCTTGGAGTGAACCCAGCACGAGGTTCAGATCCCAAGAAGGCAAGGGGGGCCGATAGGGGGGAATAATATGAGCCACCCCTTGGAGGAAGGTTTTAACCAGGCCTTTCAAAGCCAGAGGGCGCTGAAGCAAAACAGACAGCGCCGACACTTGCCCTTAGCTCCTTAAAGGGTCAAGTCCCAATTCTAAACCAGATTGCAGAAAAGAGAAGTGGAAAGAGAGAATCGTAGTAGAGGGAGATTATGTTTCTCACAGAAGCCCAGATATGACCTCCAAGTCCTGTAGTAAATTTTGGATAAAGCTGGTTTCCTGGCTCTGATCATGGTGTGAATAACCCCATCATAGAAACCTCGCTGTTTTAAAATGGCGGTTTCAACAGCCACGCCGTCAAACATAGCGACTCTAAATGCTGGTGGAAGGCAGGTCCCTGAGAAAGCAGATCGGCCCTGAGTGAAGGGGCCACGGTGCGTCCCCTAGGAGGAGGACGGCAGAGTACCACGCCCGACGGGGCCAGTCTGGGGCGATTAGAATCGCCTGTATGGCCTCCATCCTGATCCTGCGTAGAACACGCGGCAGGAGAGGGAGAGGCGGGAACACATACACTAGAGAAAACCCGTCCCACGGCGCATGCCTTGGAATCTCTAGTGCGCGAGAGGGTGGGAAGTTTGTGGTTGAACCTGGACGCCATCAAGTCCACCTGCACGACCCCACCGGAGACAGACCTGTTCGAACACCTCCGGGTGCAGGGACCATTCTCCCGGGTCCAGAGTCGTCCGGCTGAGAAAATCCGCCGCCCAGTTCTCCACTCCCGGAATGAACACTGCTGAAAGAGCTGGGACATGTAACTCCGCCCACCTCAGTATTTTATCCGACTCGCTCATCATTGCAGGGCTGCGGGTACTCCCCTGGTGGTTGATATAAGCCACAGCCGTGGCATTGTCAGGATTGAATCCGTATTGGCCGGCCCTTCATGAGGGGCCCAATGGAGAAGGGAGAGACGAATGGCCCGGAGTTCAAAGATGTTGATTGGCAGTTTGGACTTCAATTGAGACCATAAGCACTGGACCGTCCTGGGAGGGAAGACTCCTCCCCATCCTTGAAGGCTGGCATCAGTGGTAATGATCGTCCACGAGACCGGGAGAAAAGACTTCCCCGACTGCAAAGTCGGGGTCCGGAGCCACCATCTGAGAGCTAGACGCACCTGTGTGGGCAGAACAACGTGACGGTCCAGGGACTCGAGATTTGCCCCAACGAGTCAGGATCACCAGTTGGAGCAGACGGGAGCGAAATCGTGCAAATGGAATCAACCATAGCCCCCAAGACTTGCATACAGCAACGAATAGATGTGCGTTTGCGATGGAGAAGCAGACGAACTGACCGTTGGAGTGCCAGCTGTTTTTTGTCCACAGGGAGGCGGATCAACGCCTCCTCCGTGTCCAGGGTCATGCCCAGGAACATGAGTCGTCTGGCAGGGGCCAGGGAGGACTTCCGGAAATTCACCAGCCAACCGAACTAAGGGTATCCAAGGTGATACAAAGACTGGCCTCGTTCTGAGCCAAGGTTGACACCTTAACCAGAATGTGGTCCAGGTACGGAATCAAGGTGATGCCCCTGGAACTAAGCAGGGCAAGTAGGGGAGCGAGAACCTTCGTGAAGACTCGCGGTGCCGTTGCCAGCCCAAAGGGGAGGGCGACAAACTGGAAGTGATGGGGCCTTAAAGTGAAACTGAGAAAGCGCTGGTGCACCGGGGCGATGCGTACAAGGAAGCCTCACAAAGGTACTTCCCTGCCTGAGCAATCTGCAGAGCTTGGGACTGGAGCTCCACTAGGGGGAGGTCCGTCACCAGACCCTGATGCAAACGGAGCGCCCATTCAGAGACCGACTTAGCTACCCAAGCAGAGGTGAAAATGGGACGCAGAGCTGAGCCACTTGCTGCAAACAAGGACTTAGACACTGTCTCCATCCGATGGTCTACTGGATCCTGGAGGGAGGAGCCGTCGGCTAACAGAATGCCGATGTTTTTGGCCAGAGGTGCAACCGGAGGATCCAACTTGGGAGGGGAAGCCTATTTAGTCACGGACTCAGCCGGGAAGGGATATAGTAAATGAAGTCGCTTAGGCGGGGCAAAGCGACGATCTGGGTGGTCCCAGGCCCTGGCAATGACAATAGAAAAGTAGTCATGCAAGGGAAACACTTTGGAGTTTGCCTGGAGCGGAGGAAGGACACTCCCTGGCTAGTAGAGGGAGGGTCGTCTTGCACCTGGAAGTTGTCCCAGATTGCCATTACTAGGCTATCCACCATGGAAGCAATCTTAGAAGAGGATTCCGAATCCAAGTCAGACAGTGAATCACCAATCTCCCCTTCGGATAGGACTTCCCTAGGAATGGAGGATATGTCTGAGCGTTAGTCAAGGGGGGGGGGGGAGCAGAGACATCAGAGAAGGAATGGCGTCCTGCTCTAGTCCGCTTCTGAGACGACCTGCTCCTAAGGGGTTTGCCCAAGGAAAGTGAGGACTGCTCTGGTGGGGACTTATCAACCAAGCGACCCATGAGGGATAGGGTGGATTGGGATATTTTAGCGAGGTCCTCCACCGCCCGGGATAGGGAACGCACCCAGCCCGGTTCCACAGAATCAGAGCAGTCATGCGGTTGCATAGGCTTTGGGGGCAGTGTTACCCCAGAATGAGAGAATGCGGAGCATACAGGGTCCGACTGACCGCGAGGGAATTTCAGATTGCATATAGTACATGCAAAGTGCGCAACAATAGGCAGGCGGGGGTCATTGGTGGGTTCAGACATGGCTGAATTAGCCTAAATGACCGACTCAAGACTGGGGAGAGAGTAAAGAAACGTCCTGCCAGCAAACAAAGGATACCCAGGTCCTATGCTCCTCCTGAGACACGGCTGCAGCAACAAAAGCGCGGGAAGAATAGAAGGAAACGCCCGCTGCAGTGGCGAAAAGCGAAGCCCCGTCCTTTCCTCTCAGAGGGAGGTACCACATGCAGCGTGTCCGGCTGTGAGCCGCGGCCGACCGCCGAGTAAGTCGGTTGGCCACCGGAAGTAGGACTGGAGCCGGAGTCGCTGCCGCCCGCAGCAGACCCTATTTTAAGCCATAGGGACGGAGTATATCCGGTAATAAACATAGCCTTGGCCCCCCGGGGAGTATTAATAAAGAGTACAGTGCCCGAGAGCGAGAGTGAATCCCTCTACCAATGCCCGATATGCACACTGAGGACCGGGGTGGGGGGAGGCGTGAGGTATACTCCTCCACTTGATGCAGTCCACTTCCTCCTCCAGCCGGCAGAACCAGCAGGGTCACCCCTTCAGCCACTGGCAACTAGGTGGCAGGAAGCTGGAACAGAGGGCTTGGAGATATGGGTGACCCTTAGGCTGGGGGGAAGCAGCAGAGCGAGGCTGCCCTGGTCCACATTTGCTTCTAAGGGGGAGGATGGTCTGTGAGGGAATCAGACACCGGCTATACACCCCGGGAAAACAGAGAGGCTAGGCGACTGTTTCCCATCCTAAAGAGAAAGAAAAAGGAAAAATAAAGAGAATTAAATAAAAAGCCACCCTACAATATGCAGGGAGGTCTGCCTCCTATGACACTAAGCTAAAAACTGATATGCTCTCTCTCCTGGCTGGGGAGAGTATAGCTGGCAGGGAAGGAGCTATGACTTTCTAGCCTATTGTCGCCTCCTAGTGGCAGCAAGCAGCTATACCCACGGCCCTGTGTCCAATAATATGAGCGAGAAATCTGGATACTACTGCACACCGCCAGATCCCCATTGACTAGAATGGGATGCGCATGCTTCCTGTAATAAATGGCAGCTTTTGGTCAGACAAATTTCACCATATGCAGCTGTATTTGTCCACCTGAAAGCTGGCATTTATGCCATAAAGCTGACAGATACCATCATAGTCAATGGGGTTCTGGTGGTGTGCGGCAGTATCCAGCTATGTTGGATATAGCATTCTCCAGTAGAGAAGATTGCCACATATGTGAACATACCCTTACTACTATAAAAAAAATAAAAGTTGCTTGAACAGCCCCTTTCCTGGTTAAAGAGGGGACTGTACAAGGCATTCAATCCAGCCAAGAATGAAGTTGTGGGCTGAATATTGTTAACACCTATGCCAGAGCATTCACCAAACATATTGCTGGACCCTCTAATGAATACACTAGTAGTATTATGCCAGATGGCATCAAAACACTCAGACATATCTAGGGATGAGCGAATTGCATAAAACTTTGTTCCAATACTGTACGGAGCAGGAGCTCTGTACAGTATTAGAATGTATTGGCTCCAATGAGCCGAAGGTATTGCTTCGCAAAGTCTTACAAGACTTTGCGTAATAACTTCATAAATTAATTTATTCTGTAAAAAACCTTTCCTGAACTTCGAACCAAATCAGAGTTCAGGAAATGTTCTTTTTACAGTACAAATTAATTTATTAAGGTATTGCAAAGTCTCGCGAGACTTTGCAAAGCAATAACTTCGGCTCATTGGGGCCAATACATTCTAATACTGTACAGAGCTCCTGCTCCATACAGTATTGGAACAAAGTTTTATGTGAATCGACTTTGGATGTTTCATCCGAAGTCGATTCGCTAATCCCTAAACACATCCCCACGCCAAGATCCTGTGCCCTAAAGGCTCACCTTAGGCAACAGCATTAGGAGAGTGCGTGCACAGAATTTAAATAATCCATGTTCTTCTATTACCTGGATAGATTCCAC